>NW_022987547.1:12748539-13006039 GCF_902827165.1 Trematomus bernacchii
TGGGTTAGTGTTTAGTTTGAGTTTGCTGATTGTTATGCTCCCATTCAACCATACAGAGGAAGGATCAATCTCTTTTGAAAAATGTAGAAAAGCTTGTTGATAAAAAATAAGTAAAAATGCTATATCCCCTCCATTAGAAGTGGATTTCTAAAGTACATCTTCGTATCTGTCGTAAATATTGTTATTTTCAAAACAGATTTAATGGTAAAACCGAACATATTTTGTCGCTGGTTATGCAGCAGCCTGCCAAATGTATTTCCTTCATCCTGTTTTTGCAAAAATCTATTATCCTTATTACCCTTTGGAGTTTGAAAAGAGTGCACCTGGGATAGGCAATAGCATTAAGATATACAAACAATTTCCTTATTTTAAGTCATTATTGTGAACATTAGAGCTTATTTGACTCATTTGTTGTATAAAAAACCCCATATGATGCACTCACTGATTCACTCAATGTAACCTAATTAGGGAGCATACTGTAGATACACAGAACCAGAGCACTAATGCACAATGTTGTAAGAACACATAACACCCTCTACATTGCTGTACCTGCATCAAGCAATTTCTTGACAATTGCAAAGTGGGAGTGGGACACACTGTAGTGCAGAGCTGTGTTTCCATTGCCGTCAGCCATGTTAGCTATATGTTGCAATACTGAAGGTGAAATGACCCGAAATGCAGACAAGTAATCATCCATTGAGTCAGGAGTGGCTGACTTTTGGCTGGATACAGAAAACCACTCTTGCTCGATTGTTTGTAGACAGTCATGCTGCAAAAGGACAAACAAATACATGAATGTGTTATTTGCTACTATAAAAGTCACCATCATTTAAAGTACTTTGACGATAAAGGAGAATCTTCTTCTTACAAGAATGTAAGAGAAATAACTTTGAACTTCATTCTCTCTATTTGTTTACCAAATTATCCTGGCAGCAAGGAGCCTCTTTTACTCCTTTCAAAAATGTCATTCCTTTCAAGCGCGAGACAAATGGAAAATGACAGAGCCGACACATACCTGTGCCTTTTCTATCCAATGCAAAAGCCATTTCTTTTTTAAATAGTATGCTTGAACACACCCTGCCTTAGCATATCTCCGCAGCCATGCAGTGACATTCAATTCAACATGCACACACATTCATACACACATGCACATAGAGTGACCTTCAACAAGCTGAATATATTGAACAAAACATACCAATTCTCTGCTGGATAATGGTGGGTCATCACTCAGGTGCATCTTCAAGGCTTGACAAGCAGAAAACATATTTTCACTTAACTTACACCTGAAAGGAATAAAGGCTAAAGGTTACACAGTGTGAGTTCAGACCTGAGCAGAACCCTTAAAGGTTTGACTGACATGTGCACAATATTGAACAATATTGTTGTACTGAGATTTTTGGGCTTTAAATCATTACCTCTGTGAATGTGGTGTTGGAGTCCCTTTTGACCCCTTGTTGGAACCACCTTTGCCCTTCCTTCCTTGCGTTCCATCTTGAGAGGTTTCCCTTGAATTTTTGTTTCCCCTCTTTTCCACTTCCTCAGAGTTTGCATGCTCACTGGCACAACATTCGTAAGAGGACATGGGATCCAATCTAAGGGCAAAACATGGGAGTCAATACATAAAATATGCTGTTATACTTATGTCTTCAACAGTTTTGACATTAGATGATTACCCTGTGGTCACCCTCATGAATTTCATGCTCTTCCTGGTGCTGCTACAACCCTGGTCGCCATTTTGTTTCTTCATTACAGACCGCACATCGGGATAAGATGACCTGTCTAGAAACAATCGAAATCTTTACATACACCACAATTAGTATTGTGTCATATGCACTGTATTTGATCAAGTACTCCAAAGACGCAGATATCCCCGGCCTAGGATATATTCATCATGCTTAATAGTTTCTTACCAATCTGAAGGCCTCATTTTAAAAAGGGAAAGTTTCCTCTATAAACAGATGCTCCTACGATGTCACTCAATTTTAGACCCACTGCCACAGACTGGTATGTGGTACGAGACGCCCTCCAAAACCAGACATCATTCCAAACATTACAAGAGTATACCTCAAAAAGTAAACACGCAGCGCCTAAGGCAGCCACTTCCTCTAAACCTAAATTAAGTTTAGAGTGGGCCTTGGGAGCTTCTTTCACACAGACATATGCTTACCCAACCAATGTTTACTGTCTTCATGTGTAGATTACCTTTATAACACATAGACACAGACATGTGCATGTTTACCTTGCAGATTAGAGGATGCCTGTTGTTCCAACATCTGTATCATTCTTTTCACCTCTGAATTAGTGCCACTCTGTTGGCAGAATCCTGGGTTTGCTTGGTCCCACTTGGAAGAGTCATCTAAGAGTGGAGATGGACATTGAAACTCTCCGCTGACTGCAACAGAGAAAAAGTGTAATGTTGATGGTTGATTTTAATAGTTCCAGCACAATGATACAAACATTACAAATGTTTATGTTATTATAAAATAGTGAAACAAAGTAACTAAAGGTGTTTTTGGCCAGTAGTGCCACACTGTTGTAATCAGGTGGTACACAGGATGTGATAGACTTTCGTGATCAGGATTACAATAATTCAAAGGTTTGGAAAGCTATATGATGTGCCTTGGTTTAATGCTATTTCACTGACCTGTTGGCAGTACGATGTGATTAAATGAGGAGGATACGCACAATGCTTTTTGGTCAGATACATTAGCAAAAAAATCTGCAATGTTACCTGATGGCTGAGGACCTAATGGATGGACTTCTGTTTCTCCTTGTGCTGCAGTTTCGTTATTGCAGGACAGCTTGGAGTTGGCACTTCCTTGGCTACTGGGTTGTGGGACAAATCCTTCTCTCCTCTGAGGTTGGCCATCAGTCAGCAGGTCCCCATTCTCCCTGAGAAGCCATTGCATCTTCTCTATGTAATGGTTCAGCTCGGGGCCCCACTGAGACTGTGAAGATCTCTGGATCATCTGGCCAGGTGCATTGCATGAGACGGACAGATCCTGTATCCTCCCCTCCCCTACACCAATGCTCCTTGTCTTAATGGGGTCAGGTAGATGAGAGGGTCCAGAGGCCATATTCCGGGTTTTCAGCCCAATCAGGAAATGATCATTAATGTTTGTAAATCCAACACCAGCGTCTCGGGTTAACTTGGCGGCAGTCCCTGTTGTTTGGTTTAAGGCACTTCCTTGTATATTTTCAGTTCCTACACCAATAGTGCGGGTCTCTGGGGTACATTTGATGTCTTTGACCCCGTTGCCTACTGACACTGTCCTAGTAAAAGTCTGAGTGGTGTTGGTGTGCTTGTCTTGGGTACTTAAGACAGTATTAGTGCTGGAGTCCGTGTTAAAGGCATGGCTGGTGTTGGTAAAGCGAGACACTGAACTGGATTCTGTGTTGGTACGCTGACAAGCTGTCCGAGGTGATGCCATGACTCCCAGATCTACTCCTCTGACTTGATCTGTGGAAATACCTTGAGACACAACTTCCTTTGCCTCACTGACTATCACATCAACAGAACAGTCCCCACAACCCACTGAACGATACTTAATCTGTTTTTTCTTAGAACCCAGATTCTCCACTAGTATCTCAGTGTTGGTTTCTGCATCACATAACTTTATCGCATTTCCAACTCCCTGTGTGTTTGTAGAAATGTGGATCCCCACACCCTTTTCCATGGTCTCCACCCGCTCCCTGACCTCCCAGTGGCTCATGGGTTCATCTGGTCCTGTACAAACACTCTTAAGCTCAGGCCCGTAACAAGATACTCCCACAGTCTTCACCTCTGTTTCCTTCCCTGTGCTGGCATCTTGGAGCTCTGTGTGATTTCCCACACCCTGGCTTGTGGTGTGGGGCCTTGCCTCAATGCTTTTGCTCTCAGTGCATGGTCTTGCAGAGCAGGCTTTATCAGCTCGGTTCCTTGCTCCTGCAGCATGAAGCTCCAGTTTCAGACGACTCATCTCTGTCTCGAGAGCTGATTCCTTCAACTCTGCTTCCAAGTAACAAATTCTCTCCTTCAAGGCACCAATTAAAAATTGTTGGGCATCAATCTCTGCTTCCCGTTCTGTGTATAGTCCAAGATTCTCTTCGGTCACTTCTGTTGCAATTGACCTCGTCTGTACCTGATCAGTGTTCACATATTTGTTTTCTTTAGTTGGTTTAGACAGGGTGATATCTATATCATTATCAGTTACAGCTGCGACTGACTTGATAGCATTGTCATGTAGAGAGCTTTGGCCTTTTCCATGCATTGTTTGCAAATGTTTGCCCTTGATGGTTCTTTCCAATGCCTGCATCTCTTCATTCAATTGCCTGAACTCCTTAAAATTGGTGTGGTCATTTCTCAATAATTCCTCAAGTTCTTCCTCTGTATTAATCGTGGTCTTAATGTCAGACCTTTCCATGCTATCGGCTCTCTTCCATATCACACAATTGACGTCCTCGTTGTCACCTTGGTTCTTGAGCTGAGAGACCAGTTGCCTCTTCTCCTCCTGGAGGACTGAGATGTTTACCTGGAGGATAGGGATGATTGTCACCTGCTCCTCCAGCTCCTTCAGCCTCTGCAGAGCTACCACCATCTGGTCACGAACATGCTGCAGGTGCATGGGGCCGAGACCTGTCGCTGGTGTGGTTCTGCCAGAGCTCTGTGGACTCTGTCTTAGGCATCCTGTGCTGCCTCTACTGCCTAAGGACGAGCTAAGGTGGACATGCATATCATCTCCTGTGCTAGTAGGCTTGTTCCCATTGATGTTCAGGTTATATGCACCCAGGCCAGTGAAGGGGGAGAGAGACCCATGGGAGCTTACCCCTCCAAAGCTGGCCAGTCGTCGACGGGGTTGGGGCTGAGGTGGAAGCTGTGTCTTAACCTCCTGTTCCAAGTGGTTTAAGGTTTCCATAATGGTATCTCCCACCACAGGGCTTTGTTTTTGTGAAGGAAAAGATCTTGCAGCCGGCTGAGGCTTTGACTCTACCTGAGAGGTAGTGGGTCCTTGACCCCGTGAGGGTTTGTTATCCAATGAGGAACCATGTGGTGGAGGAAGAGGAGGTCGACGGCTGGTTGTAGATGACATGCCCAGTAGTCTTGTATCATCACTGCTAGATGATGACAATGCTTCTGCAGAATACCACTGGCTGGATGAAGCGCTGGATGATTTTTCTGCATTGTTGATGGCCACTTTTGGCCTCCTTTTAAGGCTTAGCCGCTTAATGTTGGCGTTGTTTTGGAAATGGTCCACACACTTGATGTAGTCCAAGTCTGGATGATAACTGTAGTCAATGCCCAGGCAGTTAGGAGCACACTCTTCAGTGCTTTGACCTGTGATTTAAAAATAAGTTAAAAACATTTCCTGCTTTGTGTCTTTAGTTTCTTTTAAAGTAAGTTTTAAAATAGACAATGCATTTACAACTGGAAAACTACTTATAATAAAGTTGGTAATTGTTTTAACTCCCAATACTGGGAAACACAACGTTTTATTAAAAATACACTTACTATTTAAAAAGCTTAATGCTATATACTTCTCCCCTTAGTTTCTTTTTCTTTACTTACCTCAGTATTATATTTTCAAAAGCAACCATCGAGCGAGTCTAAAGCCTTCCTTCTATCACCTCGAGATGTTTTTGAATATAAACTCTCTGAGCCTGTCCCACAAGAAGAGGAGGGACAGAGGAGGAACTTCTAATTTTGTAGACGCTCTGTTTTCAGTAGTCATTTCTCTCTAAATGGTATGTCTCTCTACATAGACTGAACCCGCTCTATAATTACAATTCAACTCTCCCTCAAAAAGCCTGACCAGACTCTTGGCAGGTTTTCTCAACCACAGACATCTTCCAAATATTTCAGCAAGTAAACATACAAAAATGAACAGAAATCCTTTGCACTTGAAACAGGTAAAGATGCATATACAATACAATCTTTTTTCTTTCTAGTTGAGAGGACTATGTGTTAAAGTGTCTTTTTGATTTTTAAATTCCAATACAACTCATTCAATAATAGGAATAATTTGTTGTGTGCATTACGAATAACATAAAACTTAGGAAATTCACATAGACCATTAGAAATCATTCTATTTTGAAATTAATAATAATAGTTACCTGACACATTTCTCCAAATGTAACTGCCTTGAGCCATTTGTGTGATTCACAAAGTATCAGAAATGAAGGGATCCTTTTATATCCAGCTTGGAATTTGAATAAATCTGTATAAAACAAAATAAGCAGGTTAAGCATGCTTCATTTCTTGATAATTAGCTTTTCCTGTACATGTATTGTCCTACTGCTTCCCTCATTCAATCTGTCTGTCTCTCCCAGCCTGAGTCCAGCAGTCAATAACAGCTTCCATTACAATGCTTACATATAGGAAATACAATACCAGGCCATGACACATTATAGTTAATTCTGCAAAAAGTACAGTGAGACAAGGGCTAAGCCTTGGTGCACAACAGTGACTCACCGCATTACAATGCCATATCATTTTCTCATCAGTAAGCAGTACCTTCAGTTCTCAGCACATTGAGGTTTTAAAGAGAGCTACTAATGCACATAGTCTGTAGGCCTGTCAGTGTCTTGTAAGGTACACATTTGTATTACCTTTATAGTAAGTCAGTTACATATGCCGGTCAAAATATGAATAGTAAGGTACAGTAGTTTTGAAAATAAGATACCATGAGATAGGCAAATATAAATTAGGTTGTTCCAGCAGCAAAAGCATTACGATTCAACATAAAATATAAAAAAAATAGAGCTAGAATGTCACTGTATATAAAGAATGTATACAATTATCTTAGAATACACTGCTGTCAACATCACTATGGTTTCACTTCCTGCTTTTTCATCCGGTTATCAGTACCAGTCTTCTTCAATTAAACATGAACACTGACATATAACGTTAAGAATATGCATATTATGTGTCAGTAAATAAATTCCCACTTCACATGGAAATCAGGCTGTCTCCACACTGGCATTTTAATCTGAAGCCTGAATGAACACATGACATCAAGCCTCAGGCAATACATCCAATATGTTTAACAAGCTCTCTTTGGATGCAGCCACAGTGACCGAAAGTACTATTTCTGCTGCTCTCATGTTATAGAGTGACTTGGGAAAACTCATTGTAGGGAAGCAGATTGAAGTTTGCAGCTAAAGAGACAGAAGAAATGCTTGGAAAAACAGAACATGGAACAAACGGATGAGGTATGAGTGGATGAGAAAGATAAAGAAAGACACAAAAATAAATACATTAAGTATATTTTAAGGCTTTCGGAGTCCAAATTCTCATTACATCATTAATTTACTAACCTAAAATCTCATTAAGTACTTAACTTAAATTAAGATAAAAACACACCTGGGTTACATTCACTGGTATGCAGTAACTTAAAATCAAATAGTGTAGTGCGAAATAGGGTTTAGCAAATAGGTACTGTATTCTTTTCAAACCAATCTTTTCTTTGTCTTGTGAATAACTAGAAACAAAAATAAGTGTGTCCCGGCCAAAACAAGCAGAAATAACAAAGACCTCACGAAGTTTGACTGCAAAAACCTTAAAGGTCCCATGTCATGCTTTTTCCGGGTGCTAGTGGAGCCTCACGGCCCGTCCACACAGCGGCATGCGTTGAAGCTTCAACGCTTCTGCCCATTCACTTTGAATGGGGTGACGTCACGTTTCGCCAAACTGCATTGTGGGAGCGAAGCGTAGCTTCAAAAGCGTTGCTCGCTGCAAAAGTTGAGCAATGTTCAACTTTTGAAGCTTCGGCGGAAGCGTCAGCCAACAGAATCATATGCCACTACAAGCTCTAGCCAATCACACCGTGTGTCCGGGGCGGGAGATTCATGTGATTGGTCGAGTTTCAGCCCCCCCCCGCCGGCAAGCTTCAATGCACGCTGCTGTGTGGACGGGCCGTTACAGCAGCGAAACTGTGGCGCGCTTACACTGTAGGTGCGCCGCGTTTGGGGGTTCGGGTGGGGGGGTGCGGGTGCTAGTGGAGCCTCGCAGATGGGGGTGCTGCAGCCCCCTCAGCACCCCACCCCCTTCCCGCGTCCATTCGCGATGTCTCGCTGTCTCGCAGAACCCACGCGGCAAGCAGGAAATGAACCCAGCTCACACTGTCCGCTCCTCGCAGCAGCGAGCCACGCAACGTCTCGCCAACACGGCACCCAGACGCCACGCAGCATTCTCATCTGTTTGTCATTACTGGTGTCATTTTCTGGTTGCTAACGCCATTGTAACACATAATCACTGATGTTCCGCTGTAACGGTGGTGGACTCATCAGAACAGAGTGGGCGAGCTGACCAATCAGAGCACAGTGGGCTCACAGGGAGGGGGGGGACAGGAGCTCCAACAAGCCGTGTAGGACAGAGAGTGAATACACATACTATACAGAGATGCTGTATGAGAAACCAATGTGAGTTTGGAAAATTGCACAATATAAATCTATTCTAGTAGACCTCAACAATGGAATTATGCTCAGTAGAAATGGCCACGACATGGGACCTTTAATGTCACATGTTTTGAAGGATGATTTTTTTTTAAGTCTAATAAATATAAAATCATTGTTATCAGTTGCAAGTGTGTATTTGTTGTAATAATGACGAAAACATAATACATTTCAATTTCACAGTAATTATAATAAAAACGTAGCTCAAGCATTTATGCAACTTCATTTGAAGCGTGTGTGTGTGAGGGGCATCACCGTGTGTGTGTGTGTAGGGTCGGTGACCAGAGGCCTGTACTACGAACCTGGTTCAACCTAACCTGGATATGTTTAGTTACCCGGCTTACCTAATCCAAAACAAACGCGCTCTCGCTAAACTGTCCTACGACGCTGGTTATCAACTCGTTAACTCAAGCCAGCTTTGCCCTATCTAGTTAGGTGCGTGTTCACATGAAAGGGGTGGTATTTGGAACATTCGACCAATCACAAACATGGACAAGCGTACTGACAGCGCAGCGCATCATACTTCCTGAATGAAAAGTAAACTATAATTAGACAAATATGAAGATGGGTGAATACAGCTGGTAAAAGAAAAAGTGTTTGAATGCGTACATTAACAGGTTTATGATATCACTGACCCATCTAAGACACGAGTGGATCTGACTTTAATTACATTTGACTCGAGTGTTTCGTCAACTTAATGTGTTGCTTAAAATAATACTTCTGCATACAGTATGTGACACTGTAAGTGTTGCACGGCCAGATACGGCTCAAGAAGCTGACTCAGATAAGGAAATATATGATACATTATGATGTGATATGATGTGATATGAATGATAATGTCCACAGTACATGACCGTTACATATATGATATGTGTGTAATGTGTATTTGTAAAGCGCTTTGAGCATCTGGCGCTATAATAAATGTAAGGAATTATTATAATGGGACACATCGACGTCTGCACTCACAGTGCCGCGGACTGTACGTAATGTTACTTTGATCCGGTTACTTATGTTGTGGCAGATATTTAAGTAAGCTTTCTTAACGCTAATGTTATAATAGTCAGATTGCTCTGAAGATGGGAGGTGATATTCTATTCATTTTCACGTTCACACAGTCGGTGATTTTTGCCGGCCGTTTTTCCTGCAACGGCAGTCTAAACTGTATTTCCTTTCTCCTGTAATATGACTTTATCGCTTTAAACTCCGCACACTGAGCTCTGATTGGTCAACAGGCGGTGCTTTCACTGAGTTGATCTCTTATCCTGGAACCTAACCTGCTCCGGACCAGGCTAGCCGTTCAGCATAAGTTACCATGGAGATCTAGCCCGCTAAGAAGTGAACCAGCATCGTAGGACCGGAAACCCAGAGTTTTCCCTGAAGTTAGCTCGCTAAGCAAAAATCCGGCTTCGTAGTACAGGCCTCTGGTGTCCCGCTTTGTGCGGGACTGCACACACAGCATTTTTATCATTTGTCCCGCGTCCCACAAATTGCGCTGACAGTCGACAGAGGCCCACAGAGGTCCACAGTGTACCCCCCCTGTACCCCCCCCCCCCCCCCCGTTGACAGTTCACGAGCGCATCCATAGTGTCTCTCCCTCCGTCAGAATTGGTTGAGTCCATGACAGACCGTTTCCGGTCTTGCGGAATAGAGAGGCGAAGTCCCTCCCTTTCCGGGGGAGCTCCATGGGCCTTATTTCGGAAAAGGTATGTATTGAAGGCAATGGCGAGAGAAAGATTATCTTTCGATCCCGTTTGAATTGTGCCACGAATTACACATATGATGTTTGTCAATTTAAAAGATAATTTTGGAAGTCAAAAAAATAAAAATGTGTCGTAAAACTGTGAAGTAACACTTTTTTTGTGTGAAACCGCTCAATGAACTACATCTCCCGTCTCGCACCACACACCAAGACGGCCGTCACGTTGGCACATTTCACTTTCTTTCAGAATGAGGCGAAAAGTATTAAAAGAGGTGAAAATCACTACAAGTCTGGGCATGTTGAGAGCTGTACATACACAAAAGGGGAGTTAGTCGGTTCCGTAAGAGCCAGCATGCGGGACCGGGATTCTGGGATTTATAGTCTTTCTAGTTGCGTATTTTTCATAGTCTTATATTTCAACAGTTTTACGACAACCTGTGACTTTTTTTACATGAAATCTTTTTTTTAAGATTGACAAACATCATATGTGTAATTCATGGCACAATTCAAACGGGATCGAAAGATAAGTTTTCTCTCCCCATTGACTATTAATACATACTTTTTCCGAAATAAGGTCCCATGGAGGTCCCCGGAAGGGGAGGGACTTCGCCTCTCCAAAAATAATCACCCCCCCTCCCCCACTGCAGGTGGTCAAGATGTCTTCATTATCATTTCGCTTGGGAATTTCAATCCACCAAAGCTTTACTCAATGTTTGACACTCAGAGAACCTGCTGAAACAGGTATGTACGCCTATTCCTAAAAAATATAAAGTACACTGATTAAGTCGAAAATGACTTAATGACCCAACATTTACCCACACTGAATTGCTTAAAATTGCTTAAGCCTGACGCCTTGTGGTCACGGTGAGATAAGATACACTTTAACAATTATATCATGATTTTACTAAATGCTTTCTTTGCGGTGAACGGAATACTCTTATTGTTTTTCTGTTTAATTTTGGAAGTTAGCACGCATTCACCTGTTAGCCCACGTTAGCTAGCTAACAACGTGATGGGATGCCACTTACCTTTGCAGGGGAAGGTAACAACAGGTTAGGGTGATGAGAGAAGATAAACATAATGTGACAAAGTATCAGTTGCAAAAGTCGGGTAGCATTTTTAAGACATAAATGCGAAAGCGAGGATATTTGTTCTTCTCTTTTCTTCTTTATTTCTGCTTTGGCTGTGAAACTAAATAAGTTTGCAGCAGTGGGACAGCTACTGCGCATGTGCGGAGAGCTGTCACCATGCACAGCAGGCTCCTGGGAGTCAGGTGATGAAAACTCCTCAGTGAATTATTAATGATGGCTTTCCTTCTTTTGAATCGATTACACAGCTACACACTATCATTTTGTCTCCATTGTCGCTGAGGCATATTTTTTAAAACGTTCTGCAGGCTTCCCTCCAGGAGAAGGGCTGCTTCTGTTTTGGCTAAATGTAGTCTAAATCAATAATTCTATTTTTTTTAGAATATGCATTATGTTCTTACACAAACTCACCCTAATGCTTACACTCTTACTGTCCATTTACCGTAATCAAACATCATTACTTAGATATATGTTATAATTTGCCAATAATGTTCACCTTTCCTTCTTGAAGCTATCCATGGATTCATTCCTCTTACTGTATGACTACAAATGGAAATCAAGTTGATCAATCTCACATCCTGTAGTAGTAGTAAACCTAGATCTTCTATTTTGCTAAAAGTTTAAGGGGAAGTGGAAAGTGACTGTCTTTATTTGCAGAGGATTACAAAACTGATTGGAAATTGCCTGATCCCTAAAATTGGATCTTTGGCCAGTCTTTATTTATCTTCAACAGCTTGTAAGCTGCACAGCGACATCATGTGGACACAGTAAAGAAATACATTCATTAGACCATTCATAGTCTACCACATTATTTATTGTAAAGTGTGTTGGGTTTAACTAGTAAAATAGTACATTGTAGTGTGACTTCTGTTTCGTTATAAACAACAAACTATAGCTTTCTTATTGAACTGTTTTGGATGTGGGACTCATTACACCAGCTTCTGTTGTGTGATTGTTGTAGCTCTCACATACTGGTTATCATTACCTGAAAGAGCTGTGATTGGTGTGAGATTCTCCGTCATTCATGACCTCATAGTTGTGGCGAGGACCATGCCTGGTATTAAGTTAAGTTCAATGTTCAACTGTAGCTTTCTGTTCTGCAACAGCTCTCTGGTATATTTAATCTAAGCCTATGTTTTATGTAAAGTAACTGCATGGAACATGTGAATGGCTGAGCAAAAACTTCCTCAACCTCAACGAGAGCAAGACCGAGGTCATCTTTTTTGGACCGCAACCTCCAGCCTCTCCGGTTGATATTCTGGGCTCTATCAAAAAAAACATCCTCCCCTCGGTCATGAACCTTGGAGTGACCTTCACCAGCACTTTTAAATTCGACAAGCAGGTCAGCACCGTAGTAAAATCCTGCTTTTTTAAAATAAGACTATTGGCCAAAACCAAGTCGTATTTATCTTTTAAAGACTTAGAAAGGGTTATTAACGCCTTTGTAACCTCGAGACTGGACTATTGTAACGCTCTGTATGTGGGTATGGACCAGGCCTCAATCAAACGCTTACAGCTAGTCCAAAACGCTGCTGCACGTTTGCTGACTGGTCACAAAAAGCGCGACCACATCACCCCTATTCTGGCCTCACTACACTGGCTTCCAGTTCGGTTCAGAATTGATTTTAAAATCCTTTTATTTGTTTTTAAAGCCCTAAATGGGCTGGCTCCGGCCTATATAACTGAACTGCTCCAGCGCTACACCCCAGCCAGAGCTTTAAGGTCTGCTGACCAGCTGCTGCTGGTAGTGCCCAAGACCAGGCTCAAAACCCGAGGGCACCGAGCCTTTGCAGCAGCTGGCCCTAGGCTCTGGAACACTCTGCCCCTCCATGTGAGGTCGACCCAGACCCTAGGGGTTTTTAAATCAAAACTAAAAACACATTTCTTCTCTCTGGCTTTCTAGTTAGAGCGGAGCACGACTCCTGACTTTTCCGTGTGTTTTATTCTTATTTTGTTTTTTTAAGATATATCTGTTGTAATTTATTGTCGTTTATTGTGTTTTGTAGTAATGTGTTTTTATTACATGTACAGCACTTTGGCTCGACCAAAAATCGCTTTTAAATGTGCTTTATAAATAAAGCCTGATTTGATTTGATTTGATTTGAATACAATACAGACAGAGACAGTCAGAAACAACGTGCAGTACCTCTACTGTAGATCTATCAGCTGTTTCTTTTTTATTTCACAAGAGTTCCACTGTGGCAGCTTTTTAATCACTGCCACCCCCTGGTGGATCCATGATCCATTGCAGCTGGTTTCATTAGCCGCGTTCAGTACTTTTCACCGTACTTTTCGCGTTTAGTTCCGTTAGTTATGTCGCGTTCACACCAAAAAGAACACTTAATCTCGGGAACTTTTACCCCCATTTTTAGTGCCTGCTGAGAGATCGTACTTTCCTGGGGGAAAAAAGTGCCCCAGTTCTGATTGGCTGGGCGTATTGCAAACCACACCCCGTAAAACTCTGAAATGTTTTGTAGAGCCGCCATTGTATTTGCTCGCTACATAAACCCCCCAGATAGCAAAAAGTCATTGAATCAACATTGAGATATTGTCACGCTGAAGATTGTGATCAACATTGATGTCAGACATTGAAATTAACATTGAAAGTGCTCGCTATGATCAGCATTGAAAGAACATTGAATTTTCAATCAATCCCAACAATGAATCAACCTTGATTCAATTACGATATGATCAACATTGAAAGAATGTAGAATTGCAACAACATTGATTCAACTATATTATGCGTTGCATTATACATTGAAACAATGTTATTATCAGATAGCAAAAAGTCTTTGAATCAACATTGAGATATTGTCACGCTGAAGATTTCAATCAACATTGATGTCAGACATTGAAAATGAACTAACAAAAAAAGAGCCATTATTTATTCAGTTGATTATTACGATTTAATTCAATTATATGAACATTTTGTAAATTTTTTGTCCACTTTAGCACACAAAACATTCACAAAACATTCTCTCTTTTAAAGGTCTTATCATATGCTTTTCTGGTTATTACCCATCCCCTTGTGTGTTATGCAGCTTTTTCTGCTTGTAAACGGTCTGCAGAGTCACAAACCCTCAAAGTACACCCTGTAGCGAGTAAAACTCTAACACAGAAAAGATCTGTCTATGCTGCCAGGCAATGCAGCGCTGTATGGAAGCTGTCAGCCGACTCGCCCAGCCCAGCCTGGCTGTGTGTGTGTGCTCAGGCTGAGTTCCTCTGTGTCTCGCTGTCTCGCAGACCCCATGCTATCATCATGTTCTGTTTAAAGCAGCTTTGCTAGACGTTGATAACATGCATTCTTCACATGCTGAATATATGGATTTGAAAAAATGCACGTTTTGCAACATAACACAAGTTAAGGACATTTCTTGACATAATAAACATCTAGCAAAGCTGCTTTAAACAGAAAATGATGATGGCCTTTGAACACAGATTCTGAGGATCGTTTCTGCTTCTGCTTTTATCCATCAGGTCAAAATAGGATTCACACACCTGGCATCATTGTGATATATCAGGCCTCAGCCTCTTCAGCACATCACAATCAAAGAATTTAAGAATAAACAAATATAACAATTACAATCCAGTGCCTCTTGTCAACTGGCAACTCACAATTCCACACATTTCAATTTCACAGGCAAATGGGACTTCATGTTTAAAACGACTGCATGTGCAAGTACATACATTGAAGTTTTACCTGATCACTAACAATGAACTTGAACAGTAGAAATACTGGATATGCCCCTCTTTTGAAATGGCAACTTACACATCCACACATTCTTTGATTCTCTATTTCAGAAGATAACTTATATGCTTAAAATGAAATGAATGCTGTGAGGTTTTACATGAGCACTAACCACAATGCACTAGAACAGGTGAAACATAGGTTAAAGTCATGTCTGGCTTCCCCATTAACATTCACAGCAAAAGCTTTGTTTTCCGAGACCTTATGCGCTGCGAGCGTCGAGAGCCAAGCTCTTAAAAGATAGTCTGAATGGCTTCAAAGGTATACCTCATCTCCTTTGGAAAATCCATGTTCATTGCATAAAGTAGGCCAAAGAGGTATGCAAAGGCAGTAGAGAGGTCTGGTAGGTCATGCAGTACAATGGTCCCTTCCAACACAACAGCCACGTCTCGCACATTTGGCGATATGGCGTCATCATCATCTTCAATGACGGTGAGGATGGCCTCAGACACACCTCTGAGCAAGTGTTCTTCATGGTCAGTGTCCTGAGGAAAAGTAAAATATGCATGAATGAGTGCTATGGAAAACTAAACGACAAAATACATATCCACTGATTCTAACTTTAGCACCAAGCTACTGAGTCTTACCATTCAGCTTGTGGAAGTTATAATTGCAACTCAACAGCACGGCATCTCTGGGCACAAAATTAAATCTTACACAAAGTGTATTGTGCATAAAATGATTAGCATAAGCTATGAGGTCATAACATGTTTAAGCTACATTAAGCAATATTAATTGTATTTTGTAAGTTTATTTCCTACAGTTAGTATTACTTACCAAACACTCCAGAAGAAACTTGGTTGTGTCATCTCGGACAAAAATGGGCAGGCCTCTCAGTGCTGCTGTCTTTCGGTGAGACACAATGTCGGATGTCTAAGGAGTACCCAGTGGAAACACACAAACATATCAATTAGTTTAGTGCCGTAGTGAATTTATACAACATCCGACGTTCTGAGGAGGATAAAGAACAGGTCAGATCCCAGTAACATGCTTCAGTAAAAGACTGTCAAAATAAAACAAAACAAAAACTGCAATCCTGCGGACAATTCTACAAATTAAAAATACTGTTACAGTTCTCAAATTCCACCAACTAAAAACACCAAGCAATGACTTTTAACAATCCATTTTTACTGAAGCCTTTCCATCAAAGCGTTTTTGCTCCTACAAATGTTAGGCGAAGGAGCATTTCATATTTTCAAACGGGGGGAAAGGGCTTTGGTGGACCCGGCTCCGGCCATTTTCCCGTCAACTTTTGCATGCTCTTAGATTGAGACACTTCACTCACTTGTTCATCAAATTTTTCCAAGAAGTCTTCCATCTTCTGTCCAAAAGCTCCCTTCCTAGCCCGGTACAGTTTCAGCAGGCAAGGCACATGTTTGTCAAAGGCTGCACCGAACGTCCCCAGGAGGTCTTTGCTGATCCGATGAAATTCTTCAGATATCTGAAAAACAGAAATTACAAAACAATGTAATTTGATTGTAACCACAATGTCATGTTTTTTTCTGTGCAGCAAATTCCTGGGTAGCCGTCTTGTTCAAAGTCTGCACCATCTTAAGGGGATAGTTTGGATGTTTTGAATTGAAAAAAAAAACTGGTATTACAATTTTGGGGACTGATTGGAAAGTGGGGCGTAGTGTGTTGGAGGGGCCTGTAGTAGAGTGGTAGGGCAGGGTATAGTATAGTTTGCCAATTAACTGACATACACAGTTAGTGTGAATACAGGGCCAGTTCGCATCTTTTCCGTGACAAAGGCGACAATGTTTTAGAAGAGTCTCTTGATTGGAGCCTGCACTGCATGTGATCCACCCCTGAAACACAAGAGAAACATAGGACATTCAGTTCAGAAGATATCATTTTTTAAACTTTTAATTCGTTAGTTTTCATCCTTTCCTTATATACTTAGTAGGACTTAACAAAAAAAACGATTTAAAACTCAGTTAATGGGGTTAATTTTTAAATTGCTTCAGTTTATCATCGTAACAGATCAAAACGTTCGGATTCATTTTACAATAAATCAATAAATGGTATTCTTCTACAAACAAAAAACAAAACAATTAATACATTTAAACAAACCACTAATAGTATATTAACTACTTCATTCAAAATTAACATTCACTTTAGATAATAACACCGGTATAATAAACGGAGCGCTCTCTTTTCCTCTCTCTCCCTCTCCTGACAGCCCGTCAGTATCTCATGCAGCTCGATACTCTAGTAATGAGTTACCCCGACAGTGAAGAATAAACATATGTATAACTAGTTTAGCTAGTTCCAGAGGTAGATAAAATAGCTAAGTGTGTTTGGTCTAACTTGAAACGTGTGTTTTGCTCCGCTCACCGGTCCGTTACAGCGGCTGAGCTTCAGGTGAGCACGGAGCTGCGTGACCTAAACAATAAGTGTTGCTTGGCAACGGGGTGTGGCGGCAAAGTATATATTTTTTCTCTCTCTCTTAATTCCCCAAGCCCCAAAATTCACTCGATGATTAATATACCCGTTTTAGGAAAAGTCACGAAGTTTGAGATGTTTTTTACCCTCAACCAAACAACAAGACCTGTAACACAACAATGTCAGAGTCACCGGCGGCCGGCTACCCCAATAAACAGACGTTACTAACCGCTGTAACGGCGGAACAACAATGCCGCCCCCCCTCCCCCCCCCCCCCCCCCCCCCCCATTCCGTGTATCGTCACACATACACACAAGTTCTGTATAAAACGTATGAACACGGCTCACAGCGAAAATGTATAACACATACATTTCCGCCATGGTCTACATGCGCTTGTACGTCGCCGCCATGTTTCGACGGGGAAAATGTATTCAACCCAACATCGGACAAGGCTGGCCTGTAAAGATACAAGTCAAGGCTAAGTTTCAACACAGCGGCAACGTTGTCATATCCCAATCAATGCTGTGTGTAAAGTTATAGCGTTATATGTCTGGCTCGGTTTACTATAACACCGGTCGTCTCACCATCTAAATGCATTATAAACGCCTTCAGGTGCTTGAACATAAATTCAAAGCCATCTGTAGCTAAGCTAGCAAACCTAACTGTGGTGGGTAGTTGAACTCATTGTATCTATCTTTTGGTTTAAATAGTACAGTGCACTTTACTGTTAACATTCCTTGTTAGGTAAAACACACACTTACCTGATTAGGCAAACGAGGTAGACAAATGTCCCAAGAATCCCCAACTTCACATCCAAATTCGGCCACATCGTCGATGTTTCTGTCCGCAAAATGTCTGACAAATTCACTCAGCGCCACTCGCCCGCTCAGAGACAGTGACGGGACCCTGCTCAGACCCTGCGGAAACCCCGTAGACGAAAGCAATGCGCATGCGTGCAGCCGTTGTGACTGCAACGGTATTAACGGTTAACTCAAAAATCCTTGTTATGCTGTGTTTTAAATACAAGTATAGGGGAGGGGGAGGGGAGAGTTGGTCTCACGTTGGAACAATGTAAATTCAATGTAGGGAATTTCAACGTTGAAAAACCGGCATCTATATTTCATTGATTCAACAACATTTTTTCAAACGTTGAAATGGTATCTAATAACACATCGAATCAACATTGATTTTTCAACCTCAACCAAAAATAACCAATTTAACCAAAATCCAATGTTGAATTAATGTCTTTTGCTATCTGGGCCAGCGCACCAACGGAGAGTAGTTTGTTTTGAAAGCAGTTATGGCAAGCATCAATAAATCATCGAAGCGGTGGAGTGATGAGGAGGTGTCGGCGCAGCATCGACCTTCGATTCGGGCACGATGGTGTGGGAGGCCGCTCAAACGGCGGATTCAGTGGCCAACGACCACGACGAAGGTAAAATCAACTACATGCACTGGGGTTTTAATCTGCACAATAATGGTCTCAGATGTACTTTTATTTGCTCAGTAGATCGAGCTAGCCATGCTAGGCTGAACTGGCTAACACCGGCCCCGAGCTGGCTAATAACCTCTAGCTAGCTAGATATTCTCGGCCGCTATGAAAACGTTTTGACTTGTGAATAACTGTGCAGTGTTTCTGTAATTTGCTTCACTAACTCATGGCACTAATCGTGTGTTTCAGGCGAGGCTGGACAACTCTCAGGATTGGAAACAAGCGAGCTTTCCCTTCCAGATCACAGCGCTTGCTCGCCCCCCTTACCGGCTACCAAACGCAAAGGTACACACACTATAACTTGGTCTTGAAAGAACGTTACGCATCGAACTGATGTTCACAATCACGTTTATTTCCTTCTTGCTACAATTATGAAACAGCGTGAAAACGTATTCGCCTAGACCGACCGACGTTTACAAATTTTCGCGCCGTTTTTACTCTCTCACAAACATTGTAAACATCCGGGCTAGAGGTCACATGACTTCCGGTAAGAAAACTTGCCTCAACAACATTAAACAAAGTTCAAGCATACATGAAGCACTCTTAAAAAATACAAAACAATAAATAAGGGCACTTTGAGCAGCAGCTACACACACACACACACACACACACACACACACACACACACACACACACACACGCACTGAGTGTGTGTGTGTATATATATATATATATATATATATATATATTTTATGCTATTTGATCCTATATTATCTTCTACTATACACCTGCATTGTGTACACTGTCTTGTCCCGGCCTGCACCCTGTCCAATGTTGACTAGTAAACACATTCCTAGTATGTTGTAAAACTACATGGCGACTAAACAGATCTTGTATCTTGCTTATTTTCCCTCTTAAGGCCCTGACACACCAGGCAGTCACCAGAGAACTCGCCGACACCGACAGTTCCATCGACGAGTTCTCCTGCGTCTTGGCCATGTGTCGCACTGGAACACACCGCAAAGACTTCAGCCGAGCACGTACGAACTGCGCATGCGTGAGTGGCAATAACTCTCCTTACCAGCAGGCGGCGGTAGTGTGTATTCGTCATTCAAAATAGGCAACAACCAGAAGACAGAGAAGAAGAACAGACTGATATAAACAAACAAATAGCGTGTGCGTTCCATTTTCACTCTCGTCCATCGAAACCGTGGGTGTTTCTCAATCGCGAGTACGCTTGCTTGGTAGCACATGTCTGCCGAGCATCTTGCTTCAGTCAAGAATACTTCCTGGCATTCGGAAAACGAAGTGTGGAACACGCTAGCAAGTGTGCAGGTGTGCGTCATATGAGAGGCCCCGCCTTACATCTTCCGCCACAGATTTGGGGAAATTGGTCCGTGCGCAAAGCATTGTGGGGATTTTAAGACCGCGAAGTCTACTCATGTGCAGACTCGATATTTCTCCAAACGGAGTACGCCGGGCTCGGTAGATTTCCAAGTATACTGGAGATTGGAACAGTACTTCGGCGGCACTCGATGACGTAGTATGCTTGAAATAGTGGCTCTGAAGCAGCTTTACTCGCGATTGAGAAACACCCCATGTTTTAGAATATAAAAATACATGAATGATGAAATGAGCACATAAAGTGCAGACATACTATAAAATCACAGTTAATAGACCTGCATCTGATGATCGCAGTGTTCTGGCGGGTGTGTAGTTTATTGAGTCAGCAATGTAGTAATGTAATAATGGCCACTTCTTGCTGTGATGCTTTGAGACTAATCCTGCAACTTTATACTGACAAATAAACCGATGAGATGAAAAACCGGACTTGACCAAACAAATCACGGAGCTCTCAGCAGAGGACAGCCGGGGACGCTCCCGCCGATATCAGAGATGTCCCTGCTATGTGTGGGAGGTAAGAGAGGACATTTAAGGGCTATGTTTGATGTCTTTAAGTATCACCTGCTGGGGTTTAGCTGTTGTCCTGTGCCTTTTTAAATCGTTTGTTTACGTCCCTCACTTCCGTTTCGCTTCTCATTTGCTAGCTGAACAGCTGATCAGAGTGGTTTCTTGGCCCGATAGCTTGTGTCCGTATTTTGGCCGATTCAAAATGTTGAATCGGCCATGTGTCGACCGTGAAAGGCCAAATAAGGCGTGTCACGGCCGAGGGTTCGGGACACACCAAATTGACTTTGGGCGACAAGGAACGCGTTGTCGCCAGACAACCGAAGACGGCCGAATACGGCCTGGTGTGTCAGGGCCTTTAGGAAAGCGGGCACGGGATGTGAATTTCTTTGACACCGTCGAGGCGTTGGAGGACCGGCGTGCCGTGGTGAAAGAGTCGATGCACGGGGATCAGATGGTGCTGTTAACCAAGGCCCAGGAAACGGAGGACAAGATGCTCACGATGATGGAGCGCCAGGCTGAAGTGTTGAAGCGGCAAATGGAGCGCCAGGAGCACCAGGATAAAGTGTCGGTGCAGCGCCAGGAGCGCCAGGATGAAGTGTCGGCGCAGCGCCAGGAGCGCCAGGATGAAGTGTCGGCGCAGCGCGAGCGGCGCCAGGAGCGCCAGGATGAGCGACAAACCACTTTTCAGAATGGGTTTCTGGAAGTGCTTTCCCAGCTAGTGAAAGCCAACAGGTCTTCCTCCCTATAGTTGCCACTGTAACAATGTCTGCTGCTGAGCCTATCCCTACACCTGGGACAGTTCATTTTGTATTGTTTTTATTAATACTGACACACAACTTTGCACTAAGGTGTGTATGCTGCTGAGCCTATCCCTACACCTGGGACAGTTTATTTTATTACTGTTATTATATAGTCTTGATACAACTGACACTTTATTTTATATTGATAATGTTAACTTACATGTACAACTTCTATTTTATTTACATTAAAAACGTTCTATTTACTCTTATGTCTTGAGAGTGCAATAAAGAGAACCTACATGGCGATTAAACAGATCCTGTATCTTGCTTATTTCTCCTGACACTTTATCTTTAGTGACCTGTGTAGCATCCTATACATCACATGTAAGTGATTATTCTGATACCATCATGTTTCACCGGTTATAAACTGGCGAAGCTTTATTTATCATCAATGTTGCAACCTTGTGGGGGAATGGCAGGGGCACATACACAAATATGATAATTTATATCATTTTAAATATTATTTGACCTAAAACTAAATGTTGTTATGATTGTCCTCTGAGGAGGACATGGGGATTTGCAAACTTTTAATTCCCCCCCCTATTTTACACAACACAAAATGGAGTCCACTATGGGCCAAAACTAACATGTAGGTTTCCATAGTGTTTATGGCAGACGGATGCAGTGGGTCTCAGGAAGATATATATATATATATATATAATAAAGGTGGGTTTGCTGCTGAGCCTATTTACTGTGCATACAACACACCTGGCAGTTTATTGTTATTATATTGCCACACTGTACACTATTGTAATGTTGCCTGTCTTGACTGGAAAATAAAAGAGAAACAAAAGCACTGTACAAAAGATCAGCTTTATTGTCAAAATGTTTACAATGTACAATTTACACGCTGTTCAGATGCCTCATAAGGGCTGTGCGCGTGTCTTGCCCCCCAGCCTCGGCAATGGCTGGCGCTGGCCCATCAAGCTGGGTCGTCGGTAAGGCAGTCCATTCGTCCCTGTACTCATCATCACTTTTGGATTTTGATCTTGTCCATCTTGCAGTCGTTTCTTTTCATCAAGCACCGCCACCTGCCCTTCAGTCTGCCAAAAGCGTTCTCCACCACCACTCGTGCTCTGCTTGTTTAGTTATTGTACGCAAGTTGCTCGGGTGTGAGCCTTCCTTGGAAAGGTTTCATCAGCCGTCTTTGCAGGGTGTAGGCTGTCTGAGGTCGGAAGGTAAACAACAGACGCCTAATGTACAGCGAGTGGGTGGGCGTCGCAGTATACGCGGGAAGTTTTTCTTCTTCTTCTTCTCTTGTTTTTGTAGCGGATTGCAAACAACTTTAAGGTGCATACCGCCACCTACTGTACTCGCCGTGAAGTGGTTTGTGGCCTGCCAGTAAACCCAAAGCAGAAGAAGAAGAGGTGACGTCAGCGGCTCATTTGCGTAATCTTCCCTCAGGGAAAAGTACTCCGGTGTGAACGCGATTGGTACTTAGTGCCCTGGGGTAAAAAGTGCCGGGGCACTGAGTGCCGGCACTAATTACTGCAAAGTACTTGGTGTGAACGCGCCTATTATAGAGAGGCGAAGTCCCTCCCTTTCCGGGGGAGCTCCATGGGACCTTGGCCGTTTCTCAATCTCGAGGATGCTGGCTTGGTAGTCGCGTACTTCCAAGTCACTTCCTTCAGAAACGAAGCAAGTATGCTTCCAAACCACGGCTTCGGAAAACGAAGAAGAATGGAACAGGCTAACAAGTGTGCAGGTGTGCGTCATATGAGAGGCCCTGCCTTACATTTTCCGCCACAGATTTGGGGAAATTGGTCCGTGCGCAAAGCATTGTGGGGATTTTAAGGACGCGAAGTCTACCCATGTGCAGCCTCGAAATTTCCCCCAAACCAAGCACGCGGCCTCGGTGGAATTCCAAGTATGCTGGACATTGGAACGGTCCTGCTGCGCCACTTGATGACGTAGCATCCTTGAAATATTGGCTTGGAAGCCAATATCCTCGCGATTGAGAAACGGCCCGTATTTCGGAAAAAGTATGTATTGAAGTCAATGGGGAGAGAAAGATTATCTTTCGATCCCGTTTGAATTGTGCCACGAATTACACGTATGATGTTTGTCAATTTAAAAGATAATTTTGCAAGTCAAAAAAATAAAAATGTGTCGTAAAACTGTGAAGTAACACTTTTTTGATTTTTTGTGTGAAACCGCTCAATGAACTACATCTCCCGTCTCGCACCACACACCAAGACGGCCGTCACGTTGGCACATTTCACCTCTTTCTTTCAGAATGAGGCGGAAAGTATTAAAAGAGGTGAAAATCACTACAAGTCTGGGCATGTTGAGAGCTGTACATACACACAAGGGGAGTTCTGTAAGAGCCAGCATGCAGGACCGGGATTCTGGGATTTGTAGTCTTTCTAGTTGCGTATTTTTCATAGTCTTATATTTCAACAGTTTTACGACAAACTGTGACTTTTTTGACATGGAAATTATTTGTTAAGATTGACAAACATCATGTGTAATTCGTGGCACAATTCAAATGGATTTTTTTCAAAAAAAGATAATCTTTCTCTCTCCATTGACTTCAATACATATTTTTTCCGAAATAAGGTCCCATGGGTCGGAAGTAGATGGGCGGGACTTCGCCTTTCTATAATTACATTTATTTATCAAGGAGGCGTATCAAGTCCTGCGGGGGGTTTTCCTTTTCAGCAGGGGCCCGCCCCGTGCAGATCACGGACCCGCACGGGTAGGCGTCTGAAATGAAGTGCTACATCTGTACATGTGTGATTTGTGCCAAAGACAGAACTAACTGAGCAGCCAATCGTGTCGATCGTCGCCTACCATGCCGTGAACTATGCCGCGAGAGAAGTAACATGACACTCTCGTCGCCACCCCTCTCGTCTGAGAAGCTACGTGACGTCTGCGTCTGAAGTTACTTTACTTTGGTAGTTATCACCAAATAACCCAGTAATGTTACAGCTACTTAGTTGCTGTTCAAGCTAGACTCTATTTCAATATAGTTTTGGTATTAAAATAATGTTACACCTCTTGTATGCCCTGAATGCAAAAACAACCACAGACAAGAATATATATTTTTAATTATCAAAATGATAACAAAGGCTGAAAAAACAGGAGAAGCCTGTCTTCCCTTGGTCTCCAGGAGAAAACGCCACTGTATATCACCAAGTTTTCATATAGTTTTGTGTGTGAAATAGATCGCTGCAGTGAACACGACTTTATGTATTTGTTTATGGTTAATTTTATATGGAGGGAATGCAGTATACATAGAAGTTCAGAGAAGAAGCAACCCCTATATATTGTTTATTTTATTTCGTTTCATTTTGGCACCATGGCAGAGACAAATATAGAGTTAATGTGCGGAGATTATAATGTCCCGTTTACTAAAATATGTATTGTTTTATGATGTTTAGTTGACAAAATAGTCACTGTGCTACATTTTGCTGCACTCAAGCATACATCTGAAGACAAGAGTTGTGTCCCCCTTTGGCCACAAGGGGGAGTATATATATATATATATATATATATATATATATGTATATATGTTCTATTATATATATCTTCTATATAATATCTATCTATCTTATCTATCTATATATATCTATCTATCTCTTCTATCTCTATCTATATCTATATATGTCTCATGTTCTATCTCTGTCTGTCTCTCTGTCCTCTATCTGTCTCCTCTATCTGTCTCTCTGTCTCTCTCTGCTCTCTTTTCTCATCCTCTCTTCTCTCTCTCCTGTCTCTCTCTCTCTCTTGTCTCTCTCTTGTCTCTCTCTTCTCTCTCTCTTGTCTCTCTCGTTCCTCTCTCTCTCTCTCTCTATCTCTCTCTCTCTCTCTTCTCTCTCTCTAGTCTCTCTCTCTCTCTCTCTCTCTCTCTCTCTCTCATCTCTCGCTCTCTCTCTGTCTCGCTCGCTCTCTTCTCTCTCTCTCTCTCCTGTCTCGCTCTCTCTCTTCTCTGTCTCTCTGTCTCTCTGTCTCGCTCTCTCTCTCTCTGTCTCTCTGTCCTCTGTCTCTGTCTCTCTCTCCTCTCTCTCAGTCTCTCTCTCTCTCTCTCTCCTCTCTCTCTCTATTTCTTTTATAGATGTTGCAACTATACAGAGCTTTGGCAATACTATATGTAACTGAGGTCATGCTAATAAAGCTATTGAATTGAATTTAAGTGAGCTGTCAGGAGGAAACAAAGGTTCGCCAACACATTGCACTGTAATGCTGAGAAAGGCTGTACGAAGACGTGAAACGATGTGCTGCAATGTCTGTGTATTTTTGAAGAATGCCAAGTAAAGGAAGAAAGTAATAACTCGCACTGAGTCTTAATACATTACTTTATTTCTATTATATAACACTATCCAATGATTTATTATGTTTGTGTTACACACACCATTACTGAATTCATTCTAAAACCAAGAATAACCTACATACAACAATAGGGAGCCCTGGCTCAAGGACGGACAAAACAAGGACACCACACATGATTATTTTCCAATTACAGTATATTTATTTAAAGAGAGTAACTCAATTGTGATATCAGTTAATCAGTAATGTGTGTAGTGTACTGTATGGGTGTGTGATGTGTCAGCAAGGCCGGACTGGGACCATAGGTCAGGCCGGGAATTATACACCCAGCCAGGCCACTACCAGTTTTTTTGGGGGTGTTTTGCTGGATGTATCGTCAATATTTACAACGTTGCTGCCCTTAGTGATAGCCCTACAGTTTGAATCTACTACTTAAATAGAAACATATGGACATAGGATATTGTTATAAAAAAAAGTGTGCATATGTATTTGGGAACCTTTCCATGTGAATATGTTTTATTTGGGGGTGGACCTCAAATGGATTAAACTGTGATCAATAACTATAGTAACTTATTGAGAGAACATGAACATAGCTTGCTTATACTGTTGTCATTACATTTCCTTTGGTTTTGTTCAGTGTTTTCATAGAAAGCCTATTGAAACAGTTTCCTCTGTACCTGCCAGTTCTGTCCAACTGAGGAGCACCTGATGAAGCCCTATCCGAACCGCAGGCTAGCTGTAGAGCAACGCATCTTCAACTACAGGCTGTCGCGAGCTCGGAGGGTGGTAGAAAATGCCTTTGGCATAGCCAACCGTTTTCGGGTCTTTCTCACCACCATAAACATTCAAGACACTGCCAAAGTGGAGGCCATTGTTTTGGCTTGCTGTGGTCTGCACAACTTCCTGCGCACAGAGAACTGTAGCGCATACATGGCGGGACATGGCACTGTCCCAGGAAGATGGAGACAAGACCCTGAACTACGGCAGGCCACACACCACCAATAATCCAGCTCGAGCCAAGCAGCACAGGGATGAACTATGCCAATATTTTAACGGTGTCGGTGCAGTGCCTTTTCAGTGGGATAAGATATAGCAAATATGTCTAAAGAACTGTACAATGTCAACAATCGACTACAATACGATAAAAATAGTGTGTAATACAATAAAAAAAAAAAAGAGTTTGCCAAGTAGTCTAATGCTTTGTTATCAATGGCTGTAGTATCAAGGTACGAAATAAAGTTTTGTATTGCCTATCCTGCTATTTGTGTTTATTCTTTTAATCACACAGCGATAATAAAAAATAAAAAATGTGCCTATATAACTGCCAGTAGCAGCCGCACATTATTATTGGTTTAACTACTAACAGTATATTTTTAACACATTTTAAAATGACCATCTTGAACAGCTACAACGTTAAAATACTTCTAGGCAGATTGTGGAGGATAATGGGAGAAAGAATAGAGGGGCAGACAGAAACACTATCTGAATAATGGCCACTTCTTGCAAAATGTACATGACTTTCCCGTTGAATCGGCCGCGGGAGGCGTCCGGAGGTGTGAAAAGGTGCCGTAAAGAGACAACGGTGCGGGACACACAAACCTGAGTAGGGCGCCGTGAATGCCCGACTGCCTCTGACGGCCTCTGACTCCCAAAATCGGACTGGTGTGTCCGGGCCTTAAGATAGCGCTTTCTAAGCTACGCCGCCACCACGTGAGCGCGTACTTTGAGCGCGTACTTTGAGCGCACCTATGATACGTCGCCGTGACGTCTGACGTCTGACATCGTTGTGACGTCGCCTGTCTTCTACCCAACCCATTCAAAATTGATGGAGGCGTTGGCGCACGTTGACACGTTAGTTCTCCGCTCAGTCAGCTTAGTTGTCTGTTCTTTGGCACAAATCACACCTCATATTCATGCACACTGACGCAACAGAGACAACATGCACCACCACCACCTCTGAATGTGGCTGTCTATATTAACTATATTTTCATCAGCACATGATGTATTAAAGGGGTTGTATAAAACCAGGTAGGGTAGACAAGGACAGTGAGTCCCATGATTTTGAACTTTACCCTTCTTCAGAATCACGCAGGGAAGGAATGTTTTGAGAAGCTATGGTAGTGTATTCAGAGTGCTGAGTTAGTCATGTCCAGTACAAGCTGTGCACCACTTTTTCTAAAAAGGTGTTTTTGCAAGGAACCTTTGTTGTGTTAGTGTCTTTATTTTGAGCTAAAGTCTGTTAAATTAGCTAAATAAATCATGTTATTGGCTTGGCACCTGTAAAAATAGCATTCAAGGAATTATATGAAAAGCATGGAGCTTTTGTTGATAGTCTAGGTGATTAATTATATAAACAGTGTTTCTGTTAAAAGCTTTTCCAATAATATCATCCTAGTGTGTTGAGGCTTGGGATAATTTAAAGTGTAAATTCCCTCAGTTTTGGTTAAATAAAGTGATTTTGTTCATTCAAATGTTGCTGACAATTTATATTTAGTCTCATTATCTTCAAACGGAACAATGCAGACTGATATCCACCTATCTAAAATCACACTATGTGATTGAATAAGGCTCAGGCCATTGCTACTTGAAAACAAATCACTATCTTTGAACTTTGCTCTTTAAACCCACAGTTACAGAAGTGATCAACCAACCACTCACTGTGAGAGAGGACACTTGTGATTGGTTGGAAGAGTCGCACACCCCCGTCCCTTCCCCTATCTCAGTTCTAGAGTCCACTTTTTTAACTTTGTGTCTACGCTCACCTATTTAACTTGAGGCATTTGGTCCCACACCTGACAGCATAATGACTGACAAAGGAGCGTTCGATACCAATGTGCTGACCCTCACCAGGTTTGTCCTGGAGGAGGGCAAGAAGGCCCAGGGGACAGGTGAGCTGACCAACCTGCTGAACTCCATCTGCACAGCCGTCAAAGCCATTTCAACTGCTGTCAGGAAGGCTGGGATCGCCAACCTGTGAGTAGCATAAGTTACTGTTTTCATGTTGGGAAGAATGCACAGAGAAAATGCATGCATGCTAATGTGAATGTAGATATGAGGCTGTCCCATTCCCATTGGACAGATTATCTAGAAGGGGTACAGTATGCACCCTATTTATCATTTGTAATTCAATATAGGTAATTAGAATGTGATGACTTTCATTCCATTGCATTAGCCTTGTTTTTCTAGTTTGAATTTGATTTGCGTGGATATTTGACTTTAGTGTTGGTTTTTGGTCAAATGCAGTATGATTTAATGTGTAAGCTGTTTAAACTTCAACCCTAGCCAAAGGTGAACTGTACACATGTTGTCTACATTCCCTAAGTGCAGAGGCCAAGCACATAATGTGATTTTCAGACTTTTCTCGTATTGAGAAAAAAAAGTTAAAGAGACACTCGGGATTCTATAGATGTTCTGTGTGCTTTGAAATGGCATCTAAATGTATTTAGGCTTTGATCACTTCAGTCTTTTCCTCTTTCTTCTCTTGGAAGATATGGCATTGCTGGAACTACCAACGTGACAGGGGACCAGGTGAAGAAACTTGACATCCTGTCCAATGACATGGTCATCAATATGATCAAGTCCTCCTTCACCTCCTGTGTCCTGGTGTCAGAGGAAGATGAGAAGGCCATCATTGTAGAACCAGACAAGCAGGTATTCAATCCAGACATGCTCATCTTTGCAAATATGTGTCTTGTTTCCTTATGTATTCAAATAATTTCTCCTCCTATTATTGTGACATTTATGACATTATTTGTTGACAGGGAAAATACATTGTGTGCTTCGACCCACTGGATGGTTCCTCAAACATTGACTGTCTTGTCTCAATTGGAACAATTTTCGGCATCTACAAAAAGGTATTTTACTACGATACTGCATGCTGATGAACACAGTTATATAATCAGCCAATTGTTTTATATGGCATTCAGTTATATTATATTTGGATTTTCCCAGAGTTTTGCAAAAAAAGAGAGAGTAGTGTCTAGTGTTGCAACTCATTTAATTTACTCAATGCCTGTACTTTTCTTGAGTGTTTCCATTTGACAACACTTAATAGCAGATGATTGTACATTTAACTCCACTCCATTTATCAGACAGTTGAAGTGACTCGTTTTTGTAAGATATCAATGCAACTGTTATGATATTCAATTTTGTGAAAATATCAACCACCTCTTTTGGTTTACAAAATTCCTCTTGGTAGACCACTGATGGTGAGCCGTGTGAGAAGGATGCCCTGCAGCCTGGAAGAAACCTGGTGGCAGCTGGTTATGCTCTGTACGGCAGCGCCACCATGATGGTCCTCTCCACCGGGCAGGGAGTCAACTGCTTCATGCTGGACCCTGTAAGTTTTACTGTCATAGATGGCATCAAAAGTGTTCAAATCATTCCTCTATGTTCATTATTTCAGTTTGCTGTGTCCTTATTCTGACATTTTCTAAATCAAAATCATTTTCTTGTATTTTTTTTTTACAGTCTATTGGTGAGTTCATCCTGGTGGATCGAGATGTGAAGATTAAGAAAAAGGGGAAAATCTACAGTTTGAATGAGGGATATGCTCAGTATTTTTATCCGGATGTGTCAGAGTACCTACAAAAGAAGAAATTCCCAGAGGTAAAGACAGTCACTGTTGCATTGAAACACTATATTATTGCAAAGGCATAAAACGTGGAATTTGCAACAATATATTTTGTATATGAGATAACATGCTGACTTTCATTTTTACATCTTTGGTTTCTAGGATGGTTCTTCTCCATATGGCAGTCGATATGTTGGTTCGATGGTAGCTGATGTTCATCGTACTTTAGTGTATGGAGGGATCTTTTTATATCCTGCTAATACCAAGAATCCAAAGGGCAAGGTAAGCACTGGAGCTGATAGTAATGGAGTTTTTTAAAGAATAACTTCAGATCATGTGAAGTTGAAGTAAAAATCCAAACTTGTTACAAATCTTTATATCAAGTCCTTCATATGTTTTGCTTCTCTCTTTGCAGCTGAGGCTGTTGTATGAATGCAACCCCATGGCCTACATCATGGAGCAGGCAGGAGGCATGGCCACCACAGGGTCCATGAATGTTCTGGACATCCAGCCCACCAGCATCCATGAGCGAGTCCCTGTGGTTCTGGGATCCCCTGATGATGTGCAGGAGTATCTTTCCATCTGTAAGAAGCATAACAAATGAGGTATACAACTGACGCAAATGTACACAGGATTCTTTACATCAGGCATTATCAAGCAAACAGTATGGTATCATTTATCATTTTCTCTGTGTTTCTTTGACAGACTACAATCACAATCAAGCGGCTCCATCAGGATATTCATTGTAAGGTGCTTTCTACTCATTTCCACAAATGCACCTCACTGGGCCTACTGAGCCTGCCTCACACTGTGCTCCTTCTGTAGTGTTATCTAGCCATACCCTGTATTTTCTTAAATAAAGGTGATTGAAAAGATGCTCATGTTCATCATTATGTACTATTTTTATTATTTTATTTGAATGCGCTAGAAGCTTGTGTATAGTTTGTGTTCCCATCCAAATCAGACTTTTTGTCACCACCACACATCCCCCACATACACTTTCAGCCTCTGTTGAAGGCCAAAAAAAGATTGTGTAATTCAATTGACCATCTGTTCAAATTGCTTTTGGAAGCAACAGGCCTAATAGAACACTTTTGGTCTGAGGTATAACAGGATGTTTACACGCATTCACACCTGGAAGCTGCCAAAGACACAGTCTGATCTATTGAGCACAGAGCCGCTGCAGGCACATTTTATTATCTTTAAATGGACAGATAAGAATGGATATGGGTTTTCTAATTTGGCAAGACAGCAAATAAATGTATTTATTTAACCAGAGAGAACACAAGTTAGAAAAGGTCCTTTTTGTCTGAGTCCAATAACAACTTTTATTTCTCTCTGCCTCTGTGTTTCTTGGTCAGCCTCTCATGATTTCTGGCACCAGGCTTTAAAAGAGCCAGAAATGTTTCAGCTTTACCACATCACTAATGAGCCATAAAGAATCACTGAGAAAACAAAAGATTGAACAGTATGCTAACACAAACGCCACATTCAATCAATCATGCTTATTCAAGAAAACAGGCTTTTTGGGCTCTAGCACAATGCATTTGAAGTCAGTTTTCACTGTATTACTGCTGATGTTGTACTGTAGCTTCCAGCAAAGGGGGAAAAACATACATTATGAGCTTTTAATCACATTACAACACAATAACACTGTTTTGTGGATTTCTGGCTGCTTATCTTGGAAACTTGGCATTGAAGGGAAAAACTCCTCTGAAAGCACAATGGAAATGTACTTATGTCTTGGCAATCTGAAGCCTCTTGAATATTGCATGTGAGTCATGAGGATTGATAGCAGATGTTAGATCAGAAATGGATAACTCTGTGCTTTCGATAGAACCTTTTTCTGTGTAAGAGAATTAAAAAATACATTATGTAGCTGGATAGAAGCCCTAGCGTCTGGTATCCAGTTAAAACTGAACCACGTCCACTTTTTTATGTGCGTTTGTCAGTGTCAGCTTTCAAGGGCCTCAGTGCCCATGAAACACACAAACACTTACACATTACAGGCACACTTGTTTATTTTTGATTTTGTTCAGACCGTGTATGATTATATGTTACTGAGTCAATATTTAGATTTAGCAGGAAAAGCAAAACCCAGCCTGTTTATTTTCCCCTTGCTACTGTGTGTGTGGTTTGTGTATGTGAGTGTGTATGTTAGTGTGTGTGCTCATATATATAGAGAACTAGAAGAGATGAGATATCTTGGTTTGAATAATAATCATACTATTTAAAGGTGGGGTAGGTCATTCACTTCAGAAACACTTTTTGTTATATTCCATGGAATGCTCTTAACATTCCGATAGCAATGAATATATTAAATGCTTTGACAATAAATACATAAAAAAAATGTAATCTGTGGAAGCCGTGGCTCTGTAAAAAGCACGACCAATCATCTGAGCCGGCCCAGCTAAAATAACTGGATGGCCTACCTGCCTGTCAGCCTTCCATCTCGTGCACAAACTTATCTCGTGCCCCCATTGGTCATGTGCGCGTTCGGAAGTCTGAAGGAAGGGGCAGATTTTTTTCAGCTGCGTACTTTCAAATTCTAGCGCACTCGAGCTGGTTTCTCCATTCTTACCTACCCTACCTTTAAGTATTTCAAATTACTACTGCAGTGTATTCTAAGCCCCCCCCCCCCCCCAAAGAGCAACTTGTTACATCTAGCTGCATCAGTCAAGACAATTAGTCTTTCCTAGACAAAAGCAGAACAATGTCTTATTAAAATAACATGGTTTTAGTGGTAGAAGCATACCTATTATATAATATAATATTGGATAACTGATCTATTCTTAGTATAAATGAATAATGCATGATATAATACAATATGATCTTAGCACCACTGTTTTGTCCTCCCTTTCTGCTCCATGACAGGTCAGTACCTGTTGTTTTCTTTTGTAGCCCTTCCTTGTCTGTCTGATATCCAGTCCATGTCCAGACAGGCTCTGTTTACTTTACACTCTGATGAAGAGTGTTATAGTGGTGCATCTGTGGTGTGTCTGTGCAGCTGACAGCTTACTCAACAGCCTCCCCATCTCTGCAGCCCATCTCCATTTAGCTGGATTGTAAGAAAGATCACAAAGACAATATCCTCCAATTAGTGGTTATGCAGAATATTGGAAAAATAAAGTAGTTGATTATCTTTGAAGCTATAGCGGTCAGTCGATCCATCACTTTGGTCACAACTGAAATATTTCAACAACTATTGGATGTTCAGGCATTCATGGTCTCCAGAGGATTAATCTTACTGACTTCGATCCTCTGACTTTTCCTGTAGCTAAGCTATAAGGTTGGCATCTGTGGATTTAGGGAAATACCTCAAAATGTGGTACTTTGAATGTATTGCTAAAAAGCTAAAGTTAGCATACTAAAATGCTAATGTAAGATGTTGAAAATCAGCTTGTTACCACTGTCCTTGTGATGTGTTAGCATGCAGATGTTAGCATTTAACTCAAAGCAGAAAAATGCCTATCCCAAACAGCTATGGCTGTATAGGCTCTATTTTAGTTTTAATATTTTCTACAGATATTACAGAGTTGAAAAGCCGTGAGAGGAGATGGAGATGAGCATGACATGCAACAAATATTCCTAACTGTAACTATATATCTATCCAGCCGGAGACTTCAACTATTTAAGATTCTGTCTGCCAGTTTGATTACCATAAAAAGGTTTTATAACCTCAGTCATCAGACCACACATTTGACTTAGCATCCCACCTTTTGTTTAACTCATCAGCATGGGTTTTCTCAGCACACTGACAGTATGCAGACTCACAAAGCCCATGTTTAAATTAAACATAAACTCTGTATCCAAGACCACCCTGACTGAAGCTAACTGCTAATCCAAATAATGCCAGAAAGAACCCATATTAGTACCTGTTACTTCATGCATTCCCTATCTTGTCAACCCTGTGAAATTATGTTATTTTGGAGTTAACAGTCCAATTTCCCTTCGTAGAAAACATTATATTTTTGTACATCCAAAGTATAAAATTCAAACTGACATCTGAGAGAGTCTCTGGTTACCCATAGTTCCAATGTCGGTTTGGAGAAAACTCTTGTCTAAGACTGTAACCAAAACTGTCTAATAAAGCCAAGTTGGATAGGAGAAACCATTACTGCAGTACTGTAGTGCAAGTGAAGTGTTTTGTACAAAGTTATGTTACTAGGCAACATTAATGCTTGCATTGCACCAGTAAATCCTCTCATGTTTACCTTTGATATCAGATGTTATTAAATGTCCATTTTCTCATGTCTGTAGCATCTGCTTAAAAGAGAATCGGAGCAAAATAGCTGGCAATGGACAGAGCAAAATGATATTCTAAGAAGATATTTCTTGTTTTATTTATGATGTATCGAGAACAGTAGTAACCATGATATTTAAAAGACTTGGGGAAAAGTCAATCTATCCTTCTTGTCTTGATATATACTGTGATTGGTACAATAAAACCGGACCACCGCTGGTGCTGTACCTTAAGGGTTGTGTGGGTGTGTTTGGATTCAGAGCATGTGGTTACTGTCACTGAAGACAGCCTCATCTGCACTCTGACCACCAGACTCTTCATAAACCAGAGTTTTCCGCTTGTAGGATGTGTGTTACATTTTAGGAAAAATAACTGTTGTGTAAATGGAGGACATCTTACCACCAAACTATAGGCCTTTCAATCTACATGAACAAAACACAATATATACCAAAGGATGCTCTTGAATATGTTTGCATGTGTATGGATAACATGAGAGATGTAGAACTCCTCCTATGTAATACACTTCTTTAGGTATTACAGATCTTTTACTGCCTTTACACTGAGGCGGAATGATATACACTTTTTCCATCTGCAATTGTTCATCAGAAAATCAGCCCACATGTCTGGTCTGAAGTCCTAAGAATACTCATGAGGTAGGCAGGAAGATGATCTAGTACCAGTGGCACATTCTTTTCAGCAAGCTTCTTACATTTTGCTTAAACATTGTGATTAGTCAAATGTCAGTGAAGCCTCAAGTTACATCTCGTTTTTGTCCTCCTAAAACAGTAGCTACGCCTTACAGATTGAGCACAAATGTGCCCAACATTGGCAGGATGCCAGAGGGACTGTTACAGAATGTTCCACGAAAATGAAAGACTGACAATATGTATACTCAGAGTAGTAATCCCACAATGATCCCTTCTCGCTGTGACTAAAGTATCTCATATCTTTTAGGAAAACATGACCTTTTTGTTTGTTGTCTTACTTGAGGGTGAGAGTTGAGTGGCAGCAGCCACATGTAGCAAAAAGACAGGAAACAGAGGAACACAGCTAGCTTTAGCTTTTGCCTAATATGAATCGATGAGTGGAATCGATCTTTACATCAATCCTCAACATTGTCTATTTTTAATGTCCTCCTTCATAGATATTATTTTGGCCACAGCAAAGACTGTGGTGCCTGATGAACCTGTCTGTTTCTGAACATAACATAGCACTGATATCGCTTAGTCAATTAAACAAGCCTCCTGACTTTAGACACAGTATTTGAGTTTAAAGAGGAGAGGTCATGTTTCAAACAAACTAGTCTCTTTTCCATTCGTAAAAGCTACCCCACTGATGTTTTACCCACATATCCTCTCATTACCTGTGATGAAGTTTGTATGGGTTTATTATCTTCCCCTCTTTGAAGAGAAATGGCTCTGTTATCTTATCATTGCCTGACCACTGTGTGGTCTATAGTGTCTCTATACTGCAGGCCTAAGAGTCCCTGGAGAGTTTCCATTGTGCCTTATAACACACATTTTACTACATCTACAGCACCCACTATCAATTACCAGCCTTTGTGATAACAAAACCAGTGTCTTCCTCTCTATCTCTATCTGAAGTTTTACTATCTATTCTACAGTCCCCTCTGCTTTTCTGCAGAACCCTAAAGTGAAACAGCCAGAACATTCATCTTTTTGTAACATTATCCAGCTTTACTCCCTGTCTTGATGCTATTCTTTTCTGTGATACAAGCCAGAGGAATCTGAAATCCTTGCTGATTGGAAACCAATACAACAAAACAAAAAACTTTCGGAGTACTCTTGCCTTCTTTACAGCCACAATGACCGATGTTTGAGCTTGTGGCTCTGTTCTCTTCTGTGAGTTCAAAGTCAAAGAAAAATTCTTGCTATGGTGTGTGGCTTCCCCCAGAGAGATGCTCTCTCAGATGTGGTACCATCCTGAAAGATCCTGGCTGAGATAACAGTATGGGTTGTCTTATGCCCCTTTCACACCGGCGCTTTTCCAGCTCCTGCTCGGAGCTGGAAAAGCGCCGGTTTTTCCTGTTCACACCGCAGCGGCGCAGCGTCATAGCTCCGGAATGCGGTTCACTTCCAGCTCCAAAAAATTGTCGGTCCAGAGGCAAGAGCTTCGGAGCTATGACGCGGCGTCGCTTACGTCTCTCTTACGTCGAGGCATGCAGGAAACCAAACCCACCTCCCCTGAACATGGGTTGACTGAAGAGTCTCGTCATGCCTGCCTACAAGCAGTAGCGCTGAGCAAAGTGACTAGAAGGCAACCACACACTTATAAAAAAAAAACACACTTTATAAAGTCAGGCAACACTAACCAGGCTTCGTGTGATTCTGTTTATTTGTACCTTACTTTGACCATCCGTTCGCTGTTATTGATCATTGTGGAGAGCAGGCAGACGTTTTGTTTGTTATTATAGCAGCTATCGGATGGAATCAATACATGGGCTGCACAGGTTGTCATGTCCGACTATCGCAAGTAGAATCATAATGAAAAATACGCCGGTAAAATGTGCCTATAGAAAACGGCTTAGCAAGTAGTCAGTTTAGCTTCGGTTGCTATGCTAACATCACCCATTTTATACCAGAGAAACTTTCATAACAGCGTTGTGATGCCAAACAGCGTCAATTCAGACTGACACACAAAGCGCTGGTGTGAAAGCCGCATTAGAGTCTGGAAAGACAACATACGGACCACACATGCGGCTTTCACACCAGCGCTTTTCCCTTTCTAGCTCCTAGCTAGAGCTTTTCTGGTTCAGCTCCGGTTTCCCTTTTCAACTCCCGCTCTGTTCACACTGCCCAGCTGCCGCTGCTGCGTCATGACATCACCGTTTACATCGCTGATTTTCTCCCCAACGGAGCTCACAACAACAACAACGGGGGGGGGGGACTGTGTCGGGTCGATGATCGTGTTGCTTTTAATCATACGAAGCCAGATTAAATTAAATAACGACTTCTCCAACCAAATACTTTTCTCCAGAGTGCCGTGGTTCATTGTTTATTAATGTGTTTCAGCGGCATTTACCGACCGCTGCAGTGCTGGCTGCACTTCCACGGGAGTTTATTCTCCCGTTAGCTCCGGGTTAGCTCACACGGCTCTAAAGTATTCACTGTCTGACTGTCACACAAGCAGCTGATACATATTCCCAGTTCCCCTTAAGTGAATGTGTGTCAGTCTGAATTGACGCTGTTTGGCATCACAACGCTGTTATGAAAGTTTCTCTGGTATAACATGGGTGATGTTAGCATAGCAACCGAAGCTAAACTGACGACTTGCTAAGCCGTTTTCTACAGGCACTTTTTACCGGTGTATTTTTCATTATAATTCTACTTGTGATAGTCGGACATGACAACCTGTGCAACCCATGTATTGATTCCATCCGATAGCTGCTATAATAACAAACAAAACGTCTGCCTGCTCTCCACAATGATCAATAACAGCGAACGGATGGTCAAAGTAAGGTACAAATAAACAGAATCACACGAAGCCTGGTTAGTGTTGCCTGACTTTATAAAGTGTGTTTTTTTTTATAAGTGTGTGGTTGCCTTCTAGTCACTTTGCTCAGCGCTACTGCTTGTAGGCAGGCATGACGAGACTCTTCAGTCGACCCATGTTCAGGGGAGGTGGGTTTAGTTTCCTGCACGCCTCGACGTAAGAGAGACGTAAGCGACGCCGCGTCATAGCTCCGAAGCTCTTGCCTCTAGACCGACAATTTTTTGGAGCTGGAAGTGAACCGCATTCCGGAGCTATGACGCGGCGCCGCTGCGGTGTGAACAGGAAAAAACGGCGCTTTTCCAGCTCCAGCTCCGAGCCGGAGCTGGAGCTGGAAAAGCGCCGGTGTGAAAGGGGCAATCGAGAGGATGTTATGTTGGCCTGCCAAGAGTATAGAATTGATAGCAGAAAGACAATGACCAAAGTCATTTGGATGTATCTTCTGGGAACAAAGAATGTCTGTATGCCATTTAAAATAATTAATGTTGTAGATATTATGCTATTTGGTGGTACTAGATGAAAAGTTGGGGATTTCTAAAGTCATCTTCATCCTACCATCTATACCAAATGTCATGATGATTCATTTAATAGTAGTTGACACATTTCCCACGAAAAAAAAATGAATGTGAATATCAATGTGGCACTACAGCAAACTTCAAAGCATCACTGTAGTCATTAGGATCCATCCTCAGGAGATTATGAATTTCTGTACACAATGTTGCAATCAATCCACTTGTAGTTTGATTGATAGGCTGACATAATGATGCTATGTGGCTAAATTATCTTTGATCCATGTGATCCAATCCCTCTCGTCTGATCTTTAAGGAGAAAACCAAACTACTGCATTGTCTTGTTTTTGACTTGATTCAAGATGACACTTAGGCGTAGGCTCCACGAGGACGAAATCCGCATATTTCTCATGCGTATAGCCCTTTAAGCTCGACGACGCCGTAACAGAAACGTAGAAACAGACCCCGCAAACGACAACGGGTCCAAAGGTGGATAGATCTGGGAACGGAGCGCTCTGGGGGGTCCAACGGGGCCGTGGGGTCGCCTATACGGTCATGCGTTTCATAGCCCCGCCTCTCCCCGCCTCTCCCCACCTCTGCTGCTCACCCCCGCAAAAGTACACTGCACACTGAATTCAGATTATTTATCTTTATCTCGATATGAACATAAATGCGAGTGAAGTCTAATCTGACAGGACGGAGACACGCAGCTCCTCCGGCTGTGAAGCATCGGGAGCAAAACACACACTTCAAGTCAGATCACCACCCTTAGCTATTTTAATGACCTCTCAAACTACCTAAACTAGTTATAAATATGTTTAATTTTACTGTCGGGTTTACTTACTGGATCAGCTGCTGCATGAGGAAGCATGAAGATTTAAACTTTAACACACATTGACCGGCGAAAAACTCTGCACGGTTCCCTCCGCCCCCACCGCGGAGAATAAACAGAAGTGCAGCCATGACAACCATTCTTCTTCGCCGCTTTTGTGGAGGAAGTTGCTGCTTTTGTGGAGGAAGTTACAGCGCCACGTACAGGTTCGGCATATGTACTGCAGCTTTTCCAGCGGTTGGATGTAAACGGAGCCGTCTCGTGGAGCTTGACACAATCCGGTGTATATTGCGTGTGGTCGGAAGGTTTTTTGCGGTTGCGTTTGCGTTACTCCGATGCGTTTTGCCGTATGTGTTCTCGTGGAGCCGGGGCCTTATACTGCTCTTCATGACTATGCATGCAAGTTATGTTCTTGTTTTCACCAAAAGCATATGAAATGTTCCCTTTCATGTGAAAAGAATGGAGACAAAATATGAGTATGTCTAAGGCAGACATCTGAGCAGTTTTCAAGAACCACAGAAAAATGAATAAATGCAGGCAGAAAAACAGTCAGCAGGTTCTTAGTATCAATTCCTTTTCCTCCCTCCCCTCTCTCTGCCTCTCTCTGAGCTTGGAAGCACTTGAATACAAAGTTCAGTGAATTGTTCTGGCATAGCAGCTTGTGTGTAATGACTTCTGACAGCAGTGGAGACAAACTGAAGAGCATGTCTGTCTCTGCATGAGTATTTACAAATCCACTCTCGGGAACCGCATTCCAATTCTGGAAACACTATTATATGCAAGTCGCCATGAACAACCGCATGTACAGGATGCATATCCGGAGGTACTCGTTTGAAATAAATAGAGGACAAGACTGCAAAGGACACTGGCCTCATATTTCCCTGAGAACAATCTTTGGTGTACAAGTACAGAATTTAAGTGATGTATTAAAGTAATTTAAGAGGTACAGACTGGGAGAGAGCAGCTGCCTCCTCCATCATACAGAGCCACTGGCTCCACTGAATCTGGCCGTTGTTCTCGTCTGAATGCCCTCCAACACTGATGGGATTTTGGTCCTGCTATGCATTATGAGCTCCTTCTTGAAAGTATAATGTGATTGAGGCAAGGGTGTGTTCTTTGGTTTGTTGTTGAAAGAAAGCTTTGTACAAGTGTGTGGCTCAACAGAGGGCAAAGTTAGAGATACCAAAATGTAAGTTTCCCCTTTGTGGGAGGAATAAAGTAATTCTGATTCTGATTCTAAACGTTGCACAAAAGTGGAAAACATGTTTAATCGTCACGTCTACGGCAGTGACAGAGCAGCCATATCTGTCTGTTAGGATCCAGTTTTGGCCTTCACAGTCTGTTCGGATGACAGGCTCTTTGTAGTTAATGCAGACCCTTGAGCAGTTCACCATTTGGGCATTCTCCAACCTCCACTTTGATGTTGCCGTAAATTGAGTCTGCAGTCATCCTGTTGCTGTGGTATGCCAGCTGGAGGAGGTGGAGGGGGGTGTTCTGGGTTGTTTGGTTAAGAAACTCTTCTGCACTTGTCTTGACTCTTCTCTAATCTCTCTAATTGGAATCGGGGGGTCTGAGGGTCCCCTGAGAGCTGCCAGATCTCTGTGGTCATAGTGCGGTGATGTGACGGGGTCAGAAGAACAGTTATCCCAACGACTGAGGGCTTTTCTTTTCTACTCTTTGTTCTGCTGGCCTCAAGGCCGCAGATCCATTCTGTTTTCACTCCCTGTGGCTTCATGTTTGTTTACAGTGTGTGGTTGTAGTTGTTATTCCTCTTCACACCCTTAAGTGTTATTGCTAGGAAATAGGAAATACCCTTTAGCAAAAGGTAAAGTACTAGGTCATTAGGATTTCACACCGCTGCTTGCATTTGCACTGAGGAGCAGTAAAAAACGGCCAAATGTGTGTTTATTCTTTTTACATAGCTCATGTGAAGGCTTCTGGTACTTTCCCAGCTCCATATCAGGAAACCATTGGTCTTAAAACTCCAAGCTGTCACGTCTTTATTGGTGTATGCAAATGTATATGTGCAGTGCTGTATAATAGCTACACAATAAGGGCTTGCTATGTTCCATGGTGGAAAGAGTAAGACAGGAGCGCTGCATGTGTTATAACAGCTGTCGTCTCTCCCTGCGGGGAGGCAACACCATGCTAGTGTTTTCCAGAGAATCTGTGCTTTATTATATACGGCTCTCAGTGCAGGATGAGCAATTATTCAAGAATGAGACTACAGCAGTCGAACTATGTATAATGAGAATTAGAAACTTTGTAGAAGCATCATTAAAAAGCAAGAGATTAATGGATCATCTATCTACTTTTAACCCAGTACATTTAGCGGTTTTTGTGGACTTTATACTTCTATAGTTACCCTTTGCTTTGAATAATAATATTAACATTACAGATTATAGATTAAGATAATATGTAATACTTTATTAACCCAAGATGCAACATTGACAGGCTACCAAGTTGTATATAAAGTAGTTAAAGTTAGCTCCACCTTTACCAGCTGCAACATTTAAATGATGCACACATTGCAGCAATTATTATAATTCAATACAGACTAAATCCATTTTGCATAATAAGTACTTTTGCTTTTTCTTCATTGAAAGCATGACTTTTACTTGGGAAGCATTTCTTCACTTTGGTATTTCAACTTTTACTTAAATCAAAAATCTGAGTAGACTTCCTCCTCTATCACTGTGAAAAATAGCTATAACCCTATAAATATATATTAATCATTTAAATTGTGGGCCTTCAAAAAGTCATTTTCTATGATGATGAGATGATACAAACTAATGTTGCTGAAAGTTTCCTTTTACTCCAGTTTAGCTTCTGCACCGCCCGTGTGACGACAGAATCACAACAGTAGTTTGGACCAATCAGAGGCGAGGGTTGCAGTACCCTTATCAGCCCATCAGCACAGCCTCATCACAAAGATCTGCTGCTCAGAGGCTGGATGCGGGTTGGAAAAGAAAGCGGTGACTTTGGGATAAATTGCGGTACTTTGGAGGAGTTTGGGAAAAAGGTCTGAAAGTGAATCCTAACTTTTCCTCGTCTTTCTCGGTCCTGAACGACATAGTTGTTCCTATGAGTGTGAAGCCTACGGGACTGGCGAGCACCGGAAACCTTTTCTGAACTGTGAAACTTTTCGATCTTATCATGTTGTGGCCGTCCTTGTTGTTGCTGACTTTGTGGCGTCTCGCTGACTTCAAGTCCCCAACTGTGACATGATATGAAACCATCTGGGAGTATCCTTGTTTTGACGCAGCGTGATGGAACTACAGAAGCCCACATGAAGTCTAACCTTTTTAAGAATCAATCTTCCTGGAAATGGCAAGTCGTGCCATATTGATGGAGCGGACAGCAGTGTTGATATGCAGCGTATTATTCCTAATAATCGGCCTCTGTGTAGGATCTCCTAACCACAGTCGTCGGCTGATTTGCTGGAAAGCCATCCTGAAGTGCCACGGAGAGACGGAGTGCCATTACGCTTACGACCAGTACCTTTATGCTTGTTCCTCTGTCCTCAGTGGGGACCGCAAGAAGTGTCCAAGCCACTGCATATCCTCTCTGATCCAGCTCAATATGACTCAAGGTGGCCCGGCTCTGGAGGACTGCGACTGCGCCACGGACCCGGTGTGCAGGAGCACCAAACAGGCCATCGAGCCGTGCCTGCCGCGGACCAGCACCGTGGGCTGCACTGAGGCCCGGCGGCAGTGCGAGGGGGACCACTACTGTAGCTCCGCCATGAGGGACTATTTATTCCACTGCAGGAAACTTTTCGGAGGGGAAAGGTGCTCGGAAGACTGCCGCAGAGTGATCTCCAACATGCGCACAATGCCGAAGGCGCAGCAGCTCGACACTTGTGTGTGTGATGGCACGGACAGGAACATTTGCGAGTACATAAAAGTCAGCATGAAAACGTTCTGCTCCGATTCCAATGATAGGTTCGCGGGAAGCGGATTTTCAGACACTGAGGAAGACTCTGAGGACGATTATATCGACCAGGAGGAATATCAATATGAGGAAAACTCCAGTGCCTCCCCACCTTGTCGGACTGTTCTAAATATCCTGACCACCATTTTGGTTTTGACCAAATTTATCTGAAAACCAGAAAGTCAGTGGTCTTGCTCAAAATCAGCTCCCTAGAAACTGTCTTTCTCCCCTAAACTAACATTTGGGTCTTTTACATTCAACGGTTGAATGCAGATTAGCATACGTTTATAAAATCCAGGACAGTGTTTATCACTTAGTAGCATTTGGTATGTTTAAGTGACGAAAATGACCATGCTGAAGGAGCCTATTCTGTGTTTATCAGCTATGTAAAGATAAATTGTACAGTATATTGTATAAAACATATTTTTGTCAAGATATTTCTATATGAGTGACAAGAGATTTGCACTGTATGAATAAGTGAGTCCCACTCTTTAACTGCATTATGACCACAGAGGAAGGAAAATAACTTAAGTGCCTGAAAGTTTTACTACTGGGTTTATTCATCCTGACCAATTCAGAGGTGTGCTGGGAAAGCAGAGCAATTTTCTTTTACCCGCCTTACAGAGACTTTCTCCACAACCCCTTCATTCAAACCCAAAGTTTCTGTAAGCCCCTGCTATGTGTTTAAATCCCAGGAAGGATAATGCTGAAACAAGAAGCTTTTGAGAGTGATACACTTGACCTTGTAAACATGGATGTTTGCTTAAGGTATCAAGTGTTAATTCTTAAAAACTGTTCAAACAGACGAGAGAAAAGGTAGACCCCTCCTCCTGGGGATTGCAGCCCAAATGGAGCCAAGAAGCTGTTGGCTCAGTTTGTTTATCCTCACCCCGTGTGTTTGTTTGAAGTCTTCACAAAGACACACTGAGGGAAATAAAATGTCTGTGTTTGGGTGAGTGGAGATGTTAAGTGCCCATTATGAACACACTCCGCTGAATGTACATGCACATTAAATAAAAGAGAGTTTTTAAAAAAATAATTAATTTGGATTCTTTGTGGCTCTGTATTTAACTTTTAATCGTAAGTTTATTTCTCAGTTCATTTGAAAGTGTCAGGTTTAACACATTGATTTTAGGACTGTAAAGGGTTATTTACAAAGTTAAGTAACTAAGGTGTATTTAAAGATCACAGTAATAGTTTTACAAAGTTAAAATCAGATTTGTTTTACTTTTATTTTCATTTGACAATTTGTTAGGGTTGGAAAATATAACTGGGACCAGCCTTTAACACATTTATTCACCAGGTCAGAAACTTGACTTGCTTTTAGCGGCCTTAGCCAAAAACATTCCTCACAAGTCAAAGTCCTTTAGATGTTCTTGATATTTACCCAAGCTTTACTGTCATGCACTATTTAGGTATCAAGTGTTTACCTGCTTTAAAATCTTAAAAATAACCCTAAAGTAGCATGATAAATCAACAACAGTTCCAAAGCTAACCATGATCATTTAAAAAAACATTTCTAGACGGTGGTTCCAAAGAAAGATTACTTTTACAAAACAGTGCTTACAGTATAATGGATATTTTTTAAATGATTTCAAGCTACATAGTTTGATGTTCTTTTAAATAAGTGATAGCAGTGATGGCGTATCCGTCTGTTTACATGCTTGTGTCTCCTGTTATGAGTCTATCAGCTCTCTATACTCACAGAAAAGCCAGCGTCCCCTCCTTCACTTGTGATAATGGGTCTTGAAACTATTGATGGCAGCCATGTTGCTTTTCAAGGAAAAGAGATGGGCCCTCCAGCCCATTTATTGGAAGAGAAGTCGAGTGGCACCTCTATTATGGAGATGGAAAATACACAATGGTGCAGCAGCACAATGCTGGGGCACTTCATTCACTCTATCCCTCTGTCACCCTTTTCAGGGAGTGGGGGAGCACGGGGAGACAGCTATCCCAGAGGAGTTATGTGAGAAAGTTCAGCTTTATTGCTCAGTCTAACTCCTGCTGATACATTTGTTTACCAGTTAGTTATCTTACAATTAGATGAAGTCTTCTCCCACTTCTAACATATTCTGTACTCTTTGTTATACTATATGACTCAACTGAAAAACACAAGCTATCATCAGGCTTTAAACAGTCTTCATAAAAAACAGACCCAAATGATAAATCATAATATGGCAGCAATTGTAAGAAAAATACCAACAAAGTGAAGTAGTGCAGGCATTTCGGGGGCCTTTTGTTATGAGAAGCAAAAGCTTGACACTGTCACTTTAAGAGAGAAGGCCTCTGCTCCAACCATTAATAATTGTAATGCCTTTTTATCATTGTTGAGGATAATGAACGGATGAGAATCATATGGGGGCCCCAGACCATACTTTGCCCTGAAATGTTTTCAATTAACTTTTGGCACCAAAGGAAATAGGAATGTTTTTTTTTTTTCCAATAGCGAAACAGAAAAGAGTCAACTGGGGCCTTTGGTGCAGGGACCAGAACATCATTAAAATTGCCTCATCATAACTCACAGTGGTGCTTGGCCCACCTCCCCTCTACCCCGCCCCAAACCGTCCTCCTCTAGGTTACACCAAGGAAAAACAGGCAGCCCTACTTTGGATAGTTTTTGCAGACAATATATTCTCTCTGTTGGCCACTGGTGCAATGGGAGTGTTACTCACTATTTCCCCCTACTACGTCATTTTATTATCACAGTGAATGTACATTAAAATGACTACAAAAGCTTTTGGGAAGAGAAATTATTTGGGACTACTTGCAAAACAGTTTGATGCCAGATAATTGCTTGAGTTAGGTTAATACAATGGCAATGCAATAACTCCCTCTTTCTTAGTCCCTGCGGAACTTTATACAACTTTTTAAAAACTACTCTGCCGCCAGACTGACTTTTTCCTGTTGAGCCTCTTTGGAAACTGCCTTTCATGGAATCAAGAGAACTGGCTCTAATTTCTACTTTTAACCCATCCTAGTACCAGGAGCAGTGGGCAGCTATTGCACAACCTTCTGTATGAGGTTTAAAGTTTATTCATGACCTTGGAAACTTATGCTGGAACTTTTTGGGACTTCGTTTTGTCATTTTCTCTCAACTTGTTATATCACAGACCTTCGTGCAAATAGTGGAGTAGTACTGTCATGACCATTGCAGTTGTGATCTATGATGTTAGTGTTGGATTTCTTCATTGTTAGATTTTACTATCATTTTTTGGAAAGGAAAATAATTTAAAACATGTTTGCTTATCCCAGCAAATCAAATGTTTAAATCTTTCTGTTTGTATCTTTTTCAAATCATCATAGAAGTAATATTTAGTTTTCTGTTGGTCGGACAAAACAAAAAATCGTCTCCTTAGTCTTATCAAACTTGTATAAAGCATTTGTTTTCTATGTTCTTATATAATAAATAATAAATTCAATTTATTTAGCGCTTCTCATCTGCCAAGACAAATCCCGAAGCGCGTATTATTATTCTATATCTTATAGAATAAATGATAAGTCTATTAAAAAAAAACTAACCATTTATTGAAGCTCTATAAGATCTTAGCTTAGAAGAAAATACACCCATTTGGCAACTGTCATTCCCTTAAAAAATAACTGTCTTGAAACAAGACTAAATTACTTTTGCTGAACAGTGACTACTTTCCCCAAAAGATACTGATAGATAAATATCCTGTGGTTTTCTAAATGAACCATTGAAATGTCTATGTGTAAGATGTGATAAACATAGTGTATCAGTATAGAGGGTTGAGGGAACTGTTATTTAGTGACTCATCAGTATCTAAAGTTAGCTCTAAATTAGCCACCATTAGGTCATACTCATACCGTACAAAATCAGACTGTAGAAGTCAAAACTTCTGAGTATATTGGATTTAGCACTTTTAAACATGGTGTCATAGGCTACTTGGAGTTCTGTATTGACCGAAAATAAACAAACTTAGCCAAAGTGAAGTGAAAAACCCCAGTGACCCACAATAATTGAAGTCTGGGGGGTGGACTTGAGGCAGGCCGTACCCTGAGCTTTTTGAGAGGTGGGAAAGGTGGAGGAGGGGTTGATTTATGATTGAGGTTTAATGGGGGAAGGGAATGGTATGGGAGAGGGGCTGCGCTGGGTTGAATGTCAGGGATTTCGAGCCTCTGAATAATGATGCAAAGAGGGAATATTTAATCAGCCAATCAGATTCTCTATCTGCCATGGCTGCATAGGAGTTGTCCGTTATTTTCCTCCCCTGATTCCCTCCTGCATCCAAAGGTGGCCTCCTGGTGTAAGGTTTTAGGGAGTGAGCGAAGAAGAGGAGGAGGGGGAACACAAAACATAGCTGACAAGGGGGCATAACTTCATTTCCACGGTGCTGGGGCAGCTGTGTGGAGTAATCTGCCGTAGCAACCCTCTAAAACTTCAATGCCTTTAGTGACCCAGGGAAGTGGGGAGGGGGCACCTCCAACTGTGTCCAGGCGTTTAGGAGTGCGAAGGGGCTCCTTTCACACCCTTCTAAGGGCTTTTGTTGAAAAAATATCCCTTACCACTTCTTCATAGAAAGCAGGGACTATATGTTTATGAGATGAGACAACAATGGTTCTCCTTTTGAGAGCTAACCGTGAATTCATTTTCTGACCAGTTGCAAAGCAAGGAATTTTAGGATTTCTAAAGTTTTTAAAGTTAAAACAACTTCATGTTTTCTGTTTGCCTACATATGTTACCCATTTTAAGATGTTTATATTTTTCGGGACATTATTTAGAAAATAAGTTGTTCAGATGTTCAAATTCAGATGCGTTTCACCCACTTAATAGAGCAGGTCTATATTTGAACAATAAACTCATGTATCACAAGTTTCTGACTTTTGAGATCATGTTATCTTTACATTTTCACTTGTTACTCAGTTTCTAGTATGAGGTAATATTAGTAAAAAGAGAATTGGGCAGTCTATCGATGAAGAGGGGTTCATTATTTTGTGCTAACTGTTCTGTTGAAGGCTGAAGAAAGAACAAAACATTTTAGGCTAAGATAATGGCCCGAGGCTGAGGTGCTGTCCGGAGTGAATGGGGTCTCCCTGGAGCTCAATAAGGTCCCAAAGTTTTACTCCATTATGCTGACATCCTAAAGGCCAGGGGGTGCCACCCCCAATGGTTACCTCTCAAGTATGCATTCATCACCCCCCACCACACACACACACACACACACACACACACACACACACACACACACACACACACACACACACACACACACACACACACACACACACTCACACTCACACTCACACTCACACTCACACTCACACTCACACTCACACTCACACATACACATACACATACACATACACATCACAATTCAGATTTTGCGAGCATATTTCCCTTTTACAGGTCTGTGCACATTCCTATATTGTGTGAGACTGTCAGCAGTTTGCCTCAAAGCGTCCTCTGGCAGGAGGATCTCCAGCCATGCCTGCAGTGTTGGAGCTAAAGGACTAAATCCATGAGCAAACATGGATATCAAAGGCTGTTTAGCTAAGCAAATATGACATTCATCCTTTTTGTCCATTATGAGAGCAACTTTACAAGCATGAAAGCCATATCACAATGGTAATGATTTTAATAAACCCTTTTATCAATAGACACTTTATTATCTACACCTGTCTTTTTCTAATATTAAAGATATAGACTCTATCTCCCATTGCTCCCCGGGCGCTGTACAATAGCTGCTCACTGCTCCTGGTACTAGACTCCTGGTTCTAGACTCCTGGTTCTAGGGTGGGTTCAAAGTAGAGAACACATGTCACTGTGTGCTGTGTGCTCTGCATGTGTGATCATTAAAGAGGGTTTCATCCCTCCAATTCTTCTTCTTCTATCTTTATTTCAAGTTCTTGCTGTTTGTTTTAGACCTTTAACGATTTGTCCCAGCATAAGTTGACCATATAAATTCCGTTAATTCGAAGCAGATTCATAGGCATATGTGAAAGTGCTTTTAGGAACAGTAAATACATAAAAATGCACATGTTTTGTCATGTTTATGTCCAACACCTTAATCTCTCGTTGTCCTCTGTACGTTTTCTGTCCTCCCTGTTTCTACTCATCTGGTTCTCATTTGCAGAGCCTGGAATGTGTTCATGCTTTTAAAGATGAGTTATTAGCCTATTAGTATGTACCTCAGACAAAACTATTATAACTCAACTTATGTGGCGAGACACTCTGTTTGTAGTCAAATATCCACAACTTTGTTTGGATCTAAATGGACTATAAGACTGACTGATTAATGATTAAATAGGACATGCGTTTGTTGATATGTAGTGTTGGTGAAAATATGTTCCTGGGCCCACAACTTTGACCCAGTTCATCAGTTTGTCCTGCCCTCACTGAGCACAGGCTTGCAACCATCCGCTGCTGTGCTCTGTGTTCTGTCTCCCTGTTCCTGCCTGTTGGCGTCAGCTGATAGAGGTGTTATAGAGCTTCATCTTGTTATGCACAATGTTGATTATTCTCTCAGAACTAGCTAAATGCATGGGTCTAGGGTAAAGATCTTCAGAATTGGTTTGGCAACCGCTATGTCAACTCCACATGTCTTGTGAGTTCTCCGGCCGAACCTCCAAATAAACCATCAGTGTTTGCCATCAAAGTTCCTGCTCTCCCTGTGTCTCTCTGAGTTTCGTCTCCATTGCTTCAGAAGTTTCCATCACATGTAGCGCTGTAAAAGATCAGAGACTTTTGAATGAAATTATTTGGGGAAAGACTTTAAAATAGTTTACTGTTCGACAATAGAGCAGGTGTGATTCAAATGTACAGTATAGAGCAGAGGACTGTAGCAGCATCTTTAATACATTGTTACACTTGATATTTGTGTTGTAGCTGTTAACTTTCCTTAAAATTAGTAACAAAAAACATATAAATCCCAAAACTAAACAGAAAAATCTGTCCACATATAAAAAAACTCTGATTTTATGAACCATATTATCAATTACTACCGTCAAGATGGCTCTTATCTCCTAACTAAGCATGTTAAGACCAAAATGTTCCTTTGTTTTTATCTCTAAGACATAAAGGGTCTGTGTCAATGTGTGTGTCAGAGACATTGTTGACATGTATGTTCTCAGCAGTGTTCTTCACTCTTGATGTCTCCTCTGCACACGGCCACAGGAAGCCCGTCGGTGTTACAGCTGCGTGTCCTGGCCCGCTTCGCCCCGCTACAACTGGACCAGCCGGACCAGCAGGACCAGTTACCCTCCTGATTCACAGCAGGAGCTGCAAAACATTTCCCAAAGGTTTAATGTAATGACCTAAAGGGACATTAAGGCCTTGTTGGTAAGTGTGGTACTGGTTCTGTTTACCCTTACCTGGGGGTTTAGACTTGAAATTCTGGCAGGCCATGCCTTCAAACAGGGGGGGGCACAGACAGATACACTTCCCATCCAGCAGAGCAAGAGTGCCTCCGTTATGACAAGGCTTACACTTGCACACGTTGTACTCTGCCACGTATTCTGTGGTGGCCTGCTTCAGGTTGGATATCCTGGAGTTAGCATCTGGCATGTCCAATGGAACTAACATATAGATGTGTTCAGGCTGTCAGAAACAACACAAAATGAGCATCACTGAACTTGCCGTGATATACAGAACAGAACATTTTCAAAAGGCATGAAGTCAAGTCAGCGTTATTAAAAATTATCCTATGGGGGACACGGATGTCTGCACAGAAAATCCATCCAGTAGCTGTTGAGGATTTTTACTAAAAGCATCAGATGTTGGGCCAATTCATCGAGTAGATGTTGAGATATTTCATAGGTCATAGTGATACATTTGACGCCATGTTGGTGGTGCACGATTCAAATTCAGGGGAAAGCTAAACTCATCCTCTGGAAAACCAAGAAGTCTGTTAAATAGTCATCCAATAGCTGCAATAGTGTAGTCTGTATCAGAGTGATGGCCTTACCATCCCTACATTGTTATCATAGCATGACATCTTTAATGTTACTGTTACAGCTCCACTATGCCAATCAATCTTTCTTAGCGTTTTATGAAACATTCCATTATTTTAGCTGATGCTTTTCTCCCAAGCGTCTTATGATCACATTCAACCAGCGTTTTATGAAACATTCCATTATTTTAGCTGATGCTTTTCTCCCAAGCGTCTTAGGATCACATTCAACCATGTGCGTACTACCAGAAGAAGTGCAAGAAAGCACACCATGCTCACCTCACTGGTCAGCAGTGCAGGGGCCTCAGCGATGGTCCGGGCCCACTCCTGATACGTAGCGAGATCCATCACTCCCTCCTTATTCAATTTAGCCCTCATACTCACAGCACTTTGTAGAGTGCCACCTTTGACCGATGTCAGCACTTTGTCCACCACTGCTTTTCCGTGAGTTTCAACTGTGTGGCAACAGGGGAACACTTTTAGTGACTTTCACACTCATATATTACCATAAACCCTACTCATACACATCACAATGACTGTGCTCAGTCTACTCACAAGGCTTGGTTTTAGAGGTTAGGTTCAGGCCACGTTTACACAGAGACGAAAACGAACCTTAGTCGATATCCAAAAAGTATTCCGTCCACACGGAATCGGCTCAAGAAACGTGTCCGTCCACACGAGACTGCTCGCCCGGCTGGAGACACTGTAGTACATATGCCCGGCCTGTAGGTGGCGCTGTACTTCCACCACAAAATACACCAAAAGCAGCGAAGAAGACCCCCCGAGCATGGTTGCCATGGTTGCCTGGTTGCCCTTCTGTTTATTCTCCGCGGTGGATTTAGCAACATGTAGTTCATGTAGTTCTCCATGTCCACTTGTTGCTGATGGTTGTGGTAGAGGAGCTGTAGATTTTGCACTAACATCTGTAGCATGGTCAGTAGCGTCTGGAGCACGAAAGCAACCCTGTGATCCGGCATTGTTGTTGGCGAAACACATCAGCAATGACGCGGGTGATGCGGGGGTGAGCAGCAGAGGTGGGGAGAGGCGGGGCTATGGCGTCATCGTTATCAGAAAATGATCGTATAGGATGTACACACGGAGCCGTTTGGCCCCCCAGAGCGTTTCGTCCACAGATCTACCCACCTTGAGAGCCGTTATCGTTTGAGGGCTCCGTTTCCACAGTTCCGTTACGGCCTCGTGTGGATGAACCGTCCATACGATAGAGAACTGTAGCGGATACAACCCGTTTCGTCTCCGTGTAAACGTGGCCTCAGATTCTTGCAGGTGTGTTTAAATACAATTAAGTTATGGCCTTTTTTACACAAAATTCTCCCAGCTTTTCCTTGCTGAGATTTGTCAGAGGAACACTTCTCAAAGCAGCTAACAAAACAACTATACCCACTCAATTTGCCTAAGTTATACACTATTGAAGCTGCATTTAAGCATGGCTGTGTATTTTGTCCTCAGTGCAGTGTAGTCCCACTACCAAGGAATTATTTTATGGTCAGTATTGACAGGAGGAATGATTGAAGATACAAATCTCAACGTACATGGCATGTGAGTATCGTCTTGTATTAAGATATATTTCACAAATCCTTTAAATAATAGATTTCTTATCAGTATGATCAGGTAAAACGGGGAAAGCTGACCTTGGTCTTTGTTCGTTACGTCATCACACTCATTGCCTTTCACGTGTCCATCAACCTCTCCCCCAAAGTCTGCGGTGATGCCCAATTTGATGCATTCCTGAATCTTTCTCTCTGTCAGATCTGCAAGAATGATGAAGTATTTAGGATGAGTGCTTATTACTTTTTAACATTGTGCAAGAATACATTTGGTTTGAGTAGAGACACATACTTCTGGCCCGTATGGTGTCCTGGTTGAGAACATAGATCAACTCATATTCACCGCCTGTCTTCCCATTTTTGGTATAGTGAGTACCATAGTCCTCCAGGAAGGCAAAATAAATACCCTTCTCATACTGCAAAGGCAAATATTTGATATGCTCCAGGAATTCATTGGCCGTTTTCAGTTCACGGGAGCGCATCCTGTAGGTGCTCAGCTGCACCGTGCCCTTCACCCGCATGAAGCTCTGGTTCTGTGTGTGCAGGAGAAACGCATTAGGAAATACACATGGTATCTATTTGAGATGGGTTACACAATAGTGTCTTTTTTTTTACCTTGATGATGGAGATCTCTGAGACATCCTTTATCATTTTCTTCTTCTCATACTCAAACTCTAAACCCACTTTTGATGATGTGCTCTCTGACATGGAGGCCTCAGATGGGCTGAATTTGAAAGAAAGTCCGGCATCAACTTTAGAACTCATCTCTTTCAGCATTTCCTTCAGGAGGCTGTGTGTGTTTTCATAAATCTCTCTCGAAGATGTTTCTTCCACTAAAGTCTGGAAAACAGGGAGACAACATTTTATGAGTGCAGAATTATCAAATGGTCTCTGTCAGCACGTACATGTTGGACAAAATCAGGGTAAAGTATGTGAACCAGTTTGGGCTAACCTGATAGTTGAGCACACCGACATTCCAGGGAACTCTATCCTGCTTCCCAGAGCTGGGATTCCTCACTCGATCACACCTCCCGTTGAAGTAATCGTTGTTGAACGGGTTCATGCGAGGATCTGCACCCAGGATGTTGATTCTGGTGCATGGACACAGTTCATGCTTACAAAAGTTTGAGGTGTAGAGTTAAGTGTACTAGGACACATGATCTATTACTTGCATTCAACTGAATAGTTTTAAGTTTTGGGACATTTTTACACTTGGACAGATTGAGGCTTTCTCCTGCTTTCAATCTTTTTATGCCAAAATAATCTGATATTTATTCTTATCTAACTGCAAGAAAGTGACTACATATAGTTCCCAAAATGTCACACTATTGTTTTATCTATTATTTACTTGCAAAGCTCTTTTTTGTTGAAAACAACTAGAAAACATAAGAAAGCATCTCCACTGAATAATACTTTGATTAATAGGAGTCCCGTATTGTCACAATAAATGGGCCAATATAATGTAATATCAGTGTTCTTCCCTGCAGTAACAATGCCTTAATTTAACTTTCATATTACTGTAAATTCACTCTGATTGCAACTGAAATGTCTTTTTAATAACTCTTACCCATATCCTGCTGTCCTGCCTTGCTCATTACTTTCCAGGACGGATGATCCACACGGTCTGTGCACAGGATCACAGTCCTCATCTGATCCATCCTCACAGTCATAGTCCCCGTTGCACATTAATCTCTTCTTGATGCAAGTTCCTGTGTTGATAGGCATGTTATAGGCATTGAAAATAAATAGAGGTATTGTATAGAGGTGAGTAAAAAGCAGCTGCAGTACCTGACTCGCAGCGGAACTCAGAGTCGGAGCAGGTGGAGGGGGGGGGGCAGCTCACAGGCAGCGTCTGTTACACAGGCCTCTCTTTCCCCCAGGGACCCCTGGCAGGAATCTCCCCCAAACTGACCGAACACTTCCACACCTCGAGCCCGCCTCTGAGGGGCACACATGGTATTGCACTTTGTTAAGCATCTATGTTGTTTTGTGTATTTGTTACAAGGGTAAACAGTGGAGAAACAGTGAAGTTGTGAAAAACGTTTTAATTAATTTTTTCAGGCACTTTGCCAAAACAGGGCACAGAAAACACACACAATTCAGGATGTCTTACCAACGCAACTATTTAGTTATTAGGAAAAAGTCAGTAAATTATTTAATTCTGTTAGTTAAAGTTGTACATAGTACAGCCACTGCTTTTTATGAAATATGTTTTTTGGGTAAAACTGGTGTCAGGAAATTTCATTTCCTGACATTTCCTGAGTGATTTTAACTCAACTTTGACCATGTAGTTACTGGGATTTGGCTTTTATGCAATACAGGCACTCACATGCCAGCTAGAACAATATTGTCATTAGACTCAGTTGAATGTGGAGTTTTGTAGTCTCTGACACTTTTAACAGACTCACTCTGGTTTTCATGCAGGTATCACAAGGACTCCACTCTGACCAGCGGCTCCAAACACAATTCACTGCTGGTGGATCAGGAAGATCCGCTCCCCTGAAATACACATATTCAGTGGTGCAACATTTAGGCTTGTACCCAATCTTCAGGTGATAAAAATGAAATCCTTCAAATGAAAATCATGAAATAAGAATATACATACATTCCTTCTCCCAGAAGTGTTAGAGTCAGACAGAGGCTACAGAAGCCCAGCTGCAGAGCAGTCCTCATGATGAACCTTTGAGACAAATGGTGTCGTGAGTCTGTCCCTGATGAGTCTATAAAGCTACCTCTCTGTCAATGATTATTCAACTGCAAAAGGACCAAGTTCAAGTCAATAGTTTGGATTTCATGTTGACTCATTGCTCGGAAACTCCAAAAAGCAGAGTTTAAATGTTTGTTTTAGTTGAATCATCATCCAGTCTTTATGTTTTGTTCTTCACACTGTATGCAAAGCCCCAAAAAACATGATAATCAGAAAAAACTGATTCATTTCTTCTCATCATTTCTGCAAAACTGTTATTTAACTGTTGACTGTTCCTTTAGTTATGTGCTGATCAATTAAACCATGCCATCATTCACCAACAAAACGTCAGAATACACACTACAAAACTGACTATAACTCATAAGTATTGCGAAATTATATGTTGAAGTTTATGTTTCTTGTTTACTGTGATTTCAAAATACCATTCCCCTATTACCAGGAGTAACTGCGAAACAATATGAGTGAAAATCTTAAGGTTTCTCATAGCATTACATATTTCTTGAGATAATTATTGAAACATTCACAAGGTATAAATGAAAAAAAAAAATTCTCAAATGCTTTTACTATTTCAATGAGTGATTCGGCGGCAAATAACTATGCTTCATATTCCTTTCTTAGTCTTAAATGTGCACTGCAAATAGTGAAGCATAGTCATTGCAATACATGGCAGTACACATTTTTGTAAAGATGTGTTTATAGAATGTATATAAATATAATGATGTCCCTTTTCGTGCAGGCACACGGTTTATACAAAAGGCCAAAGGTCATTTCATTTTAAGAATGCTTGCAGTCATTGGAGACAATCTGTTATTTTCTGTGTTTTCAGGATTATGCAATCATTCGGGCAGATTCAAAGCAGAGCAAATATTTGAAGGAGCCGTTTTGACTGAACTTTCAGTGCACATATAGGTCAACATGTGAAATTGGGAAACTATCAAAAACAACCGCGTACACACTCCCTGTAACTGCACTGATCCAAGTTGTTATGAAAACTGGCACAGATTCTGAAGTGCAGCCCTTTGTCCACAAGGTGGCAACATCGAACAGAGAACAGCAGTTTGTAGTACTGTGTGTTCATGACAAGTGACAACCACACACTGTTTGTGTACAGGGCTATGGAACACACTAATATAAGGACTTTAAGAATTTACATAAATAAATAGTCGCGCTGATATCTTTCTCTGGCAAGTCAACACTGTTTTCTTAAATAAATATAAGACCGAACCTTGCACAATGCACAGGAAGTTTTAAACTGTTGCACATAATGATCTGTCATGTGATCTGCTGGCTTCTGCTGAGTCTGCAGTACTTTGTTCTTCAAAAGGAGGGAGTGCAGTGTGTTTAAATTACAAAAAAGGGAAAACCAAACACTTCTCAGTGTACACAAATGAAAACAATAGTGAATATAAAGATTGACTCATTAGGAATAGGATCAAATTAGCTAATGTATCATAATCATGTGAATCATTACTCATGAACACAGAAGAACAGTGAAAAATCCTTCGTTTTTATCCATTTGAGAGAATAAAACAGATTTTTAAGTCCTTAGTATTCAGCATGGTGATTTTGTATTTTCTGCTGACTTAAATAAACACTGGGACTCTTCCCTGATCTCTCCAAAGTCAACCTGGGGGCTGCCCTGTGCCGGTTCTTTCCGTGTATCTGCAGGCAGAGCTGGGGTAGTCGAGGGGCTATGTGGTCACGGCCCGCTGGAGAGGCACAAATATGTGCTGAGGTCACCACTTTTACGATGTTCGGCAGTTTCCTCCCAGCTCTCTCAGGAAACCAGAGGGTAGGTAAGGTGCTTGGCCAATATTTCTCCTGACTAGAAAGACTTCCTGTTATTTAGGGGGGAGGAAGGTTGGAACTGTGTGGATTGGAAACACTGTGGAACAGCCTCGCTTTACTGTAATTCACACATTTTGTTGACTTTGTCATCTTGTGAGACAGAATATGATGACGCATTGCCACTTGTCCTACTGCTTTATGTTGTTATTTTTAGACTGAAATGGTCAAGAGTAGTGAAGGCAGTTGGGAGTTCAAAGAACAGAGTTGGACAGAGAGGATACAATCTAAGACTACCTCAATTATGGACTGGAGATAAGTGGCTATCTTAGGTTCTGGTTGTGGTGGCAGCCAGTTCCAGCATTCACGCCCTAAATGCTGGATGTTTGGATTGTGGCCTTCCTGTAATAAACTGAGGAAAAGGACACTTCCCATTTGATAGTCTCTGTCAGCATTCTATCATAAAAATAAATGTGCATGTGCTGACTTGTGCCATCCGTAGTATGTTTATAGAAAAAGGGTCTCATTCGGTTTCCTTACCTATCAAGTTTTACATCCAACATGTCGTCCTGTATGCAGATGTGTGGCTGCGTTGGGCGTGCCACTGATCAACAGACATGAATCATTTTCAGCAGAACAAGGAATTCATCATTTTGAACCCAACGTCATCAGACAGTGATGCTGGATCAAAGAGGCACGTCATTGATGAGAAAAAGGATGACCACCTCATAATCTTGAGAAGTCACGTGAATATGAAGCTTTCCCTGGTTTATTATGTTTTATTATAAATATAGTTGCATGGACACAATATATATATATATATATATATATATATATATATATATATATATATATATATATATATAATTATTTATTTATTTATTTAAAGGCATAAAGCACAATATAACATTTTAAATGTCAGCTATTATGTCTGGGGTTCGGCAATTCTAAACAAAACTCAGATGATATTAAATGTTTAATAAGAGGTTATGAAAAAAGATCATTCCAGTGGTCTGACTGAGGGGAAAACAGACTCAGCTGCTCAGCTATCTGCCTTCTGAGGAGCTCATCTCCTGAAAACCGCCTGTCAGCAGAACACAGGATACAAAGGCAGGAAGGACGTCCTTCCTCTGTCCCTTTCTCTGTCATTTCTCAGCATGCATCGTACAACATACATTTTACTGTAAATATTTTTAACATAAGACAATATAATTTGAATTTTTTGCTTAATAAATTGCATTTTCTGCAGTTTTTGTGGTGCCAGAACTTCATATAAAACCTACTTTAGTGTGATAGATTTAAGTACATTCAGATTTAATGAATACATCTGTCTGTTCTCATGTTGTGACTGATATCATGTTTCAGTCTTTAACGCATAATCAAGTTTATAAAAAAATTGCTAATCTGGGATTGAATATGTGAGTTATTTATTTGCTTTCCTTGAAAAATGAAATCTCCAATAGTGAGCCCCCTAACACCCAGAAGGGGATGCAGTGAAGTCAGGTTGGTCATATTAAATTGAAGACGTTAAACAGTAAGCAGCAAGATAACTTCCAGATGTTTCTACCACTTTCACTAATCAGACTAATTAGGACACTTTTTATTTGGTTCCTCAAACACTCACCTTGGGAAATTACGGGAAAAATACCAAACCAACCAAATCTTTGTATTATAAAGGATTCTGCTGCTATTTATGATTTATATTATAAATGTAACACTATAAAAGGTCAATTTTATTTTATTTTGTATTAAATGTACTCATCCTTTTAGTGTCTGACCCTCCTGCTGATGTGTTATAGTGTGTGAAGAAATGTCTTAAATAATGTAAGAATTAATACTGGTTCTCTGACGCTGCTCCAATGGATTAGAATAGGAAAAAGTTTTTAATCAATATTCTCCAGCATGCTGCCAACAATAACATTATCACAAACCAATAATGCCGATAGCTCAGCTTTTATTGAGCTGCAGTGAAACCGCCACCAGCTGTGGGATGTTTCAATTACCATAAGTCATGTTAAAGTTGCCTGATAATTGAATTATAAGTTATTGTTAGGTGACGGTTCACCATAAACATGTATTTACAGAAGTGAAACCTACTACCAGTACACAGGAAAAAGCCACATTGACATCACTCCACATATTAATGCTGATTGCAGTGCTTATATATGTTGGTGAATCCTTTTCCAATAATTTGTTTCCATCTTTTAGGATTTTCTTTTGAAGAAGCGAGAGCGCTTTGTCTTTTTAATTGAGGCTATCCCTGTTTATACTAACAACCCAGTACTTCTCTTAATTATGCCAAACAAACACATATTAATGCCTCTGCAAACAGTGAACAAAGCACTTCCTGTGTGACTTTCCTGGGAATGTCATAACTGGCACTCAGTGCTTAGAACAGCAAACATACAAACTGTCATTACACAGCCTAATCACTGCATGGTATCGAAAAGCAAAATAGGCATTTATATTGAGGAAGTTGATGACCCATTTTCAGCCATATAACTACATAACACTGCATGGCAGAGGAAATATAGTGCCTGCTCGTTTAGAAAATGTGCTGTGTTAGCAAAAGAAGAGTATCCCCTCTGGTTTGTACTTCCCCTCACTCCTTAAACGTTTAATGATATGATGTTTAGTGCACAAATGGCTTAAAATATATTAGTGAGAATTTTAAATTTGAAACTCATACAATGCTTAAGTCAACTTCCAAAACAAATGTTGGGTATCAAGAACACCATTAGCATAAATATGGATTAATGTTTCTCACCAATTTAAATGTTCAAAGTTAAAAGTGTTGTATGTCCTCCTTTAACGTTACACTCATGTAGCTGTTTTTGGTCTCCACCAGCTCCTCAGGAGAATATCTGGCTTTTTAGCGTCTGAATGCTCCACTATGTTCACCAGCAGGTCATTAAATCTGTTCTGACTGATGTTTGGTGCCAAGCATGATACCATACAGAGTGTTTTTAGGGCTTACTGCTTAAATGAGAACAGTGACTGTGGACCAAAACAGGAACATTAGAGTCGCAGGCCCTAAAACCAAAACAATAAGCTAAAGGAAGCTTACAGCTAATGTTCTGTATCAAGCAATTCCTTTAACATTACACAAGTTCACAATGATCAAAAAATGTCATGGGCTCAGTATTGTCATACAAATGTGTTTCAAAATGTCCACCAGTATTGCAGTGCCCAAAAAAAACAGACAAGCCTGCCTGTTCCCTCCCACCATCACTCACCTCTGATGTGTTGGAGTGAACAGCTCTAATTGTGCTTTGAACAGCTGGTCAACACTACATCTCTTCTTATAGCCAGCACACTGGACCCAATCCACAGAAGACACCACAGCACACCACCATGCTGTTTATTGACTACAGCAAGTTCAACACCAGATCTCCCAAAGCTTGACACAAATCTCAATGACAACTGTGCATCTGGGTCCTGACTTTCTGACAGGAACACTTTTGGAAGAAACAAAGGGGTTACATCCCCCTTAATGTCAATGTGTCCATGTAAAGCTTTGAGTACCTTGGTGTCACATCACAGAGAGACATAATAAAATGTGTATCCCCTTAAATAATAAGGAATTTCTACTATTGCAGGGAGCATCAGCAGGGGCGCAGCCAGGGATTTTGGGCCCCATGAAAAAATATCACAATTGGTTACTTACATTTTTTTTTCTTAATGTTCTAAAATTGTTTGGGCCCCTGTCAGTCACGGGCCCTTAGAATCGTCCTAACTTTTCACCCCCTTACGGCGCCCCTGAGCATCAGTAAAGACATTCACAAATGATTGTCGGGTTCCACCTACTTATCATGGTGCTTTGAGTTCTTTTAACTAAACATACATTGTAAATTAAAAAAATGTAATTTAAGAACCTACTGTCTGTAAATGTTATAATGCACGTAGGGTTCGGGCTGGGCTTGGTTATACTCTCTCTGACTTGGGTCAGGTTTGGACAGAAATGTGCAGCCCACTAATTTACACCAGGCTCTGCAAGAAAAAGGCCAGAATAATCATAAAGGACTCCAGGATAATGTTGGAAAGAAGGTTCCTGACCAGCAGAGGCTCAGGAAGAACCAGGCCATTAGGCACGTTCACACCAAGTACTTTTCCCACAGTAGTTCATGAGAACTTTAGTCATCTGCCCCTCCCCCCTGAGGAATTACACTTTACTCGAATTATAAAATAAAATTTGACAAAAAAGTATGATTGATGTATCTGTAATAATTGTTGTTGCTTCAACATTGTCAAATATTTTCAACATATTTATATTTTTCTAAGAAGGAACCTAATGTGTTTAAAGCTGCAGGCACTAGACTTTTAAATAAGCGATGCAAGCACGACAGCATTGTTTAAAAGTGTGTTTTACAAAAAAAGCAAAGGAAATCAGATCTATTTTCTTATGACATAACATCTTTCACGACCCGCTCGCTGTGAGGCCATATGACCGGTGGAGAAATCCTCCTCCACGTGAAGAGCCCGCCCCCCCCTCCGCCAGTTGAAATGTGCAGAGAGTTAGGTCTGTCAGTCAGTGAAGGGTTAAACTGGGAGTTTGCAGCAGTCTCTCCTTTCTGTCCACGGCATTTAGCGGAAAACATCTGACTCTTTTCCGAAAGCTGTGTTTGGCTTTTACTCATTTTGGAGCCGGAGCCGGAGCCGCGGAGGCATTACGGGACAAAAGTCAGTGTTTCGACAGCAGGATTGTAACATCTCACTGCCCGCTTTCAAACAGGTAGGTCTCTGTGCTGGTAACATTTTCCATCCATGCATTAATTAAGGAATCCAGCAAAGAACTAAAGGTAGTCATTTTGAAGTAGCTACATAAATGTTTCCATTTGATTTCGCCTTTAAAAGCCACACGTATAACGGGTTGCAGCTTTGTGCGGATTGCTCTGTCTCAAACAGACATTACATCAATTATGCATTAACTGTACTTTCCTACACATCTCTGCGGGAGGTACAACTTAATTCCATGTTTTCATTTGGACTCGTTTCATTTCCTGTCGCAACTGCTGGGATAACAAACCATTTCAAACCTCTTTTCTGCAAGTTTTCTTTCCAGGAGAATCTTGTAGCAGCATCCTGTTAACAAACATTTCCTTTTTTAAACTTGAGCCATTAGGAAACCATGATGTTCAAAACCTTTTTAATTGCATCTCTTGTCCACATACATATAGGCCAAGCTATATCGTAGTTTAAGTGCAAAACAACTTTAATTTAGTATGAAAGTGTTTGCATGGCCTTTGTGTCCACAGTGGGCCTGTGGTATTTCACCATCTCATTGACTTGCAGACTGAGTCATTCCCTGATTTCCTCCAGATGTGCAGTAGTTTACGTTTCCTGACGGCCAAGGATTGTGACATGTCTGCCCTTACACTGCAGTTATTCTGCTGACAAATATGAATTTTCACTTGTGTACATGCTGTGGCTAAATGTTATTTGTTTCGGGACAGTGGTGGATTCTATAAAAAGCTTTTTTCTTCTTCCCCTTCATCTGGTAGTATACTGGCTACCTTTTTGAGTAAATTGTTAAAAGTAATCCTTTAACTTAAATCTGCAATGAATCGCTGACATTTTTACTAGCCTTTCCTCCAGGTAGTGGGACTCTGACACCACTAAAAGTGCAATCATGTGTCACACTTGTGTGTAAACTGAGCATCAACAAGTGTTTAGGCTTATGTCTTGTTTTAATACACTTACCCACATATCGGCAAGAATCTGTGCGGTTGCAGGAATGTCACCATGACAAACAAAACCGAAAAGGGCTTATTTACTTTGTCAGTCTCAAATTCAAATATGGTACTGGTGGAGGAAATTAATTGTATTGTTTTACAGCAGCACTGTACAGTAGCTCGTATGATTTAAAAACCCTCATTCGGACAGCAATCAAGATCATTCTTAAAATAATGCACTCAATTGGAAGCCTTTCTTCACGCACTGTATTTTAAATCCGATTTCCCTTACAGAATATCTGTATACTCTCAGACTCTGATATGGTCAGATGTGATTCATAGAGGCAACAGTTGGAACTTGATGACCTCAGCGATCCCATCAGTTATCCTATCCTTATGGCTCTCATTTCCTTTTTGAATCGAATACATTTACCGGCCTGATCGATTTCATCATGAACAGTACCTCTGGACTGGACTGTGGTTTTGAATATTCTCACAATATGAAAACTGATCCCACAGGTGCATTTTTGCTTGTTGTCATAAGGGACTAATTTCTCCCTGATTCCACATCATCTATAAGTGTAGGTTTTATAGATTACTTTGAAATGCTGTGGTTAAGTGATCATTCCAAAGGCTTTTGCAACTGCAATTTCTGTTTATAGTTGCTTAGCTGGGCATCACGAGATCTTTTGCTCAAGATTAACCACAGGTAATTGCTCAACCTTTGCCCACCATCAACCTTTGGCCCATCCTACAGTGCTCCCAGCCTCTTTACTCTCAGTGCAGGCAGTGGAGTGTCCGGTGCCGGTCCTAAGGGTACGTGTATATGTCCCTGCAGAGCCATGTTTGCCTTGCTTGTATTCTACTTGATGTGCCGAATGCATGTGAATGTTTGCACTCTGCTGGGCTTGTTTGATTTAACAGAATCCGTCCCACATAACATAGTTGAGGATATATAGGTGAATCTCAGCTGCTGTGGTGTCCGCTGCAGTCCTCTGTGATGTTGTTTTTGCCTCATGTGACATTGCCTTGTGTTTCCGGCACAGTGAGTGCCAAGGTATTCATGATTCTTCAGTGTGTTGGCAGATACATTAATGATGTTATTGTTGATTATCAGTACACATGAATACGACTAGCATATTGCTTCTTGTCATAGTTTCACATCATGCTTATTTGATGGCATTTGTATGGGTCTGACAACAACTCACATCATGTGACAGTATTACAAAATGCGTCTAAACCCCTAAACAAATGTACTGATGGATGGCAGGAGAACAATATTTGTAGAGAGGTGACTATTTGCTGGATCTTTTTTATCTTTAGGATAATACGCTCTTTTTACGGGGCTGAACAACTGACACAGCATGTGTAAAGCAGGGTTAAAGGGTGTTTTCTGTGATCTCGCCCTATGATGTTTTATAGGTCATGGGTCTGCTTTGCCTCTCTCCTTGAAGGGTGTCTCTGTGGTTGTAAATGTTTACTGTGGATTGTTAACATATTTGATTGTTTATGATGTGCCAAACATTTTTTCAGCAGCTACCTACAAACCTTTAGCAGTAACAAAGTATTTTCACTCATCCTTTTTATGCCTCCTCAACAGTATTTAGTTTGACCAGAATAAGTGCATACTGACCTTTATCTCCTTCTCCTTTTTTTTTTCTCTCCTCACATGCACTTCTCTTTTTCTCCTCCAGACAATTAACAAGAGAAGCATGTGTGGGTGCTAGGACTCTCTGTTTGGTTGACCTCGCTGCCCCTGAATCAGGTGCTGCTGCCTGCTTTACTCCCGACCTTCCTCTTGTCCAGTGAGGCTCTCTCCAAACCATGTCTGCTGAGGTGGAGACCGCGCCGGTTCCTGCCGATCCGAGCGTCGTCACCCCAACGACCCTCAACACTCCTCCCACCTCCCCATTAACAGCCACATCCAAAGTCCCATTCAAGAAAGAGAAGAAGAAAGGTGAGTGATTTAAAAACACAAGACATCCATTTGACTGTTCAATGTTTGAGGTCGTATGTTGTAGAAATCATCCTTTCTTGATGTTTTTCGCAGCCCCAGAAAAGACAGATGAATACCTGCTGGGCAGGTTTCAGGGGGATGGGGTGAGGTACAAGGCTAAGCTGATTGGAGTCGATGATGTTTCAGAAGCCCGAGGAGACAAGATGAGCCAGGACTCCATGATGAAACTTAAGGTACAAAAAGGACTGGGCCCTGCTATTTATAACATGAATGGAGTATTTAGTGGAAGGTGTTTTTAAAGCTGGTGATTTAAATGTTTTTAAATTTCATCTGCGGTTGGTATCATGAACCATGTTTATGACAAAAGATAGAAAATCTGAATAGTTTGTATTGTTTATTTGATACTAGGGTATGGCAGTAGCTGCTCGGTCCCAAGGCAAACACAAACAGAGGATCTGGATCAACATTTCCATGTCGGGCATCAAGATCATCGATGAGAAATCGGGAGTAAGTCTCCTTCCTTTACAATGACATCACATGGTTTATTAGATTGTGTTGCTAATAAAGCATTTGTCCTCATAAGGTGATTGAACATGAGCACCTGGTAAACAGGATCTCCTTCATCGCCAGAGATGTCACAGATAACAGGGCGTTTGGATATGTGTGTGGAGCAGAAGGGCAGCATCAGTTTTTTGCCATAAAGACTGCACAACAGGTAACATTTGCAAATAAACAGACACACAAACTCAAGCATTGACACTCGCTCTGTAAAGATAAAAAAAACTACCAAGACAGATGTGCAACAATGGCAATGTGTTTCTGTCCCCTTACAGGCAGAGCCCCTGGTCATTGACCTGAAAGATCTCTTCCAGGTCATCTTCAACCTGCGGAAGAAAGAGGCAGAGGCCTCACAGAAGGTAACAGAAGCAGTTGACTTTAAAACTGGAAAAATATATATGTTTTCTTTCAAAAGTTGGACTGTGAGACCTTGTTCTTTCTGAGAGAAAACCATTTTAATGTGGCCATCTGGGAAGGGTATACAGTACACTGTAAAACCTCCTGAATGTCAACACTGCCTCTCTGTGTTCTTTCAATGAATCACATCTTCAGACATTCCATTGAAATGATGTGAAATGACACGCGCCTCACTGAATTAAGAAAATAAGTATAATCATTAACAGTCTACCTCTTGTTTACAGGGGGAAAATGGCAGCGCTGTAGTTGAGGTAAGCACTTGGAGGCGCTTGTTTTCCCCAAATGATTTCTCTAACTCCTGCCTTAACCTTTTGCTTTTCTGTCCTTCTTTTAGAATGGAAGTGATGCCTTGCTAGGTGTAGATGGTGGAGTAAAAACTGCTCAAGTAAGTTTGTCCGCTCCTGTTTTTTGTTAAGTGCTTAACATTAAATAACATAGCTCTGATTTATAGTAGCTGGATAAATACTGTATGTTTCTGTTTCTTTTTTACATCCAGCCAGTGGAGCAGTTTGACCTTTTTGGAGACATGTCGACCCCTCCAGACATCCAGGCTCCAAATGTAAGTGTGGTGCCATAAAATGTTCCCTTTAGCTGGGCAACATAGTGGAATTATGCTTAGGAAATGAAGTGCAGCTGGGCATTTCCACTTTCAGTGTATACTTTTCAGGCACCTTAATGTTGACGGTAGGCCCTTGAAAACTTTTATTCAATTTTTTCTTTTCTATGGTAAGATTTGTTTTTGAACCAGGTACAGATGCATTCATAAAATAAAGTTTGCTACATGCTGCCTCATGTAGAAAATATGTTTCTAAAATCTGATTTAGGAAACAAAATATGGTTCCATTCAATTACCTCAGCACTATCCAGATCATTCCATGTGTGTAAACTCAATTCTAAAAAGGCCACACTTTTGTTTAATCATTAGTTGTATCAGATTTTAACAATTTAACAACAACAATTTAACAAATTGTACGGTGTCCTTGGGTGTCATGAAAGGCGCCTAAAAATAAAATGTATTATTATTATTAGATTTGACAGTTCATGATGATCTTTTAAGAATTGAGTTTAACTTCTTGTACCAATCTCATTGTTGTTCATCAAACCTCTAAAGCTGCTACAAGTAGAATCTATTTATAAGACATGTTTGTGTCACCTGGAGTCTTCTAAGGGTAATACCTCTGGGAAAATTCACAAGCCCAGTTTCAGGTCATGGAGTTAGTGCTGACTTCAACCTTGTTGATGATAAAGGCAAGTTAGCAATTAGTCAATTTTTCCAATTGGACTTTGCTTTACCGTGACATTTATTTAAATTTTGAGGTAAATATTCTACAGGTAGCAGCTTTAAATTGTCTTTTCCCACCATGTGATTCATTTTTCATTTTGTTAACACATGTGTTTTTCTCCTTCTGCAGAACTGATTCATAATTCTCTTTTTTTCTGCCCCTCTCATGTTAACCAGGAATCTAATGATATGCTCTTGCTGGACTTTTCTGCTGAAGTTGACAGCAATCAGAATTGCATAAAGGGACCCTCCTTTGTAACTTCCTGTGCCCCTGACCATAGGGCATCTCCCCAAACAGAGAATCCCTTTTCCTCAACATTTGGCTACTTTCCAACCCCAGACAGTGACCCTTTCAGAGATGACCCGCTTTCTAAATCACCCCCTTGGTCAGAACCCCATAACTCACAGATCTCTCCCCCCACCAGTAATCACCTAAACAGCACTGCTGGCAACACTTACACAACAATTATTAACAGTGGTTTGAATGGAGACCCCGAACACCTCAGTCAGCAGATAAATGGGTTATCCAGTAAAACCATGATCCTCGCTCTCAGTAACGGACAGTGGCCACTAGGGGGCAAAATAACTCAGAGCAACACAATCACCATGATGGACGAATCTGGAACAGTTCTCTCAACCAAAAACCCTTTTTTTGACTCATCATTAAACACTTCCCCTGTCTCTAATGACATAACTCCTCCCCCACAACCCCCATTGGCTCATAGCAAGGATTCAGTTGTCATAAGTCCGCCTCCGCAGAGCTCTAAGGCTGGACGAGGTCGAAGGAGTGCAAAGGTGAAATTCCATAGCTAGATGAATCATGCTAGATTTGCATGTGTGATGCCTTAAATGGGCTGAATGCACAGGTTGCTAACACATCCCTTTCTTGGGTTATGCACTGGTGTCTGACAGGATATGACAGGATGCTTTTGTTTGGATAAGGTTATGGGTTCCTGGTTAGATCCACTCTGTCTTCGTGCATGCACTGGTGGTCACATGCTTCTCTAACTGGCTTGCATAAATGACACTTTGACTGTGCTGCTGAACAATCCACTTTACCTTTTGTCATTTCTGCTCTAAATCTATTTTCTAACATTCATGCATCAGTGATAAACGCAGTGGTAAGTGGCAAAGCATGTGTCCTATCAATGTTCAGGTAATGTAGTACTTTCGACTACATAATTGCAGTAAACAATTGGTTACACTTTTGTTTAAACCTAATTTCTACTATACTGTTTATCTTATGAGTTATCATGTCTACAACTGTGTCAATGAGGTGAAATGAAACTTTTAAAATGTATAAAGTATATAATACTATTTTATAACTTTCTTGAATAGTCCACAGCAGAAGATCTGTTTGGAGCAGAGCTATTTGCTGCCCCTGCTCAATCTGAAGCACCCCCCGCCTCAGGGAACTATTTCAACAGCACGCCCGCCAACTCCTACCCCTCCTCCATGGCTGCTCTGGGTAATACACAAGAGGAAAACATTGTGTTTGATTCAGATATACGGTATTTTTTTTTTGGCTTTACACTCTCTTCCCTTTTAAACTTTGAAATCCCTTTTTCTTTATATTCAGGGAATCTTCAGTTAGGTCCTCCAGCTACCACAAGCATCCCTGCTGCAGGCATGTGGGGGGCCCCCGCCGCTGCACCGTCCATGTTCCCCATGCCAGGAGCTCCAGGGCAGAGGCCCAACTATCCACAGCCCTCTGCCTTCGGTGGCCTACCCATTCCCCCCACAGCCTGGAGCCAGCAGATGCCCCCTCAGTTCAGTGCTGCACCCTTATCCCCGCCTCACCTCAGCTGGGGCCAGCCTCCACCAGGTGCTCCAGGTTGGGGTCAGCCCGCCATGACCAATCCTTTCCAGCCTGGCCAGTTCCCCGGAATGGGTGACCAGCAGGGTCCGGCACGCCCCCCTCCTAGGCCACCTGTTAAGGAAGCCCCTCCAAAGGTAGAGAACAGTGCCTTCACATCTCTGGACCCCCTTGGAGATAGAGAGAAGAAGAGTGGAAAGGACATGTTCAAGAACTTCCAGCTCGCCAAGCCCCCTGCCATCCCAGCAAGGAAAGGAGACCTAGTGTCAAACGCTGCTCCCCCCCCAGGCAGCAACGAAGCCGGGGCATTCGATCAGTACTTTAACAATAAAGTGGGCCTGCCGCAGGATAATGCTGATCATGATGACTTTGATATCAATCAAATGTCAGCCATTGTAAATGGTAAATCACCTAACATTTTGGAGGTTGACTATGTGTGAGATTTGTCACTAATAGTAGCCTTGTAATGTGTCTGTTAGATGTTTCTAAACCAGCTCCTGTGCCAGCTGCAGCTCCAAGCTTTAACCCCGGCCTGCTGGATGCCGCCTTCTCTTCTGCTCCCATTGCAAATAATTCAGCCCCAGCCCAGGGACCCAAACATGACATGTTTGATCAAGCATTTGGGGCCCCCGATTCGAGTCTGTTTGGAGGGCCGCCTGTAGCCATGGTACAGAGATTTACACAGATGCACACATATATATATATATATATATATATATATATATATATATATATATATATATATATATATATATATATATATATATATATATATATATATATATATATATATATATATATATATATATATATACATACATACACACACTTTTTCAGATTCTCAGTAATGAATTTTAATTTGTGGTCTTTCTTCTCTATTTGACAGCAGCCTGCTGTGCTGAACTCTGGATCAACAGCAGATTTTGGGGATCCTTTTGGAAATCCCTTTGCTTGACCATAACTTGTCTATGAGTAAGTTTGCATTTATGTTTGATTATTACTAAATGTATTTAATCTAAAGGGGATAAATATTGTCTTCACAGTTTTCTCTTCTCTCTGCCCTTACAGTTAAAATGGAGCTAATGATCTTCACGTCAAATAAAATATTTGGGACAAGCTGCTACAACGTGCGCAAGACAATCCAAATGATGAGCGTTTCTAACTCTTGTCCCGAGCCCACCCTTCCTTTACACCTTGACCTCTGATGGTGTTGTTTTTACTATCCAATCAGTAGTTCCCCTTATTTGTAAAGACCACTGATTGAAAAATATAAATGTTGTGTCCTGATCTGCTGAAGATAGAAATGTATTGTATGAAAAAAAAGCACGTCCAAAGAGTTTCACTGCTGATGCTGTCTGTATTAAAGAAATAAAATAATTCAATAATTAGTTGTTCATTGACTTTTTCAGACTGAGTTAGTGAAGTAATGTTGGAAACCACTTAAGGTTCAACAGACACAAAGACATGATACTTATTTTCTATAGGCTTTGTCTATGATCACTGAAGTTCCATATTATTAAACAAAATAAATATGGATATATATACAAACAGATGTTAAATGGCCACCTTATGGGTTGTATAAATTGAAACAAGAAAAATTCCGATTGTAAAAAAAAAAAAAAACTCATTTGGAAATGCTCTTTATTAAAGCAATGCAGTCTAAATTGTGCTAAAGTTAAAGGACTACAAAAGAGGGAATGTATTTATTTTTTTAAGAACACATTTTATCTAGAAAGTATCTTTCTGACATTTTAACAAAATATAAATTAAAGTGGACCTATCATGCTATATTATAATAATATAGTGTAGGACCATACCTATATAAGGCATATTTATACTTTTTTTTTTCAAAATACCAAACGGATCATGCATTTTAGCCATGCCTCATTTTGCTCAATTTGCACTATTTTACCCCTGTTTTTGCAAGGGCTGATTCTGTGAGAACGGCACCACCTACAGGCCTGGCATATGTACTACAGCGTCTCCAGCGCTTTCGAACGGCAATGGCCGTGGCTGTCTCCTCCTGATTGGTGGAGTTGGCCCAATAGCTGTAGCGCCACCGTCCTGACGTCAGGACAGTGTTCAAATCTGGATCAGTTTTGATCAGATCCGTTGCAGCCCCTTTTTTAGAGATTTGGGTATGGAGGAAAATAGAGAGGGTTGTGTTTTCTGACACTTGGTGAGTTCCCTGGAACACCGGGGACACATATTCATGTATAAAAGACGTACAAAAGTGCATTTTGCATGATAGGTCCCCATCATGTTCGAAAGCGCTGGAGACGCTGTAGTACATATGCCAGGCCTGTAGGTGGTGCTGTTCTCACAGAATCAGTGAAGAAGACTTGGTTACCATGGTTATCCCTTCTGTTTATTCTCCGCTGTGGCTTTCTTTCTCCCTCCCCGAGGCAAGCGTTTGCTCCCGCTGCAATGCAATCCCTTCCCGTCGAGGCAAGCACTGTAATTCTCTCCGGTTAGTCCACCAGCAGATGACAAACACCCACCTCTCCGCCTCTTCCAAGGAACGAGGGGACCGTGCGGCAGAGTTTCAGTTTCAGTTCGTTTCGCCGGTCAAGATGTCCGTTAAAGTTTAAATCTTCCGGACAAAATTAGAAAAGTGCCGGTCAAAGGTGGTCTTTGTTATTTATTGAGCTTTAAAACAAATGAATAACGACTCTAAAACACGAGGACGGAGATCTCTTTTTCTCCCCCTCTTCTGACAGCCCAGCAGCTGATCAGAGCACGTCTCCCCTCTCCTGCAGGGGGGCGTGGTCAGCAGAATCAGACCCGTAGACAGCAAACAGCACATAGAGTGAAATGAGGCATGGCTAAAATGCATGATCTGTTTGGTATTTTGAAAACAGAAATGTATAAATATACCTTATATAGGTATGGCCCTACAATATATCATTTAAATATAGCATGATAGGTTTCCTTTAAGTTAGAATAAAATGGAAAACTATAAGAAAACACAATCAATGATCTCTCCAGTGGTAGCCTCAAATATGAAATATAAGTTTTGTGTAAAATAACCAACACCAAAAGCTGCTTACATATATATTTATCAGAATTAGCAACCTCCTAATTTGAAATGTAGTTACATTTGATTGTTAATTCTTCTGCACTTTTCAAGCAAAAAACACGTGATTTGATAGGGTTAGGGTTATTTTTGGATTGGTACATTGTTGCTTTTGCTTAAAAAATATTGTAATTACTTATAATATACTGAGAATGATATTACAGATAATGTTTTCAAAGCCTTCAAAGAGTTGCAAAAAAACCTCACTCTCTTGCCTCAGCCAGTCGTTTTGCAGCGAGCTGACTACATTTCCCACAACCCCCTTCCCTCACGAAAATAACGCGTCATGAAAAACATGGCGGATTAGTTTGTGCATGGGGTCCGCTACCAGCTAGCTATCTTCGATAAATGTAAGCCTATTTCTCCCAGCAAATGAGATATTTTTGAACGGGTAAGTTATTTCAAGGTCATTTAATTATGTTGACGTAATTATATTACGTCAACAACGTATTATAAATGTAACTGCCTCAGCTTTAAAATATGAAGAATACGACGGTCCAAGTGAGGAGGACCCGCTTACTAAAAGTGTTGTCAAGCGAGTTTTAGTCCAGCTTTGTGTACCTTTTCGCATTGTCTTCGCATTATTATCTCGTTTTAATACTTCTTGACTGAGTTTAGGTTGTGTTAACGTATTAAAACTGCTGGGGCGTATTTCCTTGTGATTATCTTTACAAACTGTCAACGTCACTAGTCCTGTCCGCTGATAGAATAGCTGAGGCTTGCAGAAAGCTGCATGTATTCTCGCTATTGCTCCTGCATTAAGTTCTAACGTAAGGTAACAGTACTTTGTCGCACTATGTAGTCATGCTTACATAAATGCAAGCTAATCCTCATCAAAACAATAGTCTGTAGTCATAATTTCTTAAAATAATACAAATGGCCCCTCGGAAAGAAAGTGTATATTGTATGCATAAGTCAGTATTTCAATTGTATATCTAGATGATGTAGTGTCTATTAGACACGTCTATACAACAGTACATCTTATACAAGGCAAAATGATAATTGTGAAAGTAATTCTGTATTACCACGAAGTGTGTTTTATTCTGTAGTGTAAATCCCTTGAAAGTTAAATGTAATCTTTCAGAAAAGTTGTTATTAAAACAAACTACTATTACTTCTTACATGCGTTTGAAAAATATGGCAGCAGTGGTGAAGTGAATAGGTTAAAACATGGAGAAATATTTGCAAACGTTATTGGTATTGATTTAGTGATCTGAATGTGGTGAAATTAGCAGTTATACTTGTGCTGATAAGATATTAGGGGACGTGTCTTATAAGGACTGAGCACATGATAAGGCTAAATGTTTTCCACTCCTTATTTGCACTTTTAAGGGTTTTGTTGCCGGAATACCAATGCAGCTTTGACTTCCTGTGTGTTTTCAGGTCAAAATGTTCCGTCGGTCAAGATTTAGTATCCGGCCCAATGTTGGTGCTACAGGAAAAACAGCATCAACACCTCAGGAATCCCCTTCAGCAAGTCAGGAGACCAGTGAGACCCCTAAGGACGTTGGTGAGAGCTCCACTGCTACTGCTGTTACAGATAACCAGCCTGCTGTGACCCCATCAGAAACACCTACAGTCCCAGGGTGAGTGATAAGAATGGCATTGCTCGCCTAATATTTATGTCATCTACAAATAATAACTATTGTTGTTTCTTTATAGGGATGGTATTGACCAACATGTGGAAGGTACCAGCTCCTCAGCAGCCCTCCAGAGAAGGAAGCGGTTTTCCATCAAGCCTAAAGTGGCCCCAGGCCGCCCCTCCATTGCTGCTCGGAAAACAAGAACCCCTGTCAAGGCAGCCTCTGAAACCCCTGTTTCAGACCATGACAAGCCAAATACGTCCAGCCAAACTGGGACTGCATCAGCCCCTCAGAGACTGCAGTCCCCAAGGCGACGGAGACCTTCAGAAGAGAGCAAGCAGCAAATAATTCAACCCAAACCAACCACCATCCTTTCAGAGCCTTCAGTTGTACCTACAGCTGAGGACTCTACAGAAAATAAATCGTTGCTGGCAAACACTGGCAAAGAATTTGAAAAGATTTCAGCCAGTCAAGGAAATGAAGCTTCTTTCAGTCTCCCGGATAAAGTGCCCCTCTCTCTACCAGACAAAGAAGCTATTGCAATATCAGAGAAAGCCAGGACTCTAATGTCATCTAAGTGTAGGCTGTCACTGTCAACACCAGCGTTCTCCCTGAGTCGCCTCCTCAATGACCCTTCAGACTTACAGAGGCTTGCAAAGGCCCAAAAACTCAGAGACCTGCTCAGAGAGGAGATGCACAAAGAAAAGGTAAACTCAGATTATTCAGTAAGTATCGTTCTCCTCATTTTCTTCACTTTCTTAGTTTTAGTTACATACTTATTACTATTGTACAGTTCGACATGTATGTTGATTTGGTTTATTATCTAATGTTGCAGAAAACCAAGAGATTTAAGAAAAGGGAAAAGGAATTTGATTTAGATCCTGCCAAAATGACCATGAGGGACCTTATCCGTTATCTACCACAGTCCAACCCCATGACGTAAGTGTCTTCTCTGCTTTACTCAACGTTGTGTAACATGTATTCCATGCATCCTCTCTATTGATTATCCTTTATCTTTCTTCACATGAAGGCTTTTTTCTGGTTCCTTGTCCTGTGTGACCATCATTTGCAATTTTTCCAGATCTAGTTTGGAAGAGTCAGTTGTAGAGAATGAGACTGTGGTCCCACCTTCTCCAGGAGGAGAAAAGTAAGTTAAACCCATCATCTTTATCAAATGTATTTCCTTTTTTTTCTAATGATGTTGGACATGTGATCATAACGTCCTTATTTTTATCAGCACAATTACAAAAACATATGCTTCTTCTGTCCTGTTTTCTTGAAAATCATTTAAATACATCATGGTCTTTACAAAAGTGGAAATTGAGAATATATTTTAAACTCAAATGAGTGTAAGAGCCATTAAATGCGAAAGTGTGTTTTGTTTTATTAGAAACCCAATGATACATGCAAATTGTATAATTCTGATATGTTTTATATCAAACTAAAACGCTTGATGTGTGGACATTTTTTGACAGTAGTTTGCATTCCATACATTTTCCCTGTGTCTGATGTTTGCGATGTATCCCTGCAGTGTCCCAGAGAAAGTGCAGGAACCCGAGTTCGTCCCAAAAATGCCAAGCCAGAGTGAGGAGGAAGCAGAGGCAGAGGCAGAGGCAGCGGCGGATGAGGAGGAGGAGGAAAAGGAGGAGGAGGATGATGATGCTGTGATGGTTCCTCAGGTCAAAGTTGCAGAGGACGGCACACTGATCATTGATGAAGAGAGGTTGGTAGACTTCTACAGGACATATCATTATCTATCTACTGCATTCTTTCAGTTATTGTAGACTCAACAGTTTCATGACTTTGATAGGAACTGTCCAACATTGTCAACAAATGCATCCATATAGAGATAATGCAGATGCAGGAATCTATTGTGGTCTTAATCATAACCTCTCAACTTGTGTCTCAGCTTGACCGTGGAAGTCCAGCGAGCCAAAGGGCCAAATCCAGCAAATGATCGAGACCCCATCTTTGAGCGTGGCTCCACTACAACTTACTCAAGCTTCAGGAAAGGGACCTACTGCAAACCCTGGTCCAGCGAAGGTAGGAAGATATGGATAATAGAAAAAGAAACAAGAATGGTAATTCTTTTTTTACAGCATACATTTATTCAATGCCTTAATGTCATGATTGTTTGCTGTTTTTCAACAGAGACAGACATGTTCTTCCTGGCAATTAGTATGGTGGGAACAGACTTTTCCATGATTTGCCAACTGTTTCCTCTGAGAGCTCGATCAGAGATAAAGGTTAGTGATAATAACAGCTATGCATATGTTTATAAAACACAATGTATACTCATTACTCTTTTATAAAATGTTGTTTGTGGTAATTGCATTGATTTTAAACTTTCAGAACAAATTTAAAAAAGAAGAGCGAGAGAATTCCTGGAGGATTGACAAAGCTTTCAGTAAGACAATACTAATATAATATTTAATTACTATTGTTCTCAATGTGCAATACCTGAATTTATTTCAATGTAATATTTACTGCCACACTTTTGCAGGAGAAAGGCGCAAACTGGACATTGAGTATTTTTCTAAACTGTTAGAAAAGATACTGGAAGTTCAGAAAAACAGGAAGAAACTGAAGGCAATGGCTGAGAAGAAACCTCCAAAGGAGCGCAAGAAAAGAGAAAAGGGTAATTATACTTGTTTTCTTTTTTCAATAGGGAGTTTATATCCTCATAAGACATCATCTGGGCTTCATTTTTCACTTTTGGTCCTTTGTTTGTCTCAATTTAACAATCATCGGTTTCCTCTACAGGCCGAAAAAAAGCTGGGAAGAAGCTGAGTGTTGTGGAGGAGGAAGATGAGGAAGAGCAGAAGGAGAATCCTGATTTGGAGAAAGAGGGAGAGAAGGAGAATGAGGACCTCTGTAATGAGGCGGGAACCACTGCTGTTAAGGCTAAGAAAAAACGCAAAATAAAGAATACCTCGACTGAGGAACCAAAGGACAAGAAAAACAAAACGGATCAAAAGAGCAATGAACAAGGTACATATAATTATTTTATAAAAATGGTATTGATGAAACTTGTGGATATATATATTGTTGTATCGGCACAGAAATTGAAATGTTTCTTCGGATTTCTTCTTTTTCTTTCATATGCTCAGATGAGGCCTTTATACCTGGAGACAAAGAGGCAGCACTTCCTGAGGACTGTCAACAATCAGACATGTAATACAACTTAAAATATTGTTTCAAATAGAGTATTTTGCATCTTCAGTTGGCATTAAAATCCATGTTTTGCCCTAATATTCAGGTCTGAAAAGACTGAGGGAGCCAAGGATGGCACGATCAAGCCAGCCAAACTTTCACGAGGCAGAGCACCAAAACCACTGCTGCCGTTGGGCCGGAAGAGGGGTAAAAAGCCCCCACCTCCCTCCACCAAGACCAACGATGATGCATCAGTTAAAGGAGAGGAGAGTGTGATTGATGGAGCATCCACAGAGCAGGTTGTTATATTTTCCTTTTCATCTGAGAGTCATCAGATATTTCTTCATACTGTGACTTTGGCTCACTGAAAGTTATGCTAACCTTTTTAGGTAAAAAAAGATGCATCACCTTCAAGGCAAGACCAAAATAGTAAGTCAGCCAATAATGGTCATTCCTCTGAAGAGGAGGAAGCAACCGTTCAACCTCCAAAACCTACCAGGTACAATATTTCTGCTGTATTTTCATGACTCAGATTTCTTACATTGTATGCAGAAACAACACTATTTCCAAAGAAAAGACTAGGATATAATAAAACATAAGCAGCTCATCAGTGTGTAATTGCATTTTATAGGTATGGAAGAGTGCCTAAACCCACCAAGCCCTTGAATTACTCTGCCAAAGAGGCTGCATCCGAAACCAGTCCTGCCTCACCAGATGCGTCCACTGCTTCTGCTGCCAGGCCTAAACCCAAATCCACAGCCAAGAGGGGAAGATCATCAAAGCAGCAATCATCCCAAGAGTCCAAAAAGCCTAAATTAGTCACCCTCAGGGCTTCTCAGTCAGAATACAGTGATGAGGAGGATGAAAAGCAGCGAGAGGAAGAAGAGTTGGAGGAGGAGCAGCACACTGCATGCAGTCCAAGTAGGGACAGCTCTGCCCCCGTATTTGTGCCTGCCATTCTGCGCTCCCCACATCCTGTCATCTCAGAAGTGGAAGAGACAATGGAGGAGGTATGAAAAACTGTTTACTATCATGTCTTGCACAGATGCACACCCTCCATTCATTTTGTTTCATACATGACTAGCATCTTTGTTTTTTGCTTTGTGCATGGTTTTTCATTCCATAATTCAAACCCTCCAATCTGACTCCCCCATCCCACATATAGCTTGATATCTTGGCCTCTATGCCTGATGTGTTGGGCATCTCCCAAAATGCACTCTGCCCTGATGACTCTTGCGAGTGGGCACAAAAAGAAACGGGCACAGCTGAACCCTGCGAACATCAGCTGGACCTGCTCGTTGTAAGTGTCTTATAACTAAAATGTAATACCAGTGAAATTAAATCATTATCCTGAGATGCACTTATAATTCTAACATCTAATCTTAAAACACGTCATTTGAATCGATCCACATAATTTGATTAATTATTAAGGGTCAACATTGATTAAATGCAACCTCATTATATTTGAAAATCTCCTTTTTTTTTGTTTTATTGTATTTATGTTGCATACATACAATACAACTTGGATGCCTGGATCACTTATGTTGGCATCAAAGTTAGTTTTGGTACATTTTTCAATGAAAAAGCAAGACATTCAAGTTTCAACTATGTTGCATGAAGTCTATGTTGCAAAAGCTGGATCCCCTCAACGAAATATGTTGGTGTCCAGATGTAATCAATTGACTGGGGCTACTATAATACATGTTTTCATATACATCACATCCTTTCACAACTAGTCTGGCTTATTTGGAAAGCTTTTGATGTGACTGACAACTCCTTTGTCTCCCTTGCAGGATGTTATTGACTTCCTTTCTATAGACCATGCAGAAGGTAGGTTGAAGAGGTATTCTGAGTAGTTCCCAGTGGCAAACATTAATATTTTATATTAAGAAGTCAAAGTCTCATACATGTGTTGGTGCTCTTTTTTGTTTAAGTATCTGAGGACGAGAGCTACAATGAGGCTGCTCAAACCCTGTTGACCATTGGGAACCTGGCTCACCTCTCACAGTCAGCACAGAATCAAATAGCCATAGAAGATCAATTAACAGGTAAGAGACAAAGCAGACATGAGGTTCTTTATATTGCATTCCATTAAGATTAAATCACAATCATTTAAAATGTGCCACAATTTTTAATTACAGGGACAACATCAGACAGTGTGAATGAAACCAGCGAACAGCTAGAAGAAGAGGTTGCAACAAAGATTGATGCAGAAAAGGAAAACCGTGCCACTGCTGTTATGTCTGCAACTTCTGTTAATGAAGTCACAGAAATGTCCGAAACTGTTACCACAGTGGAGCTACAAAACATTATTGACAATAATGACATCCCCATTCTTGAATCCAGTGATCAGAGGACAGGTTCTGATATGGATCCTACCTCTCAATTGACCTCAAAGACAGATTCTCCACCGACCAGGAGAGCAAGATTATCCAAGGTGAAACCAAAACCTAACCTAGGCCAAGCTTCAAGGACTGCTCAGTCAAAATCACAACCGGCGACATCAACAGTAAGGGCAGCTGAAGAAAGCCCATCGGATGCTCCTGACCTTTCTCAAGCCCCTTGTCCTAGTCCTGCTTTGGATATGAAACCGTCAGTAGATTTAGCCTCTACTCCTACTCTCACAGAAGAACTCTCAGGTGTATCAGGTGCAACAACATCACAGCGGCGTGCCTCAGAAAACAAGGACATCTCTGAAGCCCAGTTTGAAATCAGAAGGGAACCAGACACGAGAGACACAAGGCCAACATATGGGTCAACAGATGAAGATATGATGTCTCATGTTGGGACATCTGAGATGAGTTGTAATAATCCACTGACATCTGACACAGTTGTCGCTGAAATGCAGATTGGACAAGGATCAAACAACGACTATCCTGCTTCATGTGTTAAACCTTTAGAAGAGTTACCTGTCAGTGAGAAGGAAAAAAGTGAAGTCAAATCTACAAGTCAAACAAGGAAAAGTCGATTCCAGAAAGTCAAACCCAATCCCAATCTAACACAGACATCAAGGTCCATACATTCTAAAGCTCAAACCTCAAAAGACACCATAGAGAAAGACTCAGACTCAACTCCAGTTACCAAATTCCATGAAAAAACAATAGCAGAGGTTGAAGCGGAGCCAACTTTCACCACCTCAACTGAAAAACAAAGTCAAACTGATGTTCCAGAGTTGACAGATGAAGTTCTGATGTCTCATGTGAAATCTGAGAGTAGATGTAATAATCCACTGGAATCTAACACAGCAGCCACATACTTGCAGCTTGGACAAGGGTCCATCAAAGGCTCTGTCCAAGAGAGCAAAGACCATCCTGCTACATGTGTGACACCTGTTGAAAAGTTACCTGTCGGTGAGAAAGAAGGGAGTGAAGTCAAATCTACAAGTCAGGCAAGGAAAAGTCGATTCCAGAAAATCAAACCCAATCTCAACCTAGCACAGACATCAAGGACTGTACGTTCTAAAGCCCAAACTTCAAAAGACAACGTAGAGAAAGACTCTGACTTGACTCCAACTACCAGATTCCATGAAAAAACAATAGCAGTGGTTGAAGCGGAGCCAACTTTCACCACCTCAACTGAAAAACCAAGTCAAAGTCACGGTCCTTCTTCAGATTGTATACCTTCATTGGATTTCGGGATAACTCTTAAACCTACAGAGGAACTGTCTACAACTGAGGAGAAAGAGACAGACCTTGAAGTTGTATCAGGCTCAACAACAACACAACAGAGTGCCTCAGAAACCCAGAACCTCTCTGAGGCCCAGTTTGAACCTAGTAGGGGACAGGAAACCAGAGACACAAAGCCAGCATCTGAGTCAACTGGAGAATCTGCTTCATCTGTTACACCAGTAATAGAGTTACCTGTCAGTCAGAAAGAAGCGAGTGAAGTCAAATCTTCTTGTAAGACTATTAGAATACGTTTACATCAAGTCAAACCCAAATCCAACTTATCACAGATGTCGAGAACTGCGCAGTCAAAGCCTCAAGTCACTAAAGACCCATTCCTACCCATGCCTCAGGCAGAGACATGCTCCAGCCCAACTTCAAGACTTAATTTACCTGACAAGACAACAGCAGAGGTAGAGGCACAGCCATCTTGCAGTACCATCCCTTCTGAACAACCTAGCCATAGCACTGCGTCAGTATCTGTACAATCATTGGAATTAGACTCCACTCCTAAAACCATAGAACAAAACAAAAATGTTGCATGTGAGCTAGAGTCAAGCTCAGAGGGCTCTGAACAAAGTGTTTCACAAAGAAGGCAACGCTTTCCAAAGGTCAAACCCAAACCCAATTTAGGATCATCTCTTAGAACTACACGCTCAAAACTGCAGTCAAATGATATCTGTAAACCAGCAGAGCAGTGTCATATGGAAACCTCTTTAACCACAGAACAACAGCCTTCTGATAATAATGACCCACAATCAGAACCCAAACTCCCAGAGACAGACAGCAAGCACTTAATGTCAACACAATGTTCATTAAATACAGATCTTAGCTGGACAATTTTGGATAAGTCATTAGAAAGCACAAATGATAAGAGTACATCCTCTGATGGCTTTGTCATACCAACTTTGTTGGTTGCAGAAAATCAGTCTGCGTCCACACACTCAGTTTTTGAAAATAAGAGTAGTGAAAAACTCACAGTAGAAGCAGAATCCACAGGGGACAAAATGTCAAATGATAAGGTAGAGGCAGGACCTGGTTCGCAAAGTGAGTGCAAACAGGACATGTTCTTTAAAGCTACAAAGACAATTACACAACCAACAGATGGCCCAGCAACAGTTTCCGATGTCCAGTCTTCAGGAGATGGTTCAACAGAGCCCCAAATTGACTCCATGCAATCTACTAATACACACTCCACACCAGATCCAAAAGAAAGCACTCAGGAGCCACCTCCAGAAAATGACCCCGAGGCACCAAGTCAAGATGCAGTTCAACAATCTTCTGAAACCAATGAAACAAGTGTCAAAAGGTAAGAAATGAATCATATCCCGGAATATTCAACTACTGTTGTCATGTTGCATTTACACGCTTTTGTTTTCCATTAACTATTAAGGAATGATTTGTTTTTCTCGTAATAAAAGTTGTTTTCCAATTACAGCCCTGATGATAAACAGCCAGAGCCAACAGACTCTCCCTCTGGAAAAGCTCCCCCGGCTCGTAGAGGCCGACTTATTAAACCCAAACCCACCCTGGGACGCAGCAGACGACCTCCACAACACGTCCAGAATACACCACAAGCAGAAGCAGGTTTGACCTCATTAAAAAAAAAAAGAAAAAGTTCTTACCTAAAAGAATGCTGAGCAGCTTTTCAAACTACTGCAATCTATTACCCTACAGTTTCTTTGTTTAACACCTATGGTGGTTCTTTTCAGCAGATGTTGGTATTCTCTCAGAAGGTGGGGATGATTCAGTTTGCCCCAAACTTGTGGCTGAACTCCTACCTGACATCCAGAAACCAGTAGAGGGCACAATTGATCAAAGTAGTAACACAATTCCCTCTCCAAAAGATGCTGATACTTCACTGGGAAGCTCAACAGAAGTAATTGAACAACTGAGTCAACATGAACCCCTTGTAGAGGTTTCTGGATTGTCTACTGGTTGCACGACACAAGTACCTGACTCAGGTACTCAGGTGAGATAATGATATGCATGAAAAGTTGTATCTTGAGCACTATGATTGCAGTATATTTTTGCGTTGAAATTCCTTATTGATAGTTGACCGTGCTTATGACATGGAGCAATATATTTTTTTTTACAATGTGTCTCTGAACCCAGTTTATATTTGATGGCAGTGATTCCCAATAATAGTCGCTTGTACCTCAGGTGGTACTTCTGCATTTGGTAAATTATGTATAAAAAGATTGTAGAATAGATCAAATTATTTGAAAAAACTAAATTGTTTATTGTACTAAAAAAATATTCTGTATTTTTTTTTTTTTTTTTTAAAGAACCAAAAGGAAATTATTTTATCAGCTGTAACAACTGATCACTAGATGTTGCATTTGAGAATGCAATACAAATAGTAGCTATAAATCAGTTACCTAAATGTTCATGGTTAAATAGTCCAGCCACTCAATCGCTGTACAACAACAATACAACTTTTACACAAAATCATATCGCATATACCTTTGAATGAGGTTGGAATATCATCCTGGTCAAGTACCTCTGATTAAAAGATGAATCCTTGATTGGTTCTCTCTGCTTTCACATTTCCAGGATGCATCAACATCAAGTGCAGGAGGGACCCAAGGTCATCCCAGCTTCACAATATTTCCAGACAGTACGTTGGTTGATATTGTAATGTTTATTAATTACAGTACATGCATCATGGTGGTGGCTAACACTTCTCTCACTCCCCCTCTCAGTGATGTTGCCTCAGGATCCTTCTGATCCAGATGAACCGTTCTTCATCCTCTCTCTGACCGAGATCCCAGTCAGCTCATCTGGGGAGGGGGTGGACAGTGTGCCTGAGCCCCTCCCTTCTCTTCCTGTAACAGATGCTCCAATAGAGCAACAGAGGTTAGTGCCTGCTGTTTTATCAGATGGTCATTTCTCTCATGCAGGCGTAGATGTGACTCTGTTTGATGTGTGATTCTACAACTGTCCTCCCTCCTCATCAGTGTTCCTGGAGAGAGTTTGGCAACAGTGCCTGTGCCCATGGAGGACAGTAATGAGACAGGCGTCATACATGTGAAAGACCCAGATGATGTAAGTGAAGTTACAAGGAACCACTTGTAGCCAAAATGTGATGAAATGTCTGTATGTGTCACACTTTTTATTTTCTCACACACACCAGGGTTCAACTGAGGGGAATCAAGTGGACCCACATGGTAGGGTGATTGCCTTATTCCGTTATTTATTTAAACTAATGACAAATGTATTTCTGATAGTAAATGTGGATTATTTGTGTTTATGGGAACAGAGAGAACTACAGTACAAGAGACTGGACAGAATAAAGATGAGACTGAAATTCCTCAGACAAAGGAAAGACAAACAGGCACTAGAAGAAGAGGTATGTGTTACTTTAATACTTACTTATAACATGCACTATCCTCATATTGGACACATCTTATTTCATCGTGTACCCCATTCTCTTAGAAGCGGCCAAACCGCAGGTGAAGCCCAAAACTACAAAGAGGAAACAAACCAGCAAGACTGCCACTGCTAAGAAAGCTGAGTCCCTCCCCATCCAAACAGACACCATGGTGCAGTTAGAGCTTCCTGGGCCTTCTGTGCAGCCAGAGGCTTCTGATGATACTGAGCCACAGAGAGGAAGGGCTGATCATGTAGAAGTGGAAAAGGAGACTCTGACAGATGTTGTGGACCCTGAGGGCACCAGCTCAGGAGCAAAAACTACACAGACTAGTAGTCGGAAAAGGTGAGGAAAAACAGTTTTAAGAAAAATCCTTTGTTGAGATCTGGATAAATCCTCCAGTTTTCATGTTGGTATATATCAATTGTACTTGAATGAGACTTCATTTCTCTTCCCCATTAACTTACAGAAAAGCAAAGGAATCTGACCCTGGCAAAGCAGCTTCTAAGAGCCCTAAGGTGAAAACTCCTCGTGCAAAAGGTAAAAAATCGACCCCGGCAGCTGTAGCCTCAACACCATGTGAAGTCACCCCAAAACCCGGTCCGAACACGGGGCAACATGCTTCAGAGCACAGCCGACCACGCTCAGAGCAAAGTCCTAGCACTTCCCTTTGTCCAGCTGAGGTAAGGATGACGGAGGTGGATAGGGAGCCATCTTGATTCAGTTCATTTTTTAACTCACCGATTTATCGTTTTTCTTTCAGGGTTATACTGAATATATGGAGAGCAGCTCTCTAGAGGAGGAGCCCACCAATGTGTCGCAGTACTTCCTAAGTGACATTTTTACAGATGTTGAAGAGGGGTGAAAGCTGTGAAGAGTCTGGGAAAGAGGAGGAACCCACGGGTGGTTTGCTCTTTTTACATTTCTGTTGTGTTAAGTTATGTCTGTAAAGATTAATGTATAACTAAGTTGCTTTTGCTGTCAGTTGTAATTAAATTAAGATATATTTGCTATACTTACACAAGCACTTTGAATATGTACAGTTGTTTCAATTGACTGAAAGTTATTTTTAAAAAGCCAGTGTCAAATAATTAATATTAAATTGTACAAATGAATAACTCAAAAACTGGTAAATCACTTGTTTCATTTAATGAGGATTTTTACAATAATCCATTATGTTTCACGCCTCAGATACCTTTTTTTAGTTACCTGGGAAAATGTAAATATTGTACACTGGCTTTTTTGATTGTTCTTTTTCATATCTGTTCCATGAAAAAACCCGGATTACTTGACATCATATACAGTTATATGTTTAAAAAGTATTACCTTTTTATAATGCCTCATCTGTGTATTCAGTTTTGTGCAAATGTTAATTCATCTTTTTGTATTTGACAAAAAACAATGTCTTAAAATGTGCTTTTCATTTCGAAAACTGAATTTTATCCTGCAAACACACCCCATGTAAAGTTAAGGTAGTCAACTTTTATTTAAAATAAGCTCTCATTGAGACATTTTGTTGTACTGTACATAATGTTGTTCAGTTCAATGTTAAAGAGGTCCTTGTACAGATTCAAAGCATTCTTTTTATTATGTTTGATACTTGAAACAAAGGCACATCATGTGTTATTGTTATGTTTTATAAGTTCATTAAAATAACACATGGAATTCTGTAAGGTCTGAATAAAATGTATTCTTCCAACACCGCTTCATTTAGTCTTTTATCTAAGATGCTGGTTTGCTAAAAAAATGTAATGTTGATGGAACTCATTTTAGATTTTCTTACAGATTCATACAAGCTCTAGAAACTAAAAGTACTGTTTGTTTGTGTAAATAGCACATTGGTAAGATACTGTTAATAGTGGGTATAGTATACTATTATGATTGTAAATGAAGCTAGTCATTGTTGCATGTGATACAGCTGACTTAAAAAAAAAAAGAAACCTAGGATTGATACTAATCCCTCATGCTGCAACCTCTTGCAGTGGCTTAAGACTGTGTTGATCTCCCTGTTGAGTAACTGCTCTGTCCACAGGTCCACTGTGGGACTCAGTCAGCTGTGAGATTAGTCCCCCACTCACTGTACTGCCTGCTGACCGGAGCGCACCTCTGAGGCTCTGCACAGAGGGAACATGAGCGATAACATCCAGGTTAGTCGGGAAAATGATTTATTTTGTATTTTTTGCATTGATAATTCATACATTTCAGTGTTTGTATGATTGTTTCTTTATTATTCAAGATATATATCATTTGATTTTACATGTTAATATCTTGAAATCAACTATTTGTTTATGATTTTTACTTTAAAATGTTTCATTAATCATTGCCAGTTTAATACATTATAGCCTATTGTTATATTGTTGATCACAATGAATCCTGTCATCATTGGGCTCCAGTGTGCCCTTTCTATTATTCGATGGTATTTAAATATGGTACAAACAAACCTTGTAATGTTATTCAGAGTCAGTTGAGTGAACAACAGGTTATGTAACCATTCAGGACCACAAGCAAATCACTACTCATGCACATGGCTTAGCCTCAGAAAACATGCCTGAAGTATGCAGCAGCCTTCTGATCCCTCAAGCTGTACCTCACCCCCCACACAGCTTGGTAATGCACAGTAAACCTCAAAAGAATGTGCCCAGTTAACCAATGGGTTACAGTAATGATGTCTATTGTGAAACTAAAATCCCTGCTGAGGCTGTTTATTATACCAATAATGGCAAAATGTGTATGAAGTAACTGATTTGTTATTCCAGAAGTTGGGGGTCCAGTGACCCCTTTCTCATTACTTCACCCCTGGTAACGGCACCCTTGCTCGGACGACAATCTTTGAACTCTGCTTTAACTTTGATTTGTGTACACACCTGGGAAGTTTCCTGTCTGCATCTGGAACAGTTGTAACTGTATCAGGGTGAGGAAATATGTCTATAGACAGACAGACAGACAGATATACGATCACCTGGCAACAGACTCAAAACCGCCTTGGTGGTATTTCCTGCTACAGTATGTCTGGCTTGCATTTTGCCATGATCACACACAGACTCATACATATACTCACAAACAATACCAGCCACACGCTGTGTGTCGCGGCTGGTGATAAATCTATCAAAATCACACATAGGTGCAACATAATATACAACTTGTATTGTTCACAACTTGTAAATATGTTTGTGTCATCTTGCCAACATTGCTGTGTGTGCCTCTCTCACTTTATGTTGTCATAAAACAAAGTGACAGGTGTGTTGTTGACATCAGAATTAAAGGTGACTTCAGACATGGGTGTGGTCCAAACCAAGGGCAACAGAACTTGGGGGTTTGAAAGAGGGGAAGTTGTTTTCAAGGACTACTGACGTTTTTAACAGTTTTCTTATATTGTAAATACAATGAAAAATCCTTCATTATCACAACACATTATTATGTCAACAACGTAAAACAACCAGCATTCTCAACAAGAAACTTCTCGTAAAAGATATTCTTTGAAAATGTGATATTGTGGATTATCAATACAGTATTTCGTCAAGGAATTCCATCGTTCTGTACACTATTGCTTGTTTTACCTATCAAAGAAAATATGTCATCTGGTGTGACAGACAAACACAAAGGTAACATTGTTCCAACAACAGACACCTTGTCATATCTTACCTTAATAGAGTTTAGCCCTGAAGGGTTCCAGCTGGACTTCATCCAGAGATTATGTGATGCACTCCCTGTCGCCCCATAGGGTCTGGAGTCTTATAAAAACCTTTTACCAGAAAGATCAGAAGGTTGTTTGTAAGTGACAAGGACAATAACAAAAAATGACTAAGCCTTTATATAATGGTTCGGTGGTCATTTTTAGAATTCTATATTACCAACAGTGAAATTCAAAATTATTACTCACAGTGTCTCACATAGCGATACATCAAATAACAAGATAAGCCAGGGGGCCCGATATGAATGTGTACCAAAATCATGTAAAATCTGCCAAAAAGCTGTCATTTTATTTAAAACAACATGATGCATTAGAGGAAAAAAGGGTTCAACCATTACGATACATTGCTTGGAAATCACACAAAAAAATCCCCAAACGATCTGTTAGCTGTTGAGCTAATGAAGTGGATGAAAAACCTGCTTGATGAAAAATCAGAGGTAGTAATCAGGCTCTATTCTCTGTGGACTATGACGTACAAAGTGTTGTGGCTTTCCTTCCACTTCAGATTCAGGTCTAAACCTAGCATGGCTAATAATTCAATGACATGATCTTTGGAATGATTGATCCTTTTAATCATGGATCATTCCTAGTACCAAGCACTTTTAGCTGTATGTCTTTCTTTCCAGTCAAAGGAATTTGAATATTCATCAACATGATTCAAAGAATATTCTGTTTCCCACTCATCTTGAACAGGAAGGAGAGGTGCTGAGGCAGATTGAGAGGGAGGTGCGGATGCGGGAGGGGGCCAGTAAGCTGCTGGCAGCGTGTTCCAGGAGAGAGCAGGCCCTGGAGGCCTCCAAGAGCCTGCTGACCTGCAGCGCCCGCATCCTGGCCTTGCTCAGCCAGCTGCAGAGGATGAGGAAGGCTCAGATCCTGCAGAGAGTGGGACACAGGTCAGATGTGTTGAATGCATGGGTAAAAAGAAAGATCATAGAGCTGTTATCAATTGGAGAGGGACCAAAGAATGTTGCAGTTTAGAGTGGAGGCAAGGCAATGTTGTGGACTAACAATCCTCCTACCAGCCACTAGAGGTCAGGCAAGGCAAGTTTATTTATATAGCACCTTTCAATACAAGGCAATTCAAAAGGCTTTACAAAAACAAAACAAAATTAAGAGCATAAAGAAATAGTGCACCGGAAACACGTTATGAAATGGCCATTTGAAACCGTCATTAAAAAGAGAAAAGAATAAAGTAAACATAGAACAAGCTCAAATTAAATAACACGGGTATAACATAGATTTAAAAAAGTTACAGTGCAGTGTGAGATATGAATAGTTCAATTAAAATCAGCGGCAAAAAGAAAGTCTTCAGCCTGGATTTAAAAGTAGTAAGAGTTGCAGCGGACCTGCAGGTTTCTGGGAGTTTGTTCCAGATATTTGGAGCATAATAACTGAACGCTGCTTCTCCATGTTCAGTTCTGACTCTGGGGACAGAAAGGTCACTTTTAAACACCCCTTAAGGTCGTTTTTTTGTAGGGCTCATCTGGAATGACCTTGGACATGTTGCTAAAATAAATGCTAAAATACTTATTCATACAATAAAAAAAAAGGTGAGTAACAATTGAATGTGATATAATCAAATAAATGATGATATTCAGTGATCTCTTTAAAGGACTCAAGCCTATTTCAGCACTTCATGTATAGGGTTGGTTTCTTTGAGAATACATTTGAACTTGGCTCTAAAAACACATGGTTACTATTGGGTTTTTGTCCCCATCTCTCAACAAGCCTTTGTTCAGATGTGTGGGTTTACTTGGTGTGTTGTGTTGATAGTGCATTTGTGCATGTCACATGTACTATATGTAATGAGGGACAAACGAGAATTTGAAACATGTAATTTCACATTAATTACACTGCGTTGCAGACATGTGGATTCAACTCAATGATATTTTTCTTAAGGCTGTCATTGGTGCTGTTGTTTATTGGAATCCTTAAGTGTCCCAGTACAGACTGTACTTATACGTCAGGGTTTATGTATGTGTTGATGATTTGCTTGTTTTACTGCAGGCCCTCTGAAGAGGCTGTGCCAAGTTTGGGAAAAGTATCCCTTTCAGGTGAGGGTTCACAAAATACATAGACCCAAATTCATAAAGATACCTGAACCTAGCTTTTATATTTTACTTTAAAAAAATCTGCCCCCTGTAGACCTGCGTGTCCCGCTGATGTGGAAAGACTCAGAGTACTTCAAGAACAAAGGAGGTGAGAAAGGATGTTGTGAACTGACTGCACTTATGTGAATGAATAACGTTTGATTGCATGCATAAAGTTCCATGGTTCACTTGCCAGATATAATTTTGTTAAAAGTTGATATAACTGCAAGTGAAAGACTGAAATGATTGCCCAACCTTTCTGGTATCTACGCAGCCCCTAAAGTCCTGAAAGGGAATATTTTTTAAACTTGTCTAATTTACAATCTTGATATGTATCAGAAACATTACCTTACAGGACATTAGTGGTTCCTGGTGTTTCTTTAATCTTGTGCAAACAATGTATTATAAAAAGATACAAAATATCACCTTACAGCAGGGGTGTCCAAACTACGGCATCAGGGCCAAATGCGGCCCGTGGGCCATTTTGAATCGGCCCTCAGCAAATTAAAAAAGTATAATGAAATATGGCCCACAAATGAAACTTGTGCTTTTCTTATATTGTACTTCTTAAATATATATGTACAAATATATTACACAGTAGTATTCACTTGTTAATAAGCCCACTTTTTAAATAAATTCAGTCAATTCACGGAAAACATTTTCTAACAAATCTTAGTTGATAAAAAAAGCCCAATGATTTATTTAAATAACAAGCTTGAAATAGACCCTTCATATTTCCCCTTATTATAATCACTCTGAGGCTTCTGTTTTAAGGGATGAGTTGCCAACAAGATAAATGAAACCATATAGAGAGCTGAGATGTAGGCTGTTTTTCTTAAAGGTCCCATGTCATGGCCATTTCTACTGTTCATAATTCCATTGTTGAGGTCTACTAGAATAGATTTACATTGTTCAATGTTCCAAAATCACATCGGTTTTCTCATACAGCATCTCTGTATAGTATGTGTATTCACTCTCTGTCCTAAACGGCTTGTTGGAGCTCCTGCCCCCCCCCTCCCTATGAGCCCACTGTGCTCTGATTGGTCAGCTCGCCCACTCTGTTCTGATTAGTCCACCACCGTTACAGCTGGACATCAGTGATTATGTGTTACAATGGCGTTTGTTAGCAACCAGAAAATGACACCAGTAATGACAAACAGATGAGAATGCTGCGTGGGGTCTGGGTGCCGTGTTGGCGGGACGTTGCGGGGCTCGCTGCTCCGCCCTTTGAGGCTCGAGGAGCAGACAGTGTGAGCTGGATTACTGGTGTCGTTTCCTGGTTGCTGCGTGGGGTCTGCGAGACAGCGAGACACCGCGGAGCTCAGCCTGAGCACACACACACACTCACTGCCTGAGCTCCGAGTGTGTGTGTGTACGGAGCTCCGCAGCGTTACGTCACTATGACCAGGAAGAAAAAAATGGAAAAAGAAAAATCTCCAACGAGGCGTTCTGGGGCAGCATAGACAGGTCTTTTCTGTGTTAGAGTTTTACTCGCTACAGGGTGTACTTTGAGGGTTTGTGACTTTGCAGACCGTTTTACATGCATAAAAAGCTACATAACACACAAGGTCAATATCACTATAAAGTAACTTTGGTGTCCCCATCAGAATCACTCAGTTATCATGAAAATGTAGCAGAATAATGAAACTCTGAGGTCTTATTATAAAAGGCCAAACATTAACACACATATCAGTACAATGATAAGTTTCTTGAAATGGGTTTCCTTCATTTTATACCTTATTTTTGCATTGGATGTACGTGATTTTGGCATGTCCCACACACTACTCTGCTAACTACAGTGTGTGTATTAAGTGGTTAAATGATACTACATTAAAAAAAAAATTGTATGGTTTTATTGTCCACAACGAGTTATTTGATAAAACGAGTCATTTTGATCATGTATATTCTATTTTCATAATAATATTGAACATTTTGCATGTGTCCCTGACATTGCTGTCCACCCTGTCATTAAGGGGTAACTGCCCCTATAAAAAACCCTCTGATGTTTTCAGTGACATTACTACCACCATTTTGTCTTTCCTCAATGGAGGCTGAGACTTTGGCTAGTTGCAAAGTAAGTTTTTAAACTTATATTTCGTAATTGTAATCATATTATGTGTGTAGTTGGATGTTGTCCACTCTGTCATAGTGAAATGTCAATTAATATAAAAACCTTTCAGAAATTCGAAATATATTTGTTAAACAGTACACAGTCACCTTGCTAACTGAATCATGTTGCTAGCTGAAGGTCCACCATGTGCTCATTAAATGCTAATATTAGCCAAACAATGTCCACCCTGTCAATGTCCACCCTGTCAGCAAGCCTTCCATACATAATATAACATGTACATTTTCAGAAATCTATAGTCCCTTTCTCAACAATATATTTCAGTTAATGGAAAAAGTATTTGGATAATAATGAAATGATGGCAAACTATTTGTACCATTGTCCACCCTGTCAGCAAGCCTTCCCATGACAGGGTGGACATTATTTTTGCCATAATTTCATTATTATCCAAATACTTTTTCAATTAACTGAAATATATTGTTGAAAAAGGGACTATAGCTTTCTGAAAATGTACATTTTATAATCACTATGCAATTACAATGTATTTATTCTTTGAATTTTGTCCATGACAGGGTGGATACATTTTGCTGTTTGCATGTACTTGCAGTTAATTTATAAAAAGTGTGGGAGCTTGACCAACATCCATTTCTAACAGCATAACATACTTAATACAATTAATATGAAGTTTAATGGAACATCTCAGATTTTTTTTTTGGAAATGGGGAACTCTCAAATGCACCGTATGGTGATATTGACCTAAAGCATGTCATGGGACCTTTAAAGCATATTCATGTATCAAGCCTAAGTTACCTACATTTTGCTTACTTATAACTTAACTTACGAGGCAATACACCTCACCTCTATAAGTGGCCCAGCACTTCGTATCTTTTTCTGTATGTGGCCCTCGGTGAAAAAGTGTTGACACCCCTGCCTTACAGGATTTTAGGGGCTAATAAATATGTATTAAAACCTTAATAATAATTAGCTGTTTTTATACTCTTACTTGCAGAGCTCCAGCGCTGTGCTGTTTTCTGTCTGCTGCAGTGTGGCACAGAGATTCATGACACAGATGTGGTGATGGTTGATAGGACTTTGACTGACATCTGTTTTGAAGACACTATCATATTGTAAGTGTTGTTTCTTAGAGGTTCAGTTTTATTCAAATCCAGCTTAAAATACATTTCATTTGTCCCTATATAAATGTGTGTGAGCAGCCACGAAGCAGGTCCCGGGTTCCAGCTCCGTGTTGAGCTGTACAGCAGTTCTGCTGTGGAGGACTTCTCCCCCGGGGCTCTAGGACCCAGGAGATCGAGCCGCCTGGGGGGGTCCGTGGGACGCTCCTCTGGGAAAAAGATCCGTGCTGCGTTTGAGTCTGCAGCTGTTTGTGGAGGAAATGTAGGAGCTGGAAGTGTGTCACCGCCTTTATCCCCTGACCTTTCCACACTGTGAGGATGACAATTCTCCCTAAACACACATTCAAAGTGTCAATTTGAGTTTGCTCATTGCGTTCTGTCCTAAGGGGGCCTAAGTTTAACCTGCTGGCTCACGCAACACTGACTCTTGAACATGTCCAGGAAGGTTTCAAGACCCATGATTTGTCACTAGCAGCAACAGGTGAGAAGTCGTCCCCATCTTCTTCTTGTTTTCTCTTATTGTTTCCTCTCCTGTCCCCCTTACTCCTTAAATTAATCTCTGTTTTCCCAGAGGATGATCCATTCTGGTTGCCTCTGTACGGCAGTATGTGTTGCCGCCTGGTTGCTCAGCCTCTGTGCATGATTCAGCCAATCATAAGTGGCCAACTCAAGGTTAAGGTGATTTAATTTTCATAGTGTCATTCTTTTAATATGATATCACTTTAATATTCACTGTATAAAATCACTTTCTGATCTTTCAGCTTGGAGAAGACCTTAATTGCTGGGAAAATGGCGTTAGCGTCCTCAGGGGGCAAAGTCTTCTCTGCTATCAGAGTCAAGAAGACATGGAGTCTGAGGACAAGCCATTACTTGAAATCCCCATCACTCAGGTTGGTTCTTAATGAAAAATTCGAATGAACATATAGATGGATTTATTTATCGTTTTATCCATATTAATTACCATAAAATGCAATGAGTGCCCTGGTGAATAAATGAAAAACATCCTAGAAGAGAAAACCAGCTGGTGAGACTTCAGAAATGTAAATATGTTGTCAAATGGTTTATATCTAGTCACACATTCTAAGACAAATTATATTGTTTATGACAAAAATGTCAGTTAATCCCAAAATAAATAATACCCCAATACCAAAATCATAATTCAAATATCGAGACAGTTTGTCACTTTTTTCCGATGTACACCTTATTACACACAACAACAATAATGATGTACTTCTACTCTATTCTAATACATGTATTTGACAGCTGCAGTCAGCAGTTACATTTCAGATTAAGATGAACATAAACTACAACACAGGCCAAAAAAACGTCTACTTGTTGACATGTTTTAGATGTTTATCAGTTGAGAGAAAACAAACAAATGCTGAGGAAACTGCATATAAAAGATTCCATCTACACGAACAAATTCCAAACTTCACTGCATCACAATAAAAGGTGTTCATCTGTGGAGTAACTGTAATGATGAGCTGAAATACTGTGCTACTTTATCTAAACTAAAAAGACTATTCAGACACAAAATCCCGAATGGTTCTGAGCAGGACCGGTGATTTCCTGCTTGCTATTTCTTGTCGTTGATGGTTTTGGTTAACCTTTAAAGATTGTTTTGTTTTGTACAAAGGGATGATTTGTTTGAAACAACAAATCAAATATCACGGATGCTGATGACGATGAACTGGATTTTTTATTTTCATGAACAATGTATGCTAGAAGGGAGTAGGACCAGAAAAAATTCTTATTACCCCTTTTGAACATGAAGGAAACTATTCAAGAATTAGTTTTGACACCTTGTAAAGTCTTGTGTTTTGCTTCTCTTTATTATTATTTTTTAATTTAGTTTGTTTGGTTTTGTTTTTAAAATGTTAATTTCCAATTGCTAAGGGGGCAAATAGGTACAATTATCTAATATTTCAATATTTTCACGGTTTTGAGTAAATGCCAGAATGACAACTAAGGGTTGTGACCTTTCGGGTGAGGGCCTGTGCCCTTAGGTTGATAAACAATGGATTAGAAAATGGTATATAAAAACAAAATAAAATAGTCCATATCATAGGGTCATATCATCTGAAAAACACCTTTTAGTTCTTAACCATCTACTTTCAATCAAAATTCAAATGAGTATCCAAACAGTTTATTTGAAAATGATTGAGAGTGTTTGTGTTTTTCTGTCAGGATACTGTCGTCTGTGTGTCAGAGAGAGATCCGGACCTTTGCCAGACTGTAAACATCATCACATGGCATCAAGGAGAAGAAGTAACCTTCAGGCTGACCCCTCTCTCTCCTGAAGACACGCAGCGCTGGACCGAGGCCATCTGGCAGCACATCTACAACCTGAGTGAGGATGAACAAAGCACAACATGTAGCCCTGCCTCCAACACTTAGAGCTTGGTCACACTCTGAGTTGGATTTATAATAATAATACATTTTATTTGTATTGCACACTTTGAAAACAAAGTCATCTAAAGGTGCTTCCCAATTCAATGAGTTAAAAATGACCTAAGAAACATATTTTAATTAAGCAGGACATACAAAACTATGGAGCTTAGTTTAAAAACAGAGCACACAAGGTATTAAAAAGGTGATCCGGTGGATTACAGGGAGCCAGTGGACTGAGAGATTTGCATCAGATTAAGGTATAATGAGTTTGTTTATATCCAACTTCATCTCAACCTGAGATGTTGCTTTCACATGTTGTCCTGTGCTTGGTTTATGGACTTTTTTTCTGCAACAATTTGCTGAAATATTATAAAGATAAAATTAGAGGTCAAAATATGATGAGAATACATTTGTTGCAAATGTTGTGTGTCCTTTACACCAAGCCAGACTAGGAGTTTTTAGGCATTCAGATATGAGTTTGGTATCTACAGTATCTTCTCTTATGATATTAGGCAAGCAACTGAATCTGCAATTTCCGTCAGACTATGGATTTCAGATGTGCGGACTCATTTAATATACTCTATATATATTCTTTTAAATAAGTAACCTTAAATGGATCTTGATTACAAATAAGATACAAACACATATCTTTTACATGTCACAGTTATTTTAACTCTTTAAAAGGTACCATTTACACATCCTAAAACACTATCTTTAACATTGTACTGGGGATGTAGTGCCTTCAGCGTTCCCTATTCTGATTTCTGAATATTTACAATAACAATCTTGTTACCATTCAACACATATTCTTTGATCCACTGTGATCTGCGGGCACCCGGCAGAACAGGGTCTGGTTTCTAAAGTTATCAAAAGTGCGCCAGACAACAGTTCAGACCTTCTCTCTGAGTTTTTACATGAGGCTTTAACAGGAAATCCTTTAGTAAGACCCCACTGCTACTTAATGTGATACTGTACATACAAGTCACAACATGCACCATCTTACATTTTCTCAACTGCTTTTTCAACTTCCAACAAACCAAGCCGTTTTTTTAAGAGCTGAGAAACGAACTGCATTGTCAACAGCCTTGACTCAAACTCAGCCAAGTCTGTTCCTGTAAATGGTTGGTTGGTTGGTTGGTTTGGGGGGGGGGGGGGGAGAAACACCTGCGATACCTGCGATACCTGCAAGACGGGATTCTTTAATGACATTTTCCTGGCTTCCTTAAATCGTTTCATCTATCCTCGAAGGCACATCTGAATCTACGTAGGTCTAGAACACATTAGCCTCCACATGACATACTTGTGGTAATACCGTAATAATAATAGTCTGTTGGTCTGCATCCTGTTGGAGGGTGAATATAGCATTAACTTGGCGCCAGGTTAAAGCTAGCTAACATGCAATATATGACTTGCAATGAGATGCAATGTAAAAGCGCTTGTCCATTTTTATAGTGAAGTAAAAAGGAGGGGGTGGTGTTTCTAACTTTTATTAAGCTGAAGCATGATCATGATGTTCTAGCCAACTCCCATTGGTCAACCTTTTGTTACAACAACATTATTAATTGTATGTATTTGTGTATTATTATTATTGTTATATATTTTATTTTATTTACTATTATTATTATTATTATTATTATTATTTGTAATTATTATTATTATGAAATGTCCAGACCAGTGAGATTGTGGAGGAATGTGTGGTGATGTTTAGAGTATTAAACAGGATCCTGGAGTTGTGTCTGTTCTTGGTGATGATATGAGGTATTTTACTTTTGCATCTTTAACAAATAACTGAAACTTGATTAGAAACTACCATACATATAATACTTATTCCCTACTTTACTTTCTAAAAGAGGATGTAAATTGGTTCCGCTATGGGTCTCAAATAGAGGGTCACTGGAGTCTAGGATAGATAGACTGGATTGTGGAAGAGCTTCTTCTTCAAATCATTTCAGCTGAATGCCTCACGTGAGTTGATCAGAGGGGATTCAGATCACCTGTTGCTCCAGGTTTAGGGACTGGCTCCTAATTAGTGATTGAAAACAGCTTGGTTCATCTCTGCTCTTGGCCAATCAGGGTGTTGCACATGTCTCTTTGAGGGCTTCAGAGAGGTAGAGAACTGCACACCGAGGGCACCCTGATGCTCACCAGGTGTTGTCAGCCAGAAACTCTGGTCTTCAGTCCCCTCTGAGACTCATGCTGTCTGATTGAAAATGATTTTGAATGTCATTTTGCATATTAATATGGAAAACCTTTCCACTAGTCTACTGCTTCAGGGCAGATTTAAGTACTGTTAGTGAAAGAGTTAATGCTCACTTAACGGCTGAAGTGTGTCCTTCAAACGTGTCTGTTAAGCCCCATTTCCCCCGTCTCAGGGCTTCTTAACATTTAATAAACTATGAATGTGTCATACTCACTTAACGGGAAGAAACTCAGCTAACTGACGATATGAACCATTTTTACCGAAACAAAACACAAGTCTCACAAGAAGCGTCTAAATGAGCCCTGAGCGGAAAAATGCTAACGAATTTAGCACAGAACTCACGGTATAAATACCTTTATTACTTATCGTAACTGCACATACAATATATCGATTAGCAAGCTGAGATTCCACAGATTCCAGAAATATCAGTATCATCACTGAACGATCAGAACTCGCGACAGGGGAGGCAAACACAGACATCACATGACGTAGCTTTAGGTAGCAAAAAACGGAGATATGCTCACCTTTTGCTGTTATTCTGATCAAAAATTGTGTTCAATGGCATTAAAACGATAAAAACGCGGCTGAAGGTTAATCCATAGGTTAATCCAATGTGTCTGTGTCACTTTGAAAACATTACTGATAATCCATAATTCAATTTTTATGTCAAAAACTGAGTTTTCATATTAGCTGCTAATGACAGCTTCCTGTTTTGGGTATTCTAGCTACGCGGCACTCTCACTCCTTATTTGGTAATATTTGTGTGTATGTTGAACTTCCCCTCGATTCTATTGGCTCTAATGGTTAAAAAGAGATGTCAATCATCAAAATCGACCAAGGGGGGCCAGAGATAGGTCAAATGACCCCAGAAGTGGGTTTTTTGGTGCTAAATTTCTCTATAAAGGTCACATTTCACTTGTTTTGCATCAATCTTGATACAGGGTACTTATTATATGTTATAGTTTGGATTCCTAAAGCTTTTAGTCTACTATCCCATCATTCCAGGGTGGTTTTCACTATAAGTAATGTTTTCTTTTTGGACGGACACAATCATTTACATTTTTTTACTATGTTCAATCTGAATTTACTTTAAAATAAAAAAAATCTATATTGATTCTGAATCTTCTACATCCAACTCACAGGTTTATCATTGCTTTGAGAGAAAAGATTATTAATTTACCCCTTTTAGAAGTGAAGTTATGGTAATTTGTTCTGGGAATGTCATTTTCGAGCCTGAGACCTGGAAAACAGGCTTGGGGCTTGACGGAGAGGCATTTTAAAGAGGCATTATAAAATAGAATTTTTAAGGTGGTATTTTGGCATTGCAAAGGCACTTTATTTTCATGTGGTTAGGAACTGGTTCTGTAGTTTCCTTCCGATCAGCTGAAACCTGGGAAACCTGTGACGCCCCAAGATATAATAACTCATCAGTGTTTTTAACAAGTAGAGGAGGATTGGAGGTGGAATCGGCACTAGAAACCAGGCTGGGTGTAGTAGTGTTGATTCAATGGGGAGAAGTTGGGGCAGACCGCTATGATATGGATACAGTAAGGTTCAGAATCAAGATGCTAGATTCTGTTCAACATTCAGAACACAGCACCAACCAACATTTGCTATTTGTTCCTGAGTCAGGGCTCTGCTCTGCATCTGATACTGCTCCGTCCAACGGTGACAATACAGCATCACCATTTATAACATTTTAAACATAACGATTACGTATTTCAGGCATATCAGGTGCACAAAGCATGCATTACAATAAATAAGAGCATCAGAACATTTATTTTTAAGAAAAATACCATACATTTTATAATTAGACGCTATTTCATTGTATAATGTGCTGCAGATATCTTATCAGAGGTAAAAAATGATCTCCATTGGTTTAAAATGTTTAAGTGTTGAGAAACTAGCAAATGTGACTGAGAAGGCCGGCTGTGTACAGACATTTGAATGGTAGGTCATACATTTTCCTTGAACAAACAACTTGCAATAATAAATTATGGTTATGCAAATTCTAGAATCTCTTTGTCTCAGTTATGTTAGAGGAAGTAGGTCAAATATTGAATGTTTATTTTCATTTGCAGTTACCTTTTTGAAATACCTGAGGTATTGTTTTGAGCTTGGTCTGTTTTTCTTAAGGTGTGTCTTTACACCTATCATTTTACTTTAGAAATAAATGTCCTTCATTGTGCAATAACACCATGACGGATCACGCCCAGTTGTTAAATATTTGTACTTTTACTCATCAGTTTTTCTCATCCTGCAAATAGAGATCTCTGGTTGGTCATCTTTATTGACAATTCTTGGAGGATTCTTTTTAGATTTGTATATGTTTGCAGGGCTCATTCAGGCTCACAGTTGTTAATGTAGTCAATGAAAATGTACTTGAACAAAAGCACAGGACAAATACAAGTAATTGCTCTCAATTAGATCGACAGTATCTGTATTTGCAGACAGACACATGGATTGTCTAAAGCTGCCTGGTATGTGGTACAACAGGTGTACCATTGTCTCTCTATATGTTTGGTATAAACCTTTATATATACAGTCTATGGTATAAACAGTATGTCACAGAATCTCACGCTGATTTTGTAATCGAGAAAGTACATCGTTAATATGATTTGACAGCTTAATTACAGAGAGACAGAAATTGATAATCAAATAACTGGCAGAAGCTTTACCATTATCACTCTTTAAGATCACTGCTTCTGCTTTTTGTTGGCAGGCCAATGGAAACAGTGTTGTCATCACCTCATGAAGATTGAAATGCAGAGCTCAAAGAAAGCCATTCCAGCGAGGCAGGGATCGCTATACCATGAAATAGGTAATGTAACACAATGCATCACATAGTCACATGACTACCTCTAATGATGTCAATCAACAGACGCCTGCTCTCTGGCTTACCTTCAGTATCCAAGGCAGCTTATCATTTGGTTAAAAAAAGGTTTTACGTTTCAGTTCAATCTATTGAAGCAATTCGTTTTCATTTCTTTCTCCACAAAATTATATTTGCAGCGTCTTGAATTTAACCAGAGTTGTATAATAAAAAAAGGTCTAATTTTACCTGTGTTGAAGTTACATAAAAAATTGCAGGGAAACCTCTAAATAAATGTTCATATAAAGGATTTGATTAAAGAGTGATATCCTCATTCAACAGAATTCCCCTGAATCATGAGTGAAAGGAGTTTACTTGGACCAGATGGAAACCCCCCTCATTGAGAAGGGGTGGAGAGGCCAATTTAGAATGTTGTTACCAAATAATCCTACTTATTGTCCCTTTTTAAAATACAATACTGAATCAAATTAAAGCAGCAGCTACTGATTTCTTTGATGCCACTTGGGAGAATCTCAGAACACTTTTTTTTACATCCAGCAGGCAATAAACAACATTTACATTAATTTAGAGTGGTGATCGTGTCTAAAGCGAGAGTGATCAGAGACGGTAAAGTACAATAATGTGAATGACGTTAGCTCCTCAGATCTGGGAGGAAATGCAGAATTGACTGACCGCAATTTGTTATTTTATCATACTGAGCTACCACATGCACATACTAGTAGCGACATGATCCATTGTCCATTCAAAATGGATGGCAATAGCAACAACTTATACAAGAGTCTGCTAATTGGTATATGGAATAGCAAAAGAATGCAATAATGTATTTGTATCAAAGGAGCTACAACATACAACACATGAGTTGAGCAGATTGGCATGACCCACTCCTGTCGTTGGCATTCTGACAGTATAATGAGACATGTAATCCCTCATTTGTACTGTTGTGTCTTCATCTGCAAACAGCCCTGTAGACAAACAGCCCTGAGCAAATGGCATCATGTAAAAGAGATAAATAATACAGCCCATGAACTCAGACAACGAGCCAGACACTGTCAACGTGAATATCTGCTGACAAAAACATCTGTCACCACAGAATAAACCATCTTTAAGAGCAACCAAGTGGAACATGTGTCAGCACCTGTGTGTGTGTTGTTTGAACAACGATATGTTTAAAAGTATTCCAACTATTGACGTACTGCGAGAAAAAAAACTAACAAGGAAGGAAAGACAATATATCGCAGTAAAGGAAAGAAGGTGCCTCTAAATTCCCCCTTCAACATGTTTCTATTCTCAAAGGGAAATGTTTAAAGAGTTTGATATATTTAGAGCAGAACAATAATAATGACTCCTTCCTCTTCCTTTTCAGTGACGCCCTCGGCTCCTGGAGAGGGTCATGTGATCCCGGATTTATCTGTTGAGATCCGCGCTTTGCTCTCTTCCTACTACAAGGAGAGGTAGGCCTTTATGGCACAGACACTCTCATTCTCCCTTTAAGCCTGGGACAAATGTGCCAATATGATTTACTTTCTCCTCTATGCAAAAAAATGATCACCATGACTCGCTATATCACTTGTTTGTTTTGATAGTCCAACATGGCTTGCATCGTAAGGCGGAGCCACACAATATGCTACTGACTCTAAGGAATGAAAATAATCTCTGCCGTGACAACAGACAATGGAATTTGTGCTTTAACCATGTTCATCTTTCAATGCGTATTTTTCCGTGGCTGAGATATCAACTTATCGGTATCATCAATGATGATAGATAAATGAGAGACATGTTGTACCTGACAGTTCTTTTAGATCAGGGGTGTCCAAACTACGGCCCGAGGGCCAAATGAGGCCCGCGGACCATTTTGAATTGGCCCTCAGCTAATTCAGAAAGTATAATAAACTTCTTGTCTTATATTGTACTTCTTAAATATATATGTTCACATATATTACACAGTATTCATGTGTTAATAAGCCCAATATATTCAGTCAATTAAAGTTGAAATCATGTTCATCAACTCAATAACAAATGTACATAACAACCTGCAAATATACCTTTCGTATTTCCTTTTATTAAAAGAAATCTGAGGCTTCTGTTTTAAGGAATGAGCTGCTAACAAAATAAATGAAACCCTCTGGAGAGCTGTGATGTAGGCAGTTTTTTCTAACAGAATTTTCAAGTATCAAGAATAATTTACCTACATTGGATTGATTTTTCCAACTTATAACTGAACTTATAAGGCAATATACCTCAACTTGAGGGAGTGGCACAGCTCTTCATATATATTTCTGCATGTGGCCCTCGGTGAAAAAAGTTTGGACACCCCTGCTTTAGATTGACAGACCATGTAAGTCTTTAATTGTTGAAAATGTACTACTATTTCCGTTTGTTTAATACTATAAAATGAAATGAAAGAAGTCACATCAATTGCTTTGGGAGGTTTATTTGTTCATTACAGCTTTATAAATTGTAATCTCAAATTATTATTTCTAGTTTGGTCAGTTCAATCATGGATAAAAACAAGAACAATCGTCATGTGTGGTTCACCGTTGTTTGTTTACCTAATGGATCAGCAGTGACGTGATTTAACACGGGACATCATAGCTAAGCAAGATAAATACATTTCAAACACACACTACTCCTCATGAACAATGTGGGTTTTGTTGTCCCACACCAAAAAAAACAGACAATTTAACTTCTTAGATTAGCAAACATTCAAAATTACAAGTTTAAGTCTGCACATAATGCACCTGAGTGTCAAATGCCACAGATATTGTTCAGGAGGATGGTTTGTGTACCTAGAAAGGCCAGAGATTGGTCAAAAGACGTCAGGGAGAACAGGCTGTACCTTGGTAGTTATATGTGAATGATATATATGTGAAGTAGCAAGCTAAGAAGATGACAAATATTTTACAATGTGGGCTTTGTGTAGCTTTGAATGCCTCAAGTGTGTTTGTCCATCAGTCTAAAGTGTTACTCTAGTTCTGAGTCAGTCTCTGTTGAACGCACCACAACCATATCAATGCAGCAGTAGCTTACACAATTTCCCAGACTTGCATTAAGAGTTGGAGATAATCTGAGATGCTATTTAAAATGCTTTGCAAAGTAGGTAATTTATTGTTGTAAACAAGTTGGTTTAGTTTGCAAAAGCTCTAGAAAAATGTGAATTATACTTCCTTCTGCCTGGAAGGGATTGCACCCTTTCATAAAGCCTATTAAATAGGTCAGACCAAATATGTTTTTGTACAGGTTCCGGTACATTAAATAAGATCTCATCCTCATACCAACCATATCAAAATGAGAAATTTGCAACCTCACACTTCGAACGGACCTGAAGAGTTCCTGAATGGTCTCAACTGTCAGGAAAGATATGTTGTGGTTTTATCAACAGTAATTATAACTGGGGTGTGTGTTCACTCACTGGAAAAACAATTCCTGACATACCTGCCCTGCAGTAAATCTTTACAGACACTTTAATAAGACCGATAAAAGATTAGAACTGATAAACATGGCAGATGTAATGCTATTTAAGAACACTGGCATCTTGTATTCATCATGATACTAGAGTTGTCTTAGTCTCTTTCACAGTTATTGATGACCCTGCCACAGTCACAATGGAGGAGTGAGAAACTTTTCTTATTTTATTCATTTATTGCTTTCAATCCTGGTCACGAAAATGTACATTGTACTGTAAATGGTGCTATTTCAAAAATATGCCGAGGAAAAACGTATTATTAATATCATCTTTTTTCAATTTTCCTATCAACTCTCTGAATCTGAACTGTTTAACCAACCAGAAATATTATTAAAAATGAAAAGCAGACATAAAACCTTGAGTTTAATCATTGCTTCTCATTGATCTCTTTATTATTTCACCTGAATATAACATTGATTATTCCGCTCTTTGCAACATGCAAGCTCCATATTGTCATAAGGGCTTCATAGTTCTAAATAAAGGTCTGATGCTTGTTCTGCGCCTAGTTAATCTGTGTGACTTCTGTAACTAAAATACTTTTGGCAAAACAAACTGAAAACACAGGAGTTTCTGGTTTTTGATAACCTACAGTATAAGGAGACATTTAAAATCCACACAAAGAGGCTTCTGAGTGAAGCAATAAAAACACACCTGCCTTAACATGTTCCAGCTGGATTTCTTATCAACAATATCTTTGAATCATGAAACAACTGCTTCGCATATAAAGTCTTTAAAACAGTTAGGGAAACAAACCCTGTAAAGAATGTGAAAAATGTTTATAGAACAATGAACAAGCAATAATAGTAATTACAGAGTTGTTGTTTTAGTCACAATGATTGGAGTGTCCGTTTTATTTTTACACCTGAAGATTCCCAACACTACGTATTCGAGAGATTAACAATAAAGACGATAATAGACAGGGCAATAACATAATAGTAAGCGCCACATAAAATATATGTTGGTATGACAAACAAATAAAAACAAAGCTTAGACAATTAAAGCCCAATTGAGTCTGATCTTTAGTTTTGTGTTGAGTCATACTGCATGTATGTATTCCTTTGGAAATCTCAAAATAAAAGAATTAGTGCAGAATCAGCCAATCAACAATTGAGACATCAGACATTCATTTATTTATTAAAATGTTAGATTTACAATACAATGACAGTATATATTCATAGACATTTTTTTCAAGAGTGGGCATTTTTCTTCAAATCTATCTCTGCTTATGAATGAATTATTACACATCAGATGATTGTTAGTTTTTTTTAAACTTCCATAGTATTGAGTAAAAACGTATGTTATTATATACAAATCATATACAGTGTGAGAAATAACAATATGTGAGCTTTAAAGTGGTGTTGGAGCATCTGGACTGATGTTCACAATGGCCTTGAGATGATTTTCCTCAGCTTCATCACTTCTTCAGTGGTGAACTGCAGCAGAGGATTAGAGGGTGAATTCAACATGAGCATAGCTGCTAACCCCGTGTCTGACTTCTCCCCCCCCCCCTGCACTGTGTCTTCATTACAGGATATGGAGGTGGCATAGTCTCGCTGCACTGTGCGGGGACTAGAGTCAATATTCACTGGGAGGGTGGCAGCCTGGGTCTCTTTGTCAAAGGCATCCCAGCAATGTGTGGGTCTGGAGCTGGATGACTTGTTAATTTCCCACTGACCAAACACATCCTGGCTGGCTGCTCTTTTCAGGATATCTGAATGCTGAGGATTGTAGTTGGTAAAATGATCTTGTCTTGTTTTGTGGTGATTTCCGGTACTCTGGTTGGGGCTCGGGAAATTCCTTCGCGTCAGCGTCAGATCCTCAGCTTCACCTGAGGAGTTGCTGTGTTCGTGATTCATGTTTGATGCCATATTAGTAGGGACTCCCTCTGTGTCGGGACATTTCCTTTGCTCCTCCTGCGGGGGTCCATGCATCCTGACTGAGGACCCACACAGCTTGAGCCAGTTATGAAACACAGACAGTGGTACCACAATTTCCATTTTTCCTCCTTTCTCTCGAGGGAGACCAGGAGGTAAATCAGTGAATTCTGGACTCCCTTCTCTCTCTTCTTTCGGACGGATCGTTACTTCTGTTTTTGGAGAGCTGGATCTTTGTGCCATAGTTGAGACGCCTTCATCTGTCCTCAGTGTTGGGGCAGTGGGGCTGCCTGAGGCGGTTAGAGCTTTTTGATTGACATATGCCTCTCTAGCTTTCTCTGGAATTGATGTATCTCCCAAACTTGCCTCGCCATCTTGTGTCTCAGATCCATCATTTATCATCACCTGCAGGCTACGAGGATTGTACAGAGGGGAGGGCTTGTTCAGAAACTTTGGGGTTTTAGTGGATGAAGGTGGGCTGAACGATGATTTGGGGGTCCTGTAGGTTTCCCGCCTCTGTGCTTTATCCAAAGGTCCCAAAGGACTGAGGTCCCAAGGCTCAGGCAGGCAACATGTGGTCTTGTACTGATCTGCCAGGAAGCGCAGCTGCTCCAGCGGCTCCTTTTCTCTTTCTGTCGGGTTCAGGTGAGTAGGGAAAGGGAACCAGGGCTTGGGGGGTGGGGAGCTGTGTAGTGTCAACACCGGGGAAGAGATGGGGACGTAGGGGGGGAGGACAGCTGCCTGATAGTAGGGAGGGTAGCGGGGCGACAGAGGGAAGACACTCTCACGAGGGTGTGGGTTCTGTTGGAAAGATAGGGTGTGTTAGAGGTTGAAGGAACATTTTAGGGAATAATCTTATTCAATTTATTTGCCAAGAGGTATACAAATATCGGAAAACATCTAGAGCTGGTTCATCCAAACCAAACCAAATCTGCCTACAAATATTGGGTTTAAGTGAGTATATATGTGCTGGACTTGTTCTCCACTGGTTGCTATATTATTACAACTGTACTGATTAAAAAAAATAAAGTGTTTGCTAGTGAACTTATAAAAGCTGTTAGTTGTTAGTAGTTGCTAGCTATTTCACTCCATTTCCATTTGTATGCTAAGCTAGGCTAATCGGGAGCTGGTTTAAGCTACATACTTAGCAAATAAGCATATTTTACAGCATTACAATTACACATTTGCTTTAATGTATTGTTCTATTTTTTATAAAAGAGAAAAGGTTTAACCAATAGGAATATGTGAATCTTAAATACATGTTGTCAGAACCACATTATTTAGAAGAATTCACAAAATATACCATTTAACATGCATTCAGGACACAAGCAGTAACTTCAGGATATAACTATGCATTTACTTCGTTTACATATTGCTAACTTATATTTATTGAATTCATATTTTCTGAGAAACTATGTCTCTTGTATCTTTTTGGAGTGTGAACACCACCCACCTGGGGCAGAGGTACGGATGTCAGTTTGCGTTTGGCCGACCTCGGGCTGTCCTCTCTGCTGAAGCTGGTGAAGTGGAAGTGCTTCGGCTGGTTACGGGGCACCACGTTCACCAAGATGCCTGTCAGGTGGCACTCGTACGGCAGAAGCAGCCTGCACAAACAACACATTGATCAGATAAAACCTTTTTCTAAGCCTCTCAGCACACTCACTAACACACTCCCGTTGTCAGACTTACTTCTCGTAGTGTCTGCGGGTGCACGTGGCTGCGCTCGTGCTCCGGGGGTTTCCTTCCAGAGAGTTATACACCTGTTTCCACAGCTGCTGGGCCATCACCTGGCAGAGGGCACGGTGGTCAGTAGCTGATACTTTTGTGACTTCATACTAGTGTGACTGTTATATTTCAATATATCCCAATGACTAAATAAATTCCTAGTTATTTTGTTACCAAAACCAAGCAATACTAACATTTGGCCTAGCAACTGCTAAGCAACCCCAATACTGTATCAACAACGGGTACTTGTGGGTTAGCCTATCTGTCGCGACATTTTTTGTTTTTTTCAAAATCTTTACTATCTAACCCTAACATTTTGAGAAATGAAAAAGTTCACGTGGCGACAGATAGGCCTAACCCACAAATACCCAACAGTGCTCCTATCACTAATAGAAATACATAGATATATTGTTTATATGTAATTACCTGGTGGTAGCCACCCATCGCTCTGACAACCTTGAACATCAGAAATAGATCAACTGGAAAAAAGAGACAAAAGATACTAGTCAACACACTTTATTATTTATGTAGCGATTTCAGAACTCTATTGATCAAATAATTGATTATTATTCTATGAAATCTGAAAAAAGCGGTTCCGTTCAAGGTTAAGTGTTTAAACGGTTTGTTTTCTCTGAACAAAGTCTGTACAACTACAATTATAACATTTACAATGGCATACATTTTTCAGATTTCAGAAGATTGAGGAATGTGCTTCAAGAAATGTAATCTTAGTTATATAAAACAAGTGAAAATGATTTGACGTCAATTAACTATTCAGTTATTTGACTAATGGTTATAAATCTGAATTTCTATTCTCAAAAAAGGAATTATTAGTTTATTAAGTAGGCAGGTAAATAACTATATTCATAATACCATGTCAATTATTAAATAACAGGACATTTTTGGCACTAAAAACAAGTAAAATGCATTAATCAGCTTGGGTCCCAAAATGTGATAAAGGTTGATAATACATACTTTGTTTGAAGCCTAGGTTGGGGACCCTCTCTATGGGAGTATCTCTCTTCTTCATGAACAGGTAGAGATCTTTAAGGAATTTCTCCTCTGTGATCTCCTCCGCTGGATCTTTAGTCCGCTGCTCCAGGATCTCTCTTTGTGCCATTTCCATGTGTGCCTGAGGACAAACAGAGCACAAACTATGATTTAACTGAAACTAAGGAATACTTAATAGTTTGTATTTAACAATCCTATTACTGTTCTGTCCTTTTAAAATGTGATTTAAACATACTGGACCAAACACACCTCCGATACCTGAGATTCTCTGGGGACAATGCCTGACTGTTTGGAGGTCCCATCATCTTGACGGATGATACTCAAACACATCCATGTTTTTGACCATTTATCAACGTTTTATCCCATGTTTGTATTAGCTTCAGTTGAGTCAGCCCTGTCTCTTGAGACAACATACCATTGATATGACACAAAATGGCCTCAATGCCTTCATTCATCCCTTAGCTTCCATTGTTTGGTATTATATATAAGTCATTATAGGTATTGTGACACTAGTTTAGAGTTTTTGTTATCTTATACTTCATCATTCAATATTGTAGTTGACTACAATCATGTTACTAACGACCAATAGATATAAAGAGGTGCATATGATCATTATTTTCCTAATAAAGCAGTAATGTTGATTGTATTTTACATTTTACACAGTGATATTTAGAAGAGAGCTTCTGCAGGTCGAATGCATGTTAACCAATATAACAACAGCTTATTGTATAACAACAACAGTACCCAGAGTTGGATGGAAAAGGCAGGATAGCAAATGTGAGCACCATATTTTTAAATCTAGAACACGAATAGTATAAATTCAATAAAATCACAGTCAATTCTTTTTTGAAATGTTCCTTACCGGTGTTTCCATTGGGAGAATAAGCTTGGGTTATATTATCTCATGGCCTTGAGGAGTGTACAGGTTGCTGTTCGCTCCAGTGTTGTAAAAGGAACTACAAATCACTGCAGGCCCTTTTGAATGTCGCGTCAGTCACCTGTCCCTTGTTTCTGCGTGACAACGTGGGTAACTGACAGAGGGGGTGTTTCTCCAACGTCTTCCTGCTGAGAATTGCTATCGTCAGACCAGTTGAACCTGTTGTACCTGTTGTTAAGCAAATAATCAAAAAATGTTTCCTGGAATATTCCATGCAAATGTTTATTATGGTGAGAAAACCAGTGGAAATCTGATCATATTGAAATAACAGGGGGTATTGTTCAAATAAGTCAGCTTTGATATTTTGCGATTTAGGATCCCTAGAGCATATTTCAAAGCAAAGATTAATCTGTTGCTATCAGTTGATCAGTAGATGTGCGTGGATAGCAGAATTGTATACCAGAACAATGCAGCAGTGTTAATGGGAGGGTTGAATTTAGCGTAGTATTATTGCAATATTATCTTCACATATACAATTGTGGCAAGTATGGTAACACTGGCAACATATTGAGACTGGTAATTATCAATGTTGACACAGGAAATATGAGATTTTGATGGCTGACAAATAATACTCAGTGGCTGGGACACATTGCATGCAGGTGACTGGTTGAGCATGCAGTTTTTCAGCTTTCATAATTATTTAATTGTCCTAATTATTCAATTGTAATAATCATCCCCAATTTAATTTTTTTTATAATTGTCTTAACCTTAAGTCTCCTGTTTCTATAACTATAATCAAGCAAACTCAAAATATGCATGACCGTCAAGTCTTTTATCTAACCTTAACGAGGTTATGAGCCATCATTCCATTTGGAGGAATAATTGTTTCCATTGCTCTATCAGAGCTCAGTGACCTTTTAATGTCAATTATATTAATCAGACAAGAAAGGGGCCGATTAACATGTCGTCAGGGTAACCGCCCAAATGGTACAAAACGCTGACGTTATCAAATTCTTTCTTAACCAGTTTATTAGAATAAATCAACTGGGTGGTGAAGTGCCATCTGTCAACATTCGGTTTAAGATTAAAATTAAATAAGGGGGTGAATTCAGATTATAAATGAATAAGACTGCTACTGTATTCTATAATTATCATTAGGAGATGACGGTGTACACTCCTTATATATCTTGGATACAGTAGGGTGTTTTAATTGGACCAAAACATTGGTCAACAATCTATTTCAGGTCCAGGATGATCTCTGGGTGTGCCACTGACATTAGAAAACCCATAACTAACATCCATATTGGATGAAAGGCGAATGAGTCAAAGTTTTGTTGATCCTCCTCAGTTTTGGTTGACTGCAATTCCATGTCAGGAGTCATCCTGTGGTGTTCACGTGTCATATCAGTTCAGTCATCGGATTTAAACTACTTTGTTATTTTGTAAACAATACTTAAAGGTTGGACTGAAAGCTGATGCATGTGCCTCAAATGCAAGTGGCTTTGTTTTCTACTTGGGAGAAACAGTTCCCTGTGCTACGTTTGATCAAATAAAGAGGTCAGTCAGCTACAAAGAGAGAAGCTATTATACATTATTTTTCTTTTCAATAACTGCCATAACATCTTCTATTAGGTCAGGTAAAAAATATTTAGCTGCAGTAATAAAGCTTTTATTCAGTTTGTTTTTGTATGCTAATTAAGCTGAGTCATTTCAAAGAGAAGATATCCTGTCACCGTGAAATGTAGAAATGAGGATGAAGATGAGATGAGAGATGAAGACCACCTGTGGGCAGTAGCCCCTGAAAAATAAACTCCTGGCAGAGCTGTAATGCTCTAACATGGTCCATACTTATAATGCATAAAGTGTAACAGTTCAACATTAACACACTTAATCTGTTCCTTTATAACCCACATGATCCTGAGCCGGGACAGGTCCAAAGGTACATGGTGACGAGCTGCTCTTCATATCCAGTGTGAAATCACAAGTCAAAATGACTTGATTGTGACAATAATTATGTACTTTAACAGAAACTGTTTCGTAGTTGTTTTAACCCGAACCACAATGCTTTTTTAAAACCTAACCAAGTTGTTTTGATGTCTAAACAGGTTCCACAGTTATTGTTCGTGTTGCTTAACACCAAATAACTTATACAATATACCAACCTTTGTAAAAGGATTTGTTGCAATGTTAGTCAGAAAAGGGTAATGGACGTAACTCTAGCCAACATTAACCAAACAGCTAAGGAATTGCTTCAAAGCCGATATTAGCTGACCAAAATGTTCTGCCCCTAAAGAAGAAACCTTTTAATTAACATTTGTGTATAGTGTGTTGGTTTGATAGTGATCTGTGCATGTCTCTGTTATTCTATTTTTTACGGTTCTGAGTTTTCCAAGTTGCTGATGGTTTCTTCTGGATTCTGATTTAAGTTATTCAAAACACCTTCAAATTTGAACAACTTTGATTTAATCTCCAGCAGGAGCTAGTCCGTAGCGTGCCTGCAGCGTTTGACCATTCTGGCTCAGGGTTTGGTTTAAAGGACAGACAATGGTAGCTTGTATAAAACCACACCCAGAAAACAACGTCAATCATTAAATGACAGCCAGCCCAATGCTTTACTGGCAAAGAACAATGAGTATTTCGCATTTGATTTGAGAGTCTGATAGTCAGATAACTTTCTCAGATGATCCACCCAGGTTTAATGCAGCTTTAAAATGAATGAACTAACAACTGTAAGTAAAAGGCTTCACTTTCTGTGCTGATAAAGGAATGGAAGAAGATTGTAATGATGTCATATTTCAGGATCGCAGCACACAGCTGTACGAGCACAAAGCACAAAGAAACACTTGTTGACATTTCCTGAATAACGTAGTATTTTATGACATAATCTCCCTGACAGGTTTAAGCAAGTATTTCCTGCAATTTGATTCTTTAATTCAAGACAGGGAAGTCTGCTGAGTAAAAACAGACCTTTAGCAGAATGTGATTCCTGACCTGACTTTTACCCCATGGTGCTAATGCCACGTTGCTACATGCCAGCAACTATGATACACACGAACAACACTGTTACAATATAAGACACCTAAATCCTTTGAGAGCTTAAAGTTGTGTCTGCAAATACCTCTGCATTGTGTCACTAATCCCACTACATTACTCCGGAGAGACAACGCGTATTGGTATCCACATTACATGAATGCCCTCAGGTTTACTTCCTTTGTTCTGTTCAAAAACAACAAAGTAACATTTCAACACCTTACTCTTTACATTCTGAATAAGGTAATCTTATTGTAATTGATTCATTACGGCACATTAATAATAGTACAGAGACATTTATTCACGGTTACATATGCTGCATGTTTTCTTAAGCAATTCCCAACTGGCGTCTGCATTAATCTCGTGATTTATTAATTTCACTGGCGCAAAATTGATTTGTGTACTGCAACTGCGTCCCTCTCAAGCAGTTATAACTTTAATGGATGCAGGGTCGCTGCAGGTGTGAATAATTACATGACTAATGGACTCTGTGGATCCAGCACATCAATGTTAACTCACTGCACCTGTGCTGCTCCTGCTATCACATGTTAAAGGTCTGCACTGAAAATAGGCCAGTTGCCGTTTTAAAGGCAAAATTAGAAGTATTTCATCACTAATTCCTCCAAATTTAAATGTGGAGCTTGATAGAACATGTGTATGGTGAACACACACCTGTACAATCATCATTAACGTTTGAAAAATGTGTTTGGCATTAACTCAAATTGATGGATTACATGGGGAGTTTTAGTCTGTGACCTGACCATGGATTTGTTAAAACAATAGTTGCCATTGTTTTCAAATATCCATGCAGGAAAATAAATGTTGGCATAAAGAGCCTGAAGAAAAACAAACAGCTGTTTAACCCTCAATAAGAGAACAAATCTGATGGATTACATTTGGAGATCTGTTTATTTAATTGTGAATGAATCGCAAAATAAATATTTCAGAGGTAGATAAAAGTTTTACTAAATTTAAGCTTCTCTGATGCCCACTGTGGTATTTTCCATTGATACGTTTTTAACTTAAATTTGTCGTAATTTGCACATTTTTATATTGCAAAACCACAATGGTTGAATTGGATGAATAGACATATAATCATAAAACAGCTGAATTAATCAAGCCACAAACTAGTTGGTGTGTCTCATGTGGCTTTTTACACGTAGACCATTTGCATTGCACCTGAGTGTATTGTGATTATCCCAGCAGTACCTGACACACAGCTAGGATGTTTTTAAAGGAGTTAACACCGGCAGTAATAAGCAGGTTGGTGATTGGTGAGACCTTGAATCCCGCATCGTCTGCACTTAAAGTCACTGCTGAATGGTTGTTGCATGCACACATTGATTCATAACAGCCCAATTGTCATTTCCTCTGACAGTGTTGTGGTATTTAACCCAAGGGCTACAAATATAGCCTGTCACAAAACAATGTTTCCTCTAATAAAACACCATTTTTATGACCAACCAACAAGAAGATGTCACTGTAAATTATTGTTTTTGCCATATCATGTATCATTATATATTTAGCAGTAAAACATTAAATGGACTTTGTATATAATCTCTGGGAGCCAATTAAACCTGGAGTTCCTGTAGTTAATAGCAGTAAACATAAATGTAACTGCACACAGACATCTTGGACCTTCAGTCAGTGGACAGGTTACAATAACAGTAGCCATGGAAACAATGAAACAGGTATTGCTTGCTGTATTTAATCATTTTGTAACTACTGCTGGCCTTTATCTGTGAATGCTGAATAGAGAAATACAATGTAACATATCGGAACACAAAAGATGTCTGTATTGCTTTTTTGTCTTTCAAATATTATCCTCAATTTCCCTACATGTATTTCTGTATTTCTTAATATTCCTGGTCTTTCATATTCATAGGGATTCAAGTAATGCAACTGGGGGGTCCCTCCTGTTTGTTATTCACAGAGCTATTAACTGACTCCGATGTTAACCTACCCACGTCATTAATACTTGCTCACAGCAGGAACTGATGTAGTATTAAGTGTGATCATTTTGTGCTTGCCTAACCCTAACCGTAACCCTAACCCCTGAGGAACAAAAAGTTGAGATACTTTATAATGATAACATCACATCCTTAGCTTAACAAACATACTTTTTTCAACCACAATCAGGATCTATTTTCTAACTAGTTTTACTGCCTAAACCTAACTATCAAGTTGAGTTGACCAAACCAAACCTGCAATCGTTTTACAACATTAACTATGTGATCGTTTCCCTCTAATCCTCGAATTTTTCACATGAAGATAAACTAGATACATTTGCATCTTAACAGCTTATTATTTGTCTTAAAATCTTAAAAGTGCAAGGAAGCCAAACTGTCGGATTATCTTCCTCAGACATAGCTGTCATGGGCGTGGAGTGTCTTCTGTTGAGTCATGCTAATCAGTTTTTCATTGTGTACTGTATTTTTTGCTTTGTAATGACGGGATCTGTCACCACGCATAGCTGCGATTTAGAAATTCAGGCATGCAAAAGTGGGTTGGGTACAGAAAAGGCCAAGAAGCAAAGTCACACTCATAAATATTGAACTTTTTTGAAGAATATGAATATGTCAAAGATTTACGGGAATAGCACAATAGTGATTGATGTTATGTCGAAATTGGCATTCATCAGAAGGATTTACAGATTTGGATGTGTGTAAACAGTGGCTGTGTGCAGCAGTGCTCTGCAGAATGACAACCTGTATCAAACCAGAGAATGCATTGCTGTGACAGGGTTTATAAAGAGAAAGTAGACTTATTGATTTTTGATCATGATCCTAAAATAAAAAGAACATTTTAAATCATTTTACAAATATATTCCACACTACAAGTTTATTTATCTAAGATTTTATTTTGAAAAACGTCCTAATTATAATTGTTTTATTTTTTAAATAATAAAAAAATGGATTTACTGTACAGAATACTGACCCCTATTGGTGTAGGTTGGGTTGTTTTTATTTCTTCAAATTAATACTTTTGTTGTCGTCCCAAACATTTTGTCAATTGCGTTTTTATTTGTGTATTTGATCGATTCTGGCTTTGGACAAGTATTTGTATTGATTAGTATTGAGATTCACTTTGCCATATATTTATTTTTGAGATGAACATAGTTTGTGATCAAAGTTAAAGGTGCTCTGTGGACTTTTCTTACAAAGATGTCTTTGAAGTCTTTGTTTAAAGTCAGTGTTACTGCATTGCCTCCATTGATGTTGACTTGTTAGCAGTCTTATTGTTCTCCTGCCTCTGTTGTTTGGGCAGTGTTTTTCTTGGCACATTGGAATCACCTTTAGATCAGTGGAGTAGTGTGAAACCATAGCAGGAATGCTTATTGCATAGATTGCTTGCACATGCATGTGTGTCGACCACTCTCGAACAAAATGAATTAGCATCCTCACATACAGTGTGGTCAAAAACCCCATAGGGGGCCTTTGACAATTTATGTACAGATGTATTAACCATTATCAAAGTCTTGGACATGTCTTGTGACAACCGTAGTTGAATCAACCCAAAAATGTACTTCTGTAGTCCATTAATGTGTCTGGCTGGGGGTTAAGGTGCTATTCAGACATTTCTAGAACCTAGTGTGACTAAGACTTACATAACAACTTCAACTCATCTGGATCACGAGTGACACACAAAGATAATATCTGCAGCAGGTCACGTGAAAGGTAATTACCTAAGTCATCACAACACATGTTTTCCTGCTGAGTGTAATGTGTTTACCGTGGCAGTATTCCATTACAGGACATTGTTACAGAATGAACGTATGTATTTCGCCACGCTTTGTGTAAAATGATATTCCTGTTGTACTGCGAAGCAATGGAAGGGAGTTAGTGAGTGCATCGTGGAAGGGAAATTCTCATGAATGAGGATACAAGGACAATATGTCTTTCTTTATATTTATTTATAAAACAGTCTGTGTCTGCATCCACCAGTTCAGACATGTGCCGCAATAATCAGTTTGAAAGGACAGACACGTTTTAGTCCAAAGTAAATAGTAATGAAAAGAGGTTTGTTTGGATAATGATTTATTAGAATGTTATCTGGCATGAATATAAATCAAACTTTTAGGTTTTTGGAAATTGGCCAACACAGAATATCAGTTTAGTTTTACATTTGCAGCAAATTCAACACAAGTACTTTAATGTTTTGCGCTTTATGGTACTTCATCCCTACCTGAGGTGTTAGTGTGCCTTCCTCACAATACTGCTCAGTGGTCAAAGAGCTGCAGATTCCTCACTTGGCCACACAGTGGCGCTGTGGTTCAAGCTTGTATTTGGCTTTGCTTGTTCTGAAATGTCTCTGGGACATGACATAGAGATTAGGTTGAATACGGCATTTATTATTCTGCAGGTTTATTTTAAATGAAAATCTGCGACCCATGTGTATGATTTTTTATATTTTGTTGCAGTGTAATCGAGGTAGGCCAACAAACAAATGTGTCGAGCACGAAGATGGTTGTTATTACTCTTGCGGTTCATGTTGCTGATTTTATTTTCTGGTCATAGATAACATTTTTCATTTCTGCCATACTTCTGCTCCAGCATGCATAGAAGACTGAGTCCAATGCATAGGAAATGAAGAGTGCATTTTTGAATTTACTCTTACGCTTTTCAAATAAACAGACCTTGCATATTTATAATGGAACATTTGTTTGAACCTCACTTTTGTTATACGACGACATGTTGTAAAATACAAAAGCTAAAGCGTCTGTTCTGCGAGGCAGCAGGAAGATGAATTATCATTTCAGAGGCAAATGGTTAGATTGACAATGGATATGTTTGGTGAACTGCTCAAAGGGCAAGCCAGAGAGGGACTCCAAATGTCAAACATCCGTCTCTGAAGTTTAAGCCTTTGTAAGATCTGACTTATTGATATTCTTTTCCACACACCAAAAATGTCATTACTGATATTTTGATGCAGAATATGCGTTTGCTTCTCTGATAATGGTAATTGAGCATTGATGGACGTCTGCTGAAGATATACACTTCGTGTGTGTGTGTGTGTGTGTGTGTGTGTGTGTGTGTGTGTGTGTGTGTGTGTGTGTGTGTGTGTGTGTGTGTGTGTGTGTGTGTGTGTGTGTGTGTGTGTGTGTGTGTGTGTGTGTGTGTGTGTGTGTGTGTGTGTTTTGCTTTGCTGTCTTATGGTTGTTGAGTGTTATTTTGAGTAAATACCCCTGACCTTTTTTGTCCTTAGTGCCCTTTCAAGCTGAGATCGAATTTCTAACAGATAACCACCTGAGGCACTATAAACCCAGAGGGGCTTTTTAACCGTTCAGAGGGCATTTATAATGCAGCAAATGTCACTATTTGCATGCCTGTGAGTCTCTGAGGTAAACTTCTGCTCATAAACCAACCCTTTTATTTTTCACTTGAAAACACAGCGAACCGTTTCCATTTTTGGGAAATATTCCCTCTAGGGGCTTCTCTAATTTGGTTAATATAAAAGCCATCCATACGAAACAAATGACATATCACAGAGAGGTGTTTACCATCTCATGTTTCTTACTATAAACCATCTGTTATTTTCTGAGCCAGGTAGATTCTACACAGAGCAGGTCAACTAAAAGTAGCTTACTTGTTCATTTATAAAGAAAAGCGAATATACTTAAAAAGGTCATCACAAGTCACACAGAATCAATCACTTGATGGTTTTTACTTAGTTTGGAAACATTTTTTATTCAGACAAATATATAAAAAACAAATGTTTGGGGGGTGGGAACTTGAAGACAAGTTTTACCCGTTTCAAAATCTGACACAAAATATGTAAAGATGTGTCTTACTTAGGTGTGTATACGAAGAAAATGTAACTATTCAAACAACAACAAAAGAATAGTACAAGAAGTGTGAATGTAACTTTGATTTGATGGTGATTTGGAGGCTTCTTCCACCTCAGTTAGAAAAAAACAGGACACCATTCAAATACCTCTTCAACTCTTTTATTTAGCGTTCTTCTGTGATCTGATACATTTGTTTTGTCAGACACGCAGCATGGATTGCTTAAAGCGGAAATGAAAGAGCTCACTGGAGTTAAGTGAAATTGAATTCAGAAAGAATCATTTCCTGAGAAACTGTTCTGCCTATGATAAGATATCATTAGATGTCTTCATGAGTATTGATTGATGGTGCATGCTTTCCAAAGGCTAATGTTAGTTTTAGAGTTTGGTGAACAGAGAAGTTTTCCTTAACAGCAAATACATAATTATTAGTCAAGGATGTCACCTGCTGCCATTAAATTGTAAAAAGCTTATGCTTCTTCGTTGGTTGTCATATTGGATCGTTTGGACCTTTCCTCCTCCTGCTTTTTTTGCACTTCTCCTTCTAAATGGTATCCGATCAGGAGCTGGTAGATCAGAACCCCCACGGCTGCCCCCAGGAAGGGGGCAAAGAGGGGCACAAAGAACCAGTAGGTGTTTGCCCTGCAAGAGAATGGGAGAAATCTGTTATACATGTTGTCCTTATCATTCTTTTATTCTGTTTACCTTCCGTACCACAGCCGGCCTGAATAAAATATGAATGCACAGCTGATGTTAGAGAGATGCAGCGTTACGGGTCAGAGAGCATGTGAGCCATGCCCATATTGAATCATTCAAAATGTAATGAAGGGGCACGCTATTAAACACATGTCAGTTTACTTGGCAGGGAACGACAGTAGTGTTCATCACATTAGTGTTGCAGCTGGTGAAGGAGGGGCCTATTTCGTTTTTACTTATACTGCAGGGTAGCATTGTGAAACTTAGCAATGGAATAACGTTCATCCTAATCCAATATTTTGTAATATTAATCTGATTTCAAATGACATTTTCTTTTAATGGCAATTGAAAATCTTAATTACATTTCTGGATCCACTTATAGGTGGTGTCCATATCTCAACCTGTCATGATTTCAGCTTTGTGTGTATAGTTTCCAGTTTTGTTTTGAAATTCCGTTCTCCCTGTGTCTTTTCTTCCTTCCTGTGTTTTCCCTCCTGTTCGATTGTCTGATTGTGTTTCACCTCCCCTCTCCAGCTGTGTCTTGTGATTACCCCTGTGTATTTAGTCTTGCGTTCCTTGTCGGTTCCTCGTTTCGTGAGGTTTTGGTCTGACGTCCTGCTGGATTTCCCTGGTCTGCCCTCCTGTGTGTTCCCGGTTTGTTTGGTACTTTCCTTTTGTTCCTCCTCGCCTGCTCCTGACGTTTTTGTCGTGAAACCAGCTTTTAATTTGATAAAAGCTCTCCTTTTCTTTTGCTTCCCTACACCTGCCTCCCTGTTTGTACTGCTTTTGGGTCCACACCTCCAACACCCTGACAACCTAATTATTGTAAAGCATTCCAAAGTAGTTCTCTACTCACGTGAAAACCTCTCTTCCCCACCCTGCCAGAGCGGTGAAGATGCGTGGCCCCAGGTCCCGGGCTGGGTTCACAGCATAGCCAGAGTTGAAGCCCATCGACAGGCCGATGACCAGCACCACGAGGCCCACCGTGAGGGGCTCCAGACCCCGAGGGACGGGGTTGTTTCGAGGGTCCACTATGGCCAGGATACACACGATCAATGCAGCTGTTCCAATAATCTAAGACATCATGCAGGGAGAAGGATCTATTAATGCTTTTTATTAAAGTTAATTTGATCCTTATTCATTTGTATTACTGAGAACAAGTAGTCCTGCTGATGATGATGCACCTTTATTTTAACTATGACAATTGACGAGCTGTCAAAATGAAAACTTATTTTGTGAACTCTGTGAACCTTTACATCAGAAAACAGCACATCATAGATATTGCACTGTCCACTGATCTGACATCAAGCCCCCCAAGAGAGGTGAACGTATGGGCTGTCTTTCAATTGGCATGGTTGAATCACTTCATGCCTGAACAGTACAGTTTTACAGTATATGCACACAGTGGATATGGTATTGATTCCTCTACGTGCTGTGATGAGTCAGGGTCTATATGAGGGCTGCAGCTGTGGCTCGTGCCCACCCTGGACAGCAGGTACCCTATACAGCTTTTGTGAGGTTGTTTTGCTGGCGCCAGCTCAGAGGAAGTGTTTTTTAAGTGTCAATAAGGGTCTTGAAAAGGTTAAAGGTAGGGTAGGTAAGTTTGAGAAACCGGCTCGAGATACACTTTTTGTTATATTCCATGGAATGCTCTTAACATCCCGATAGCAATGAATATCTTAAGTGCTTTGACAAAAAATCCATAAAGAAATATCATCTGTGGAAGCCGTAGTACTGTAAAAAGCACGACCAATCATTTTAGCCGGCCCGGCTAAAATAACTGGATGGCCTACCTGCCTGTCAGCCTTCCATCTGTGCTCAAACTTATCTCGTGCCCTCATTGGTCATGTGCGCGTTCGTGTGTGTTGGAGGAGGGGCTCTGTAAGGAAGTGGCAGATTTTCTCCGGTTGTGTATTTTCAAATTCTAGCGCACTCGAGCCGGTTTCTCAAACTTACCTACCCTACCTTTAACTTAAGAATAACAAGCTGTTTCCTAGGCTGGTGTTTATATAAGAGATAGTTTGCTGATAATTGTAAGGCATTCCTAGTATACAGCTGTTATTGGTCTTTTTAACCATTTAATAGAATATGCATACTACCTGCAATTGTTCAGGAAAAACGGTCGATGTCTGTTGTCAATATACACCTTTACTTGCTCAGAAAATGTAGTGAACAACAAACACTGCATCAAGTATTGGAATGTAAGCTCTTTTTGATCATACAGAACACACACTGTGCACAAAGCTATCCTCCATTATTTGAATCTTCTGGCAGAGCGGGATCTAATTGACCTTGCTTTTCCTCTCACACTTACAAGCTGTTCTACACAGATTCCAAGTTAAGACAATCAGATCAAATGAATAGTGACACTGTCCTGCTCAATACACCGCTCGCTTCTTCTGAAAGGTTAAAGAGTGTGAAAGGAGCCCAGGTGATGTGATTGGTGATCAGGCTGTTACAGGAGTGCCAGATTTCCATGTAATACTTCTGAGGAATATACATTTTGGGCTCCAGCAGTGGAGCCATGCAATTATTTTGCCTTCATACAGTACAGTATGTCTGTAGTGCAATATCTACAATGGATGTGACTCATATTTTTCAATCTTTTCTTGAAGACAAACTTTGATTTGAGTCAATGCCGCTGTCTATTCAGCTCCAGCAGACATGCGTCAAGGTCTGTGATTGTGTTCTTTTTCAATCAAACTTTCAAATTACGCGAATGGAGTCTATTGCCGAATACCAGAAACAATAGACATTGATGCAACATTATATTGTTTTACAGTACTTGTGCAGTACTCAAGCAGGAGTGTTTGGCCTGTGGGACAGAGCATGCTGATTTATATGGATCAGCTGTTGTTCTGAGTAGGGGTGATACATTTGAGAAATATGGGCTCAGGGAGGCTGTGGCTCAGTGGATAGTGTGATGGACTTCGAATCAGGGGGTAGAGAGTTCGAGTCCCACTGCAGTCAGCATGTTGTTGTGTCCCTGGGCAAGACACTTCACCCCAAGTTGCTCCTGTGGGGATTGTCCACAGTACTCAATGTATGTTAGTCGCTTTGGATAAAAGCGTCTAACAAATGACATGTAATGTAATGTAATGTAAATAAACTGTTACCTGATCAAAGAATCCATTTACCAAGGAGAGATGTTTGGATGGATATGTGGCAAAAATCCCAGCTGTGGCATTATTCCCCACTACGATCAGCTCTCCCTGGCTAATGTCCCATAATGCATCTGGTGGAAGAACGTACACATCGTTACATTTGTTTTTATTAATACAATTTAACTTTGCCAATGTTTTGACTTTCTTTCATAGTAGACATTTATAGTTTCCAGACACTGTATCAATTACATTGTCTCTAGCGGCATCATAAGGGTTGACATTTATGGTTTATTAATTATAACTTTATGCCCCTATTAGATGGTACAAGAACAAAGATGACAGGATTAGTGGAGAGAGATCCAACAAAGGTCAGACTAGAAATTGTGCACCACTTCCTGTTGTAAGCATCTCAAGCCTCTGCTTTCACAGTTTTTTTACCTTCAAAAAGGTTTTGTTGGTAGGGTCATGTTGGGGTCGGGGTTTGAGGTTTCTGGGTCAGGATTAGATTGCACTGGCCTTCCAATCTGTGGGTGGGTGGGTGTGTAATTATTTGTGGTATTGGTAGAGTTGGAGTTGATTGCACCAGTTCCTGAATGTGTTGGGCTGTAGCTCTGGTCCAAGTCAGGTAATTGTCCTCGGTCTGGAATTTGTTTTGTGGGAGCCCTGTGAGTGTCGGAAAGTGTTTGACTATGGTAGTGTTGATTATTGGGAGGTTATTGTGCTGTGCTGAGGTGAGATTTGAGGATAAGTTCAGGGGGGATGTATACGTTTGTGTTTGGAAAGGCGGTGCGTGAAGAGTGTTGCAAGTTCTTGGAGGTTATGTTTGGGGTTTCTATTGAGGCCAATGGAAAAAATGACAAAATTGGCTGAGTGGTAGGGTCCTGGCAGACTTTGACTTTGATTGATTCAACTCTGGCTCATGTCTAGCTGAAGGAAGGGAATATTGTTGCCTTGGTTGGGGTTGATGTTGTTGTCGCTGATTACTAGGAAGGTCTAGTTTCCTGTGAATCGCCATGTCGTTGGATAAATTGTGTGTTCTAGGCATCTCAAGCCTCTGCTTTCACAGTTTTTACCTTAAAAAGGGATTTATGAAGGGTTAGGGTTATATAAAGTGTAAGTGTGGTGATTGATCCCTTGTGTAGGGTATTTAGTAGAAGTAAGCCACAAAATAGGTTACATTTTGTCAAGAGAAGGTCTGGATGTTCATTTGTTCTTGTTCCCTCAGAGCAAACAACCATTTGGCTTTGTTCAAACTGTCAGGCACAAAGCTATAACAGGTTGTACATTTTTAATTGTCTCCACCAAGCTGCCATTTACTCAAGGAAATCGAAGTTTCAAAATAGTTTTAGTCCTCGGGGTGCATCCATCTTGTGTCCCCTGCTACGACCTGTAAATCTACCACTGAGTAAACAACAATCATGATTTGTCTAAGGATTATAGGTGTGTGGCAGTTCAACTTTAACATTTTTAGATTAATCATCTTTAGTGTCACGTACCAAAATACATGCCAAATACAACTGCTGCCCCCAGAAAGGCACCGAGAGTCTGAAAGAAAAAGAACAGCGGGAACTTCCTCCAGGGCTCTCTCCCAAGTAAACACAGTGAGAAGGTCACAGCTGGGTTCAGATGACCACCTACAGATGAGAAAAATATGGAGAATTGAATGAATTTTATAAACACATACATATTCTATCTGATTCCTGGCAGGAACACATCATATTGCTATTGCTACTGCATACAGTGCAGCCCCCCACCCTTTTCCTAGAAGAGTGTTGTTAGCCTATATATTTAGTAAGTATGTTTTCAGTAAAGTCCTGTTGGGATGGAACAAATTAAATTGGAGGGATGAAAAGATTCAGAAGTATTCCTTTTTCTAACCTTGAAGGTGAAAATAAGTTCTCTGATGGCACACTCGTGGGTGCCTCGCTTCTTTTCACACCTTAATCATGTCATGGTAGGAGCTATCTAATTATAAGAGCTTATTTTCCCAGCTGCAATGTGTGTTAAAGGCGAGCAGCCTCATTATAAAAGCATTGAAGAATTGAGCATGAATGAACTGCGCAGCCCTTTTTAGTGTTGCTGCTTTTGACAGAGGATACTAGGATTGAGGATTGACTCTCACTTTCCTTTCAATTACAGACCACGTAGTGTTCAAGTTCAGGGGGAAGTGCCCCAGCCTTCTGTGTGTATCTCTTTTGCATTCCTCTGCCCACTGCTTCCTGTTCTGCCCCCCCTGCCTGTAGCTGTCATCATGTCAGGCACACACATCACTGTGGTAAATACAGCACTTCAGATAACCAGTTTACCCTTTTGTTGATATTTAGTGTCTGTCAAGCCATCAATAATAATCACTCCTTATTATGCTTATAAGCTGGAGACAAAAAGCTGAGTCAACTCTCTGAATGACAGCTGCTTCATGACAGGGATGCAAATGACTGTGGCTTAACTAAGTAACATTTTCTTTATCTTAATAAGGTATACCCGGCCCGGAGGAAGCCCAGGGTCCCCTTCTGGGGCCAGGCCCAGAAGGAGGACTCGTCGGCGAGCGTCTGGTGGCCGGGCTTGCCACGGAGCCCGGCCGGGCACAGCCCGAAAAGGCAACGTGGGCAACACCTCCGCTTCTCCGTCCCGCGGGCCCACCACCTACGGGAAACAGCGATGGGGTCGGGTGCGCTGCCAGAAGGGTGGCAGTGAAAGCAGAGGGTCTCGACGGACCAGACCCGGGCGACAGAAGCTGGCTTTGGGGACGTGGAACGTCACCTATCTGGGGGGGAAGGAGCCGGAGCTTGTGCGGGAGGTGGAGCGTTACCAGTTGGATCTGGTTGGGCTCACCTCTATGCACAGCGTCGGCTCTGGAACCTTACTTCTGGATAGGGGTTGGACTCTATTCTTCTCCGGAGTTGCCCAAGGTGTGAGGCGCCGGGCGGGTGTGGGGATACTCACAAGCCCCCGGTTGGGTGCTTCTTTGTTGGAGTTTACCCCAGTGGACGAGGGGGTCGCCTCCCTACGCCTGCGGGTTATGGGGGGGGAGACTCTGACTGTTGTGTGTGCTTATGCACCAAACAGCAGTTCAGAGTATACAGCCTTCTTGGAGACCCTGGAAAGAGTCCTGTATGGGGCTCCTGAAGGGGACTCTTTCATCTTGCTGGGAGACTTCAACGCACATGTGGGCAATGATGGAGACACTTGGAGGGGCGTGATTGAGAGGAACGGCCCCCCTGATCTGAACCGGAGTGGTGGTTTGTTACTGGACTTCTGTGCTAGTCATGGATTGGCCATAACAAACACCATGTTCGAACATAAGGATGCTCATAAGTGTACGTGGTACCAGAGCACCCTAGGCAGAAGGTCCATGATCGATTTCGTTATCGTATCATCGGACCTGAGGCCGTATGTTTTGGACACTCGGGTAAAGAGAGGGGCGGAGTTGTCAACTGATCACCATCTGGTGGTGAGTTGGGTCGAGTGGCGGGGGAAGCCTCTGGACAGACCTGGTAAGCCCAAACGTGTAGTTCGGGTGAACTGGGAACATCTGGAGGGGGCCCAAGTTCAGGAGGCCTTCAACTCACACCTCCGGCGGAGCTTTTCGGGCATTCCTGTGGAGGCTGGGGACATTGAACCAGAGTGGGCGGTGTTCAAAGCCTCTATTGCCGAAGCCGCGGCGGGGAGCTGTGGTCTCAAGGTCTTAGGTGCCTCAAGGGGCGGTAACCCTCGAACCTCCTGGTGGACACCGGTGGTCAGGGAAGCCGTCCGACTGAAGAAGGAGGCCTTCAGGGATTTGTTATCCCGGGGGACTCCCGAGGCAGTTGCAAGGTACCGACAGGCCCGAAGGGCAGCAGCCTCAGCCGTGGTCGAGGCAAAGCAGCGGGTGTGGGAGAAGTTCAGAGAAGACATGGAAAAGGACTTTCGGGCGGCACCAAAGTTGTTCTGGAAAACTGTCCGACACCTCAGGAGGGGGAAGCAGGGAACCATCCAAGCTGTGGACAGTAAGGATGGGACGTTGTTGACCTCAACTGATGGAGTGTTAGGGCGTTGGAAGGAACACTTGAAGGAACTCCTGAACCCGACAACTCCACCCTCTATGGTAGAGGCAGAGCTGGAGTATGACGGGGGATCAACACCAATCTCCCGGGGGGAGGTCACTGAGGTTGTCCAACTCCACAGTGGCAAAGCCCCGGGGGTGGATGAGATCCGCCCAGAAATGCTGAAGGCTCTGGGTGTTGAGGGACTGTCATTTTCATTCCTACCCTCACCTATGGTCATGAAGGATGGGTCATGACCGAAAGAACGAGATTGCGGATACAAGCAGCCGAGATGGGTTTTCTCCGCAGGGTGGCTGGCCTCTCCCTTAGGGATAAGGTGAGAAGTTCAGTCATCCGGGAGGGACTCGGAGTTGAACCGCTCCTCCTTCGCGTCGAAAGGAGCCAGTTGAGGTGGTTCGGGCACCTAGTAAGGATGCCACCTGGGCGCCTCCCTAGGGAGGTGTTCCAGGCACGTCCAGCTGGGAAGAGACCGAGGGGTAGACCTAGGACCAGGTGGAGGGATTATATCTCTTCGCTGGCCTGGGAGCGCCTTGGGGTCCCCCAGTCAGAGCTGGTTGATGTGGCCAGGGAAAGGAACGTTTGGGGCTCTCTGCTGGAACTGCTACCTCCGCGACCCGACCACGGATAAGCGGGAGAAGATGGATGGATGGATGGATGGATTTGTAAACACAGGCTTTTGCTGCTGCGTGTATGAATACATAATAATCATAGTATTAACAATATTACAGAATCAGCCCTTTTTTTCCTTTCAACAATGTTTTTCCAACCTCATTAAAATGTATAGAAAGGCATCGAAAAGGCAGTTCCGGGCTATAAACCTTTATATCTAATGATGGTGACAAAAACACAGAATAGACCACAAGGCACTGTTAATACACCAAATAAGGACATATTATATACGTTATTATGGGCTATGTTAAAATAAATATATATTTATTTCCTGTAATTAAGAGACAAAGACAGAAAGAAAAAACTGTATTAAGACTTATCTGGGATTTCGAACAAATAATGATGTGTAAGAAATACATTAAAATGAAAAACGAAAAGATATGGAAATATTGTACTAAGATAAGATAAGATAAGATAAGCTAGGACTTTATTTATCCCGAAGGAAATTGTTGTGCCAGAGTTACAAAGATGCAATAAACACAGCAGCATAATAATAAAAGTAACAAATGAGCAAATCAGATAACTTCAAGAAACATAGCAGTCACATAATGCATGTAAAATACATTTACAGTGACGAGCAGTATTGAATAGTGCAAAGAACGCAGTGGCAGTTACGTCATTTACAAGTTAATATTGCACATGTTATAAGCAGAAAGTAGGAAGTGTCTGTAATGATGAAAATGCTATTTAAATTGAACATAGTGGTGGTGTGGAAGTTCTCCGTTCTCTTTACTGAAGGGTGAGGAGGTATAGAGTGTGATGGCCGCTCTGTGGTGGTCTTACTAAATGCTTTATACTGCTTCAAACAGAAGTAATGTTTCTTTTTCTGAAAGAAGAGGGGGTTGGGGTCACTGGGTCACCAAACAGAACATTAGGTTAAAGGAAACAGTGAAACCTTGACCCCTTAAAATACAGTTTCCTCACCTGAGATCTGTCCACTCACTAGGATGCCCAAAGTCGCAGCAAAACCAAAAGCAATGTTGACCGTGAGGAAGGAGCCGTGGGAGCCTCCGCTCAGCACCACCTGGGCTACTGACCCACACCCAAACATCTGGAGAGAGGACAGGGTCAGAATCACAATCAGAGTATCAGTCCCACAGCGGGGACATTTACAGTGTTACAGAGTGTCATAGCAGGTAAAGAAGGCATGCAATCAATTAAAGGAGAAGCACACATTAGTTATCAAATTTAAATAAAGACAACCATGGCTAAAAAATTAGTAGCAGCAATTTAAGTAAAACTGAGTGACATAAATAGCATATTAAACTATAGTAACCTTAAATATAGTTTCGGGACATACATCAAAGATGTATTTTTTTTTACATAAAAATGACGTACTGTATGTACTGTACACGTTAGACAAATAATCCCTAGAATGATCTACTAAAGAAACGCTTTCGCAACATTTCCTTAAGCACACACTTTTTTTGGAGATCCAATCCATAAGCAGTAAAGTTGAAAACTCCAACCCTGTCATGAAGTTATATGTGAAGACAGACAATAGTAGAAAAACTTGAGAGAGAATAATAGAGCTCCACAGCTGCCTGACCTCCAGTCAGATCTCTAGCTGAGACCTGCTCTCCGTCAGATCCAGGGTGTGTCTCTCTGACCTCGGAGGTCATGTGTGTGTTATGGCCGGGCTCTGAGTAGAACTATTGATGCAGACAACAATCTGACCCCCCCCCGCAGAGCCGTCTCCTCGGAGGTCCCGCTCTGACCACCGAGGGACCGGACCCCCAGTGGACTGAAGACTCCTGGAATTAACAGACCAGTCCCAGCTGGGGGGCAGCATAACAAATGTCCCGGTGTTCACCATCGGTGTGCTCAGCTGATATTTGTGTTTTCTGCGGGTTACCACGAGGAACAGATGGATTCCAGGTTGTTTTGCACAGGCAGAAAAACCTTTTAACTTAATTTTAAGGAATCTTACAGATGTTTGGATGTCATTAGCAGAAACTATGGATATAACACAGTATGGTTTTGTGTGAATTAAAGTACAAAGAAAGAAAAAAGAGGCAATAATGAATGCAGTCTGAGATGCTAAGTTATTATGAGTAGTCTAAATTATTCAGTGTTTCTTTGCCTCCTAGAAATATAAGAAAGCAGCAATTTAATGAGGAGAGAGCAGCAGTTAAACTTTCTTTACAATTTTTTAAAGGCTGCTGTAAAAGTTGCCTTTGAACATCAAATCAGTCTTACAGAAGAGCACTGGAGGATAAAAGAAGTATTAACTATGTTTCTCATGAAACAACTAAACAGACTCGATAGCACCCTCACCTTTTCTCTGCACAAACATGTTGGACGAGGAGGAGACAGAATCCCTTGGGGTATTTTCAAAAGACCTTTTGTTTTTTCTCACATTGAACAGAAAGGCTGGTGGAAGGCTTCAGAATGTTTTTAGTGAGAACATTTATTTAAACCATTTATGTTGATGTGTCTCATCTTGCATCTTTAATTGTTGGTTTGATTCATTGATTGCTTGGATAACACAAATGGCTTGTTAGTTGTCACTCACTTCACAATGTTCATATGTTCAGATACGATCATAACTTTCATCTCATATGTTAAACAAATGGGGCGAAGCCTGCGAGCTAGTTCAGGCAGTCAACTCGAGCACTTATGCTGCATTCATACATAACGCCCCTTGCCACTCTACAACCAACCAAACAGAGTCTCCTTAATATGCCGCTCAATTTAACCTGCCAGATCTCTCTCTATGCTTTGCTTGCTGCTGCTGCTGCTGCAGCTACTTCCACGTCGCTGCTGCTTGCCTGCCCCACCACCACCCCAGCTTCCACCCCAGCTTCCACCTGTATGCTCGGGGGATAGTTATTTAATCATCACTCATCGTGCTATGTATATCTGTGGAGTGATGAGGCCCGAGCCTAGATGCCAAACTCAACTATATGCTGCTTCTAATAAACATGTTAAAGAAACACGTGAGTTGTCTGACTGAACTCCTTTTATCGAAGACTATCGAAACTACCTCACAATAATTACATTTCTAAGTGAAAAATAGCCAATAGAAACAGCTGCTAAAGGAACAATTTATGAGGCTTGCAAACTGTCATGGTAACCATGCAGATATTCTAGACTCTTATTTAAGTGCTACCAACTGTACATTTCATTCCCCTGGTTTAATAAATATTATGATTGGACAGTTTACATCCCAATTCAATTCAATTAAATGGCATCAGAGAATAATAGGAAAAACATTAATTACATTTCGAATTGAGTTAGAAACAACTCTATACTGAGTACATGTCTAGCAATGTAGTCTACAGTCCTTGTTTTCCTTGAACAGAATCATACCCTCAGCGCCCTGCAGTAGAATCAGAACACTCTCTACTCACCACCAGAATGAAGGTTCCCAGGCACTCTGCCATGGCCTGGCGGAGGAGCACATGTCGGATCTGAAAGGTCCCTGCCAGTTTCTTCAAAATGTCTCTTTGTTTTCCCATGATGCACTTATTATAAGCTTATCTTTAGGTAGGCTCTGTAGTCTAACAACTGAATGTGAGTCAGTGGCCGTGCATCAGCTTTTAGGGGTCTCCTAGGGTCCCTCCCTTTGGACTGCCTGCCACTCCTTAACACTTTTCCACCCATCCCTCCACACAGTTTTGCAGCCACTGAACTCCTGCTATGACTGACATTTCTCTCTTTGCAACACAGCTACACGTCACATACATCTATTGGATTTTATTTACATTGACGAATATCATAAATTACAAATATTTCTCAGGGGGCTTTATATCTGGGATAAGACACCCTCTGACTCTAGATTTTTTTTCTTCTGGAGACTCTAGTAATCACAAGGGAACACAAATTAGAAAACAAATCTATACATTTGCACATTCACTCTAAAAGCTAACGGGTGTTTGTTTTTCAAGGTTTCTTGCCCTACTTTAAAATCATTCCCAATTAAAATATAAGTATTTTTGTGCATAATTGTGTACATTCATCAAGCAAAGGACATCTTCACTCTCCCAAACGGATCCCTCTTCACTAGCCCTCACATGTCACGATCACAGCTGTGGAATAAACTCCACATTACAGAGGAATGTATAAGCAAACAGGTAAACCGGGATACACAAGACTCTCCACCATGAGGAGGAAACATCCATCACCATGGATACCGTTTAGATGCCGTGCTCAAGCAGCTTTTAGAGCAATAGTGTGTTGTGTCTCGCTGTAAACGAACTAATCCCTCTCTTCCTAACAACATTTACAGCTATATTGGCTCTAAACTGAAGGATAGAGAGTAAATAGAGGCTTGAAACATTGTACTCTTCCAAATGAGATTTATTATTTTAAGAAGTTAGAATAAAGGAGAGACTTTCACAGTTTAGTGTGAGCTTGGAAGGCATCTTTTTTTAGACTAAAAAAGAAAGGTGTGCGTGTGTTTGCAAACTCACTGTTTCTCTGTAGAGGCAAAACAATAACAATGTAATGTGGAGCCAGCAGTCTAAGCCATGCTTTTCTATTTACCTTCCCAAGACGAATCACAGTTTTCATCTTTATATCATTCTTTTATTACTTGTACCATATGCAAACCCTACTTGGCATGATCCTTTACCTTACTAAAGTCAGCATAGTTTGACACGTTTTATAAAAATCCTCAAAATCTCAGTATATTGAGTTTGAGGCTATAGCAGCTGGAGGCTACATTAGCTGCTGCGAGCAAAACACATTTCTCTGATCAAACTGTTGTTGTCTGAGCAACCGTGTCTGTATTGTAGGTGGCAGGAAGAAGAATGAACGAAAAAATCAATGATGAAATATAAAACATTTCTGATTCTGCTACATTGATTTTAAAACTGTCCTTCGTGAGCCTGACAATGTTATAAAAGTGTGTCCATTGTGCATCATAGTTATCTGTGGAGGAAATCAGGGCCGGTCGTGATGAAGGTTGCCCATGTAATAATTTGTCTTCATTAAACACAATCACAGTGTTGATCCTTCAGTTGTCAAATTACCTTGTCCGTGTTAATTTTAGAAGAATCAGGAATAAAGCACACAGAGGTGTTTACTCAAAAATGTTTTCACCTTGATATAACATTCAACCGTTCAGCTGTGTGTGTGTGTGTGTGTGTGTGTGTGTGTGTGTGTGTGTGTGTGTGTGTTTGCTTGCTTGCCTGCATCTTTTTTCAAGATTGTGTTATCATTATCTCCGAGCGCTCTGTAATTAAGACGTGCACATCTCGTGCTTTGTTCAGCTTATTAGGGCGGGGGGGTTGGCCAGAGGAGGGAACTTTGATGCTTTATCTCAGAGGTTACTTAAATCAGGCTGACTTGCTGTTTTGGCAAAATGCATAAAACAACCTTGATGATAACCCCAATTAACATATTTATTTAAATACTGATTTATTTACAGATCAAGGTATTTATCTTTCATTTTCCTTAACCACAGTTTTCATAATATGTTCTCTCATGAGGCTTCAACATATTGTTTTACCTTGTTGTGTTTGGAATGTTCTAGACTCAACCTGCTGAAGAAGGGAGTCATAGGGGCACATGAATATATTCCTGAAATTAATATTTTAGATTTTTAGCAGCAAGAGCATAATGATATTCCCCTGGTCAAATGTGAGTGTAGTAATACTCTAAATACCCGCAGTAGGAAGGATTCATTATCATGTCATGGAAGAACCCAAAGGTGGATTTAAGTTCTATTCTATATGCTAGTTATTTTCATGGGAAAGCATGATTTATTTTTGAGCGGACAAGAAAAAGGCACATAGACGCAAAACGCACCATCAGGACGTCAGAAAGCATTTTTCCCAGCTTCAGGCTGCCACTTCCACTAGAATGCTGGGTTTGATAAGGTGGAGCCTCATGCCTGCAGGATAGATTGATTTCAAAAATAAAAATCACATCGAGGCTCACTATTGTTACCCCAGGGAGGATTCTGTTACACTGATTACAATTTCATTACTTGTCCTTGCACTTAAAAAGATAAACACACAAACTGATTTATATTTAATATCCCTGAGGAGCATTCAGAATTCAGTATATTGCACAAAATCAAAGATCATATTGTAAAACAAAAGTGTGATTTCAGTGTTTCAGTGATACAAAAAACTGAAAGAGACAAATGATAACAGACAGAGATGAATAAGTATAAGCTTATTTATACATTGACATGATTATGCAAGGCGTCCCCCAACTCTCCCTCTGAATAAAAATAGTTTCCATTATGGGTGGATTGTATGAAAATTCACAGCTAATGCTAGAAGGTGCTCAGTGTGTGGACACAGTTAGGAGAGTGGCACTGCATTAGCATAACATCAATGTCAAGCTAACATCCGTGAATTGAGCTGATCAGCCGTGGATATATGTGCTGCAGGCACGCTGTAATGGGGTTTTAGGGAAACATAGGAATGCCGCTCTGCTGCCACAAGGGCAAATTATATATGAGTAAAGGCTGGAGAAGGTGGTGTAATGCAATGAGAGTGCACATAATCTCTGCTGTGGTGAGTAGGACAGTGGTTATGTATTGTGTAGTATATCAAGTAAGAGCTCCAGCAATATATTCAGTATGCAGGTATGAATGTAGGTACAGTACAGGTACGGTTGTTTGCAAGTAGTTGCTTTCACATTGCTTTTTTTGTACTTTTAGTCATATAAATTGGTTTTATTTTGCCTAATAAATCTGGATATTAAATAGAATCAAAATCCTGAATGCAGCCATTTACAAGTAACGGCCCCTACACACGGCGGCGTGCGTTGAAGCTTCACTTTGAATAGGGTGACGTCACGCTTCGCCGAACTGCATTGTGGGAGCAAAGCGTAGCTCGCTTCAAAAGTAGAGCAATGTTCTACTTTTGAAGCTTCAACGGAAGCGCCAGCCAATCAAATCATATGCCAGTACTAGCTCTAGCCAATCAAACCGCTGCTTGTGTGTCCGGGGCGGGAGATTCAGGTGATTGGTTGTTGGTCTAGCTTCAGACATGCCCGCCGGCAAGGTTCAACGCACGCCGCCGTGTGTAAGCTCCGTAAGAATCAAGTTTCTGTAGATTTGGAGTTTAAACATTTTTCAGATAAGAAGAAGAGTTCCCTTAGCTGGAATAGAGCTGTTTTCCTCAGCTCTTAAAAACGTAACATTTTTCACAAGAAAGTGATGAAAGACAGTGAAGCAAAAAAAGCAACTGGAAATTACATTAAAAGTTAAAAAGAAAGAAAAATACCAAAGCATAACTCCTACAGCTAATTCTGTATGCAGAAAAATGCATGCTGAGATCCATCCCATACATATACATAACAGTAATGTATCTTTGAGATTTCAGCATGGACTAATAAAAACAGAAGAGCGCTGCTAGGCTCTCTGTGGAGGAACAGTATATTTCACACAGCAGTGCTTCAATGCCGGTTGTGATGAACACTTTCTCGCCTCTCCCGACTCTTCATTATAAAGCTCTAAACGGACCACCAGTAATATCTTCATTGTAATGTTTTATGCAAAGATACAATAAGTAAGAAGCACATTCACATCATCATTGCTGCTTATCAGATATAATGAATTTGCATTAGTTTATCTAACTAGTAGGAGCCACGGCAGAGAGAAAATAATAATTTCATAATAATAATAATAATAATAATTCATTTATTTTATATAGGCGCCTTTCAAGGCTCTCAAGGTCGCCGTACAAATACATAAAAAACAAGATACACAATAGATAACACCAGCATAAGAAACATAAACAAGACAATGCAGTATATAAATCAATCAATCAAATAACCAAATAAATAAAAACAGAGGATGTGTGATGGATAATGATCAGGGTGGATATGCGAGTGTGAAGAGATATGTTTTGAGGCGTGATTTGAAAATGGGGAGAGAGTCAGTGTTGCGGATGTCAGGTGGGAGAGAGTTCCAGAGGCGGGGTGCAGAGCGGCTGAAGGCTCTGGACCCCATGGTGGTTAAACGGAAGGGGGGTGCAGTGAGGTTGAGGGAAGCAGAAGACCTGAGTGTGCGGATGGGTGTGTTGATGTGCAGGAGGTCGGAGCGGTACAGAGGAGTGAGGTTATGGATGGCCTTAAAGGCGAGGAGCAGAATCTTAAAGGTGATACAGGATTTGACGGGGAGCCAGTGAAGTTGCTGAAGAACAGGAGTGATGTGGTTAATGGAGGGGGTTCTGGTGATGATGCGGGCAGCAGAGTTCTGAACCAGTTGAAGTCTGTGGATGGATTTGAGAGGGAGACCAAAGAGAAGGGAGTTGCAGTAGTCGATGCGGGAAGTGACCAGGGTGTGAACAAGAATGGCGGTGGTCTTAGGGTTAAGGGACGGGCGGAGGCGGTTGATGTTGCGTAGATGGAAATAGGCAGACCGAGTGATATTACTGATGTGAGATTTGAATTAAAGTGTGCCGTCGAGGATGACACCCAGACTCTTAACCTGAGGGGAGGGGGAGACTGAAGAGTTGTCTATTGTAATTGAGAAACTGTTTGGTTAGGGTGGATTTTGTGCCAATGAGGAGAACCTCTGTTTTATTGTCGTTAAGTTTGAGAAAGTTAGAGGAAAACCAGGATTTGATGTCCTGTAAGCAGTCAGACAGGGAGGATGGAGGGAGGATGGTGGTTGGTTTGGAGGACAAGTAGAGCTGGGTGTCATCCGCGTAGCAATGAAAGTGGATGTTGTGTTTACGGAAGATATTGCCAAGAGGAAGTAAATAGATGATAAAAAGAAGAGGCCCCAGGACAGAGCCCTGGGGAACACCGGTCGTGACTGGAAGTGGCTGTGATTTGAAGGTTTTGAGTTGAACTGAGTGCGGCCAGAGAGATATGATTTAAACCAGAGGAGGGGTGTGTCAGTGATCCCGATGGAGGTCAGTCTGTCAATGAGGATGCTGTGGGAAATGGTGTCAAAAGCTGCACTAAGATCAAGGAGGATGAGGATAGTTAATAGTCCGGAGTCAGCTGCCATGAGGAGGTCGTTAGTGATTTTCACCAGTGCTGTTTCTGTGCTGTAATGGGGGCGGAAACCAGATTGAAATTGTTCGAACAGGTTATTGTCAGACAAGTGGGTATGGATCTGGGATGCAACAGTTTTTTCCAGGATTTTTGAGAGAAATGGTAGGTTAGATATGGGACGAAAGTTATTAAAGTTGTTGGGGTCTGCACCAGGTTTCTTCAGTATGGGCGTGATGGCGGCTGATTTGAAAAGTGAGGGAACAAGACCAGAGGTGAGGGAGGAGTGTATGATGACAGTTATAAGGGAGGACAATGAAGGTAGACAGGCTTTTACCAGGGGGGTAGGAAGAGGGTCTAACTGACAGGTAGATGGCTTGGATTTACTGATGAGGTCAGATATTACAACAGCAGAGGGAAGTGTGAAACTTGAAAGAGAATGAGAGAGAGGGTCGGTGAAAACAGGGAGAGATATACTGCAGGTGGTGTTAGGAGTTAGTTGCTGGTGAATGTTTTCTATTTTGTCATTCAAAAATGACATGAGGGAGTTACAGTAGGCAGTTGAATACTGATGAGGCGCAAGAGAGTCCGGTGGTCGTAGAATGTTCTTCACTGTAGAGAACAGGACCCTTGTGTTCCCTTCGCCAGAGCTGATGAGAACTGCGTAATATGATGATTTGGCTGTAGAGAGAGTGTCCTTGTAGTGGAGAATGTGGTTATTGTACATTTCTTTGTGAACGACAAGTCCAGTTTTTTTGCAGAGGCGTTCCAATCGACGGCCTTTTGTTTTGCGTTGGCCTAGTTCAGGTGTAAACCAAGGAGCAGAATGGGTGAAGGAAACAGACCAGGTTTTTAAAGGAGCCATGGTGAGCAGTTTATGAAGATTGTTATTGTAATGAGAAACCAGTTCAACAGGCGGGGATGAACAATTTATGCTGGGGAGGTTGTCAATGCCACCGGAGAGAGTGCGGAAGGAAATAACACGTGACAGATTTGGTTTGGACAGTGTTAAGGTGACAGTAAAGGATATTAATGAGTGATCAGAAATTGGAAGATCAGTTGCAGTAGATTTAAGAGGGATGACACCAGAACAGCAGATCAAGTCCAGAATATGTCCTTTGGAATGAGTCGGAAAATCGATATGTTGCTGTAATCCAAAACTGTCCAGGCAAGATGTGAAGTCCTTTGTGATAGCATTCTTGACAGTATCCATATGTATATTAAAATTTCCCAGCATTATTATGTTAGGTGAGAGTGAGCAGAGATGTGTGATGAAAGCAGCAAATTCGTTTATGAAATTATTATTAAGCTTAGGTGGACGGTAGACGCTTGCAACTATGGTAGGGATAGGCCCATTGAGTTGTAAGGCAATTGATTCAAATGAGCCGTGAATAGGCACAGATACAGACGAGACTTTCAAACTCTCGCGGTAAATCATCGCGAGACCTCCCCCTCTGCCGGTGGCACGGGGTTGACAGATGTAAACAAACCCAGGAGGAGTAGATTCATCCAGCTGTGAAAACTCATTAGGTTGTTGCCACGTTTATGTCAAACAGAGAAAATCAATCTTACGATCAGTCAGGAGATCTTGGAGAAGAGGACCCTTGGTCGTAAGAGAACGGATGTTAAATAGTCCAAAGTTGACATCAGTGTGGCCGTGTTTATGTTTAGCGCTAACGTTAGCCGACCTGGCTAAGCTGGCTAAGACAGTGTGGTCCACTTTCCGTGCGGAATTTCTTGGGTGTTGTCGAATTGAAGACCAGATGGATTGTATGGGTTTGGAGTCATCGATGGAGGAGGAGCTCAGCAGCTGTGTATTGGAGTGCCGCTGTCGCTAGGTTGAACGACAGGGCAGTCCAGAGGCCTGTACTACGAAGCCGGATTTTCGCTTAGCCGGCTAACTTCAGGGAAAACTCGGGCTTTCCGGTCCTACGACGCTGGTTCTCTTTTTATCAGAGCTCCGTGTGCGGAGTTTAAAGCGATCAAGTCATATTACAGGATAGAGGAAATACAGAAAAACTGCCGTTACAGGAAAGACGGCCGGCAAAAATCAACTGACTGTGTGAACGTGAAAATTAATAGAATATCCCCTCCCATCTTCAGAGCAATCTGACTATTATAACATTAGCGTTAAGAAAGCTTACTTAAATATCTGCCACAACATAAGTAACCGGATCAGAGTAACATTAAGTACAGTCCGCGGCACTGTGAGTGCAGACGTCGATGTGTCTCATTATCAGGGCTGGACTGGCCATCTGGCATACCTGGCATTTTCCCGGTGGGCCGACGTGCCTTTTGGGCCGACACGTCATTTTTTTTTTTTCTGAAGTCACCGCCCATAAAACGGGTAGATTGGCCCTCTGTTTAAATGTTTTTAGTAATTGACACTGGGCCGGCCCAATCAAATCTTTAATCACCTCCCCCTTTGGGCCGCTCGGTGTGCATCATTAATCACGCCCCCAGGAGGTAAGCCGGCCGTTGAAGCAAAACTGCCTTTTTTTTCGAGGCAAGAAAAAAGCAGGCCCTTCGTGCTGATGCTGCCGCTTGTGTCAAAATAAGCGACATGTTTAGTACAGGTGCAGGTCCATCTTCAGCACCCGTGGCCGATATTGGTGGTGAGGAAGATGATGAGAGGGAGAGAGTGCAGCGCGAGTGAGGAGAGGGAGGAGAACTCGCGGTAAGCAGAAGCTAAGAAAATTAGGAAAAGATTATTATTAAGGTTATGATACTCTGTAGTTCTGGAACCCATTAATATCCCCTTGATGAAGCACTAATAAGACAAATATTATAAGAGAAACATTCGTTAGCCTACAAGCTAGTAAGCTGGCTTTTTTAGGTTTTCCCTGGCAAGTTAAAATATAGCTTAATGGGACTCTGATACGTTGTCTCATTGAAAGAATGTCATTATTTTGTTAACCACCATTCATGAACAATTACTGTCAGATGGCAGCTTGTTTTGTTTAGTTTATTTACTTATGTGGTTATAAGGGCAACAGTGTCTTTTGGGACTTGAAAAACATGTTTATAGTCAGCTTTTTGTGGTAGTTTTGATTGACAATATATAGAATGAATAATATAGAAATAGATAAAAAAAATTGAGGCACACATGTAGCTTTGACCATTAACTGTGTGGTATTGTTATGTCAATGCCTATTTGTATGGACCTCTATCAGGGACCAAAGAGGTCACCTGCATCCTTTTTGACTCTCCCAAAGCCCCCCAACTACACTCACACATGCAAACACACACACACACACACACACACACACACACACACACACACACACACCGAGGAATGGACGCTGGACATAGTGCCCCTCTCCACAACAAGCATTCATTTGAGTTATTTCAGTCTAGTATATAAGTTACTTTGTGTGTACAGTATATATATACAGTATATATATCTTGCTAGTTGTGTACTTTTGTAATTTATGTGGGATTTCTGTCAAATGTTGCTTCAACTCTCTTTGTAAATTTAAATCTGTCTCTTTCAAACCTATTCTCAGGAAAAAAAATAAAGACAATGGATAGTATTTTTGGTTAAGCCTGTGTTCCTTCAGTTCTGTGTGCTCTGTGAGGTTCTGAGAAACCAGCCGCCTAAGACTTGCACTATAGCCCCTTGCGTGCGTCAATCAATCACATTTTATTTATATAGCCCAATATCACAAATTACAATTTGTCTCAGAGGGCTTCACAGTGTGTACAGGTACGACATCCTCTGTCCTTAGACCCTTGCAGCGCTCAAGGAAAAACTCCCCAAAACAGACCCCACAATTAACAGTGGAAAGTAGGAAGAAACCTCTGTGAGAGCAACAGAAAAGGGATCCCTCTCCCAGGACGGACAGACGTGCAATAGGTGTCGTGTGTACAGATGAAAAAGGCAATACAATTACAGCGATTAAAAAAAGGATGGAAAAATTAAATGAAAGCGTCAATGTATATAAAAAGATGCTGTCGACTCATCCTGTAGACTCATCTGGTCCTATCTCTATTGTGTTGTCATAGAAAGGGGAGGCAGGGCACTATAGGGTCCCCCCCCCCCTAAATTCACTAGAAGTCATCATTTAAGGGGTTATTTAAAAAAAAATTCTTCTGTGGGGGGCATACCCCACCAGACCTCCCTATTAGTGCTCGGTCACTGTTCGCTTTGTGAGAGGGTTTTAAGGTCTAATTTCTAATGATTGATAGTTCCCCATACGGTAACACTTTATTTTGATAGTCCATAGTTAACACTCTATAAGTCATCAGTTGACATTTAGTAGCATGTCAACAGTGCATCAGTTGACATGTATCAGTTGACATTCAACAGCACCGTTCAAACCGACAAGTAACTAAACATTAGTTGACGATCAACAAATAAGCAACTAAAGTTTAGTTGACTATTACATTAAGCATTAGTTGATGATCAACAGATAAGCAACTTTAGAGTTTAGTTGACTATCTGTTGATCGTCAACTAATCTAGAGTTGACTATCAGTATACTTTTAGTAGGCATTCTCCACTAAGCGTTTGTAGGCATGTGTTAGGACTATCCAATTAAAGTGAAAAACAGTTGAGAACAGTAGAAAGTCTATAACCTATCAACAGAACACATACATTCATCCACTAATTCCAAGGGTCCTCCCCCTGGTTCACGGACGACCTCCGCCGCATGAAAACCTGCGGTCGACAGCTGGAGAGACTATGGAGGAAGCAGGCTCTCGTCGTCCACCTATGGCTTTCAGAGAACACCAAAGTGCCTATGCTACTGCTCTAAAAAACGCCCGCTCTTCATACTACTCGTCAATAATAGACAACAGCAAAAGCAATCCTAGAACCTTATTCTCCACTATCAACCGCCTTCTCAACTCCTCCAACACAGGCCCCCCAGCTGCCTCTCCAGAACTCTGTAATAACTTCTCTGCTTTCTTTAAGACCAAGATCGCAGATATCAGAGCAACCATTACAGCCTCAACAGTAGCTCGGACCCCACCCACCTGCTCTCCCTTCATCAACGGCATCACCCTCTGCAGCTTCAACGAGGTGACGTCATCTGCACTGCTAGCCATCATAGGCAAATCGAAGCCTACCAGCTGCTCCCTCGACCCCATACCCACCCCGCTGCTAAAAACCTGTTCGCCAACCTTGGTTAATTTCCTGACAACACTCATCAACAAGTCACTACAGACTGTGAGGTGCCTGTCCATTTCAAAACAGCAGTTGTCACCCCACTTTTGAAAAAAACAAATATCGACCGAGAACTCCTCTCCAACTACAGACCTATCTCCAACCTCCCGTTCCTTGCCAAAGTACTTGAGAAGGTCGTGGCCGCACAGCTCCAGTCTCATCTGTCTGACAATAAAATGTATGAGACCTTCCAATCAGGTTTCCACCCTGCACACAGCACAGAAACAGCCCTAATAAAAGTAGCCAATGACCTGCTGATGGCAGCCGACTCTGGGTCACCCAGCATCCTGGTCCTACTTGACCTGAGTGCAGCTTTCGACACAGTGGACCATACCATCCTCCTCCACCGCCTCGAGACCTACACCAGGGTGACGGACATGGCTCTGAAGTGGTTCTCCTGCTACCTCACCAACCGGAAGTACCACGTGGCTCTGGGGGGTTCCAGGTCTGATGACACCGCAGTGACATGCGGGGTCCCACAGGGCTCAGTGCTGGGGCCGATCCTGTTTTTAATCTATCTATTACCTCTGGGTCATATCATCAGACAACATAACATCAACTTCCACTGCTATGCTGACGACACCCAGGTCTATATCAAAACACAACCCAATACCACCAATACTATCAAAACACTAAACACCTGCCTGGAAGACATCCGCTCCTGGATGACCACCAACTACCTCCAGCTCAACAGCAGTAAGACTGAGGCAATCCTGATAGGCACCACCGACCAGCTTGCCAAGGCCGCCAACATCAGCCCCTCCCTTGATGGTCAGCTCATTTCTCTCTCCTCCGTTGTCACCAACCTCGGTCTAAGGTTTGACCCCACTCTGTCTTTCCAAGCCCACATCAAACATATCACCAAGACCTCCTTCTTTCACCTGAAAAACATTTCCTGACTGAAGCCCTCACTCTCAACTGATGACACCAAAAAACTGGTTCATGCACTCGTCTTCTCAAGACTAGATTATTGCAATGCACTCCTCTCCGGTCTCCCAGCCAAATCCATCAACCGCCTGCAACTTGTCCAGAACAGTACAGCCAGAGTTCTCACCGGTACAAAAAGGTCCGCACACATAACCCCCATACTTGCACAACTACACTGGCTCCCAGTCCACTACAGGATCCAGTTTAAGGCTCTGCTCCTCACTTACAAAGCCCTGAATGGACAAAGCCCAAAATATCTCTGTGACCTCATCCGTACCCAGACATCTACCTGCTCTCTACGCTCCAGCCACGCTCCTCTTCTTTACATCCCCCGCACACGTCTCCGAACAATGGGAGACCGAGCCTTCTGCTCATTGGCCCCGCGCCTCTGGAACTCCCTCCCAGATCAGCTGAGATCTGCCCCTTCCACCGAGGTCTTAAAAACCGGCCTTAAGACCCTCTTCTTTCGGCAGGCCTTCCAATAAACTTTGAGCATGGTACACCTGGAGTATTGCCATTTTTATCGCTATCTCCGACTTTTATTTTATTTATTTATTTTAATTTAATTTTATATTTAATTTTTAATTTTTATTTAATTTTGTTTTAATAATTTGTATTATTATTATTTGTTTAATCTCTCAAATTGTATCAGTGTCCTTTGCTGTGAAGCGCTTCAAGATTTGTCTTGGCAGATGAGAAGCGCTATATAAATTCAATTTATTAGTATTATTATTATTAATTATATGCAACAAACATGGGAATAAAGCGAAATGTTTTGCACAACTGATCACGAACACTGGATAACTGAAGTCAATACCAGGCTATAAAGCACAGTAGAACAAACACTATATGCAGCATATCAGAGAAAGAAAGCTTTTTTATTTTAAGAATATACTACAAATATAGTAAAAACACTGAACAGTTGTGAAATGGTCAAAAATAAAGTTTGAAACACATTATCTACCAGCTGGTAGTCAATACCAGGCAAACGGAAATAAATCACTGCACTGCAGATTTGAACAGTTTAATAACTATAAATAAAATAAACAATGACACCTGACCAACAGAAGAACATTAAATTATTGATCTACCCTGAGGCCAAGGTCAACCGTTAAAGGTATAATATGTAGGAATTTCCTAAAAAACAATGTATAGATAGAAGTGTGTGATGGTGTCTGTATCTACAGAGACCCTGCCCTCTGCCTGTATTTTCTCTTCTCCTTTTATTTTGCTGTGTTCAGGACGTTTATGGGCGTCAGCAAAGAGCCTTTGGCTCCAATGTGTGTGTCTAACCCCCAGCCATTTACCAGGGTGTGCAGCTCCATCAGTAAACAACAGCAATTAGGCTACAGAAAGGTCCTAAACTGATCTGTGGTTACCATCCCGTATGTCCTTGATAAGTCTTACAAGTACACCATGTGTATATGTTCTTGCTAACCAGTAGGTCCACTCATAAGGAGAGCTGTTTTTTTAAGGTTTTCTCAGAACGATTCCCCCGCATACGCCAAACTTCCCTCTTGTATGTCTGCCATGCTCTTTCAATATTTTGAGTATGTAGTCCTGTTTGTGGATCAACATAATTCTGGCTGTGGTTGACCCTGACATGCCTGTAGCCCTCCTGGGAAAGACTGGCATATGCTCTCCACTCATCACTCACAACAAGACTTTGAGGCTTGATATGCTTCTTGATGATGGGAACAAGGGTCTCCTTGTTTCTTCTCTTTACTAGGCGAAGAATGGGACGTCTGCTTGCAGCTTTGATCTCGAGTATACCAAACACCCAAGATCTCTTTCTTTTCCAGGTGTTACCAAAGTGTCCTCTTCCATACTACCAAAAAACAGTGTGAACATTATTACAAAATAATCTCTTGACTTTATGTTTAATCAATCTATTATTAGTCAGGTGTAATTACCTTTTCATTGAAATCTGTTTTAAATTCCTTTTAACACAGTAAACATGCTTACAAAATGATTTGCTGGAAATGGATAATCTTCTCAAGGTCTAACCCGAAGGTTATCTTTTTTCTCCTCGACAGTTCATGAATTTGTGCTTTTATTTTTGTCACTATGACCACATTAGGAACCACAAAATCTTGACTGAAATTGATTGAAAACAAATCTTGTGACACTGCAATGCAATTCAATGTAGTCTTGACTCTGGCTTTGTGTGAATATTTAGTTATTTATTCATAATGTATGTAATTTTTGAGTTAGGAACACCTGTTCCTGTTTTATTTGACTAATATGTAAGATAAATACAGAAGCCTAATGCATTCACTTGAGGAAAAAAGGTTTTTCACAAGAACTTTTCCTGGAATTCTGAGATAATAATCTTGTTAATTAAGAAAAACATTATTTATGTAATTGACTTGCCCTAAATTACTTTTTTTTCAATATGCGTTTAAATAAGTAACACTTAAGCAACAATGAGAACATATTTTAAGAACTCATTAATTTGTAAATTAATATCACATTTTCCTGAACTTTCTTATAAATACGTTTTGGAAAACTTCATGAAAATGCTTTTGTCAACGCCACGGTCATGCCACGCCCTCAAACGAGAATACCGCGGTGTGAGACTTCCTGTTCTAGTGATGGGAATTATGGCTCTTTGAAGGGAGTCGGATCTTATGGCTCCGTTCCTTTCAAAGAGCCGTTCAAAAGAGCCGTTCAAAAGAGCCGTTTTTTTAAAAAGGGGGCGGGGTTACTAGGTTTATCTGCGAAATAATCACCAGGATAATGATTGACTGCATTGCCAGACCTAATGTCAATAATCTGCATTGTAAACATGACACAAGGTGGCGCCATATCCATGTCAGTGAATGTACTTTGAATTTACCCTCTGCATGTGTTAAGTAAATAAAGTTGCCTTGCCTTGAATGAAATTCACGCAACTCTTAATATTAGTAGTGTGTTTTTAAGTGGCGATGGAGATTATTTGTTGACCCTGCTTTAAAGGATATTTTGCCTTTACAAATGGTGCGCTTTATCACTGCCTGGGTTTTGGTTGAAGTGCATCCAAATGCTGCTGCGTTTTCGCGTTTGGCTCATTTTACATCCGAAAAACACGTCGTCTATCTGTCCAGTACCACTTGTTATGACTTCTCTCTCTCGCGTATTCCGTTAAGACCCACCCCACCTAACTCCTCGTGCTGAAACCTACAAATCAGAGTAGGGGCGGGTCTTCACAGAATACGTTTGGGGAACAAAATCAAGCTTTTTAAAAGGCGAGTGAATTTTGGCAGGCAGTGAGTGCGGACCAACTTTGATTGAACGATAAGAAGAACGGCTCTCACCAAGTACGACTCGGTTCCCCTCGTTCGTACCAAAGAGCCGTTCAAAAGAATCGGCTCGTTCGCGACCGACACATCACTATCCTGTTCCTCTTTCCAGCGATTCTTCGGCAGTTGGACACGTGTTTGCGTTGGATTCTCTTCAAATCATCTAAAACAAGTAAGCATGCCACCTGAGTTATTAATTACTGCTTTTTAACTAGCAAGTGTTATTTACTTTTCTTGTATTCACTGTTTTGAACAGAACATCGACATGCCAGCGCAATTACTGCTGTTAAAGTTAGACTCAGCCCTGTTGTGCTCATGTAGTCTATTTTTTCGCGCAAATGGTGTTGGGCAAAGTTTGCATCAAGTGCCTACCGACACAATTATGTGGTTAAGTTAAGAGCACGTATTAAGAATCAACTCCGCAAACTGTTCCCCTGTGCCGCTCTAAGCGTTTGCCGGGCACCGTGATACAGCCGCGGGGCTCAGAGGCTCTGCTGCATGTTGTGCGGTAAAATACCTCCGCTAAAGCTATTCCCTACTACTTTATAACCCAGCGGTTATGTAAGAGTAAGTTACTAATGCGCCGATTTGATATTTATTCCTTTGTATGTATTTCACCGTTTGTTTTACTGTGAGCAATTAATTATCTTTCTACAATCTTAGATGTGTACCCAATTTAAACTGCAGTTACAGCATCGAGTTGTTATTATACAATATGAAGTGCAAACTATATTTTTCATGCTTATGCAACGCTATAGATTAGTGATGTGTCGGTCGCGAACGAGCCGATTCTTTTGAACGGCTCTTTGGTACGAACGAGGGGAACCGAGTCGTACTTGGTGAGAGCCGTTCTTCTTATCGTTCAATCAAAGTTGGTCCGCACTCACTGCCTGCCAAAATTCACTCGCCTTTTAAAAAGCTTGATTTTGTTCCCCAAACGTATTCTGTGAAGACCCGCCCCTACTCTGATTTGTAGGTTTCAGCACGAGGAGTTAGGTGGGGTGGGTCTTAACGGAATACGCGAGAGAGAGAAGTCATAACAAGTGGTACTGGACAGATAGACGACGTGTTTTTCGGATGTAAAATGAGCCAAACGCGAAAACGCAGCAGCATTTGGATGCACTTCAACCAAAACCCAGGCAGTGATAAAGCGCACCATTTGTAAAGGCAAAATATCCTTTAAAGCAGGGTCAACAAATAATCTCCATCGCCACTTAAAAACACACTACTAATATTAAGAGTTGCGTGAATTTCATTCAAGGCAAGGCAACTTTATTTACTTAACACATGCAGAGGGTAAATTCAAAGTACATTCACTGACATGGATATGGCGCCACCTTGTGTCATGTTTACAATGCAGATTATTGACATTAGGTCTGGCAATGCAGTCAATCATTATCCTGGTGATTATTTCGCAGATAAACCTAGTAACCCCGCCCCCTTTTTAAAAAAACGGCTCTTTTGAACGGCTCTTTTGAACGGCTCTTTGAAAGGAACGGAGCCATAAGATCCGACTCCCTTCAAAGAGCCATAATTCCCATCACTACTATAGATGCAAATCCATGTTTGAATCTGCAGGAGAGTTAACGTTAGCTCTCTTCAGTTAAGGTGCATTCAGGCGCAATTCAGTACAATTGTGAATTGGGCGAAGATGGATTTATAACGTCAGCAAGATGTGTTCAATGTAGTCCAGTAAAATGCAGTCTTTAGCGAGAAATATCAATAAATAGTTTTATTAAGGAGATGTTTTACTACAACATAAAATAGATATTAGACAGTATGCAAACGAGATAAAGGAGTGTATATTGAAGTAATTAGGATCCGCTATATAGAGAATCATCGAATTGTACTGGTATCTACCAATACTATCCTTAATAAATGCCATCCTTATAAATGTATATAAATACAATACCGTTTTAAATGATACTTATATTTTAATTATGTTTGATTCAATTAATTGAATTAAATATGTTTTAATGAATTCTACTGAAATTATTGTTACATTTTCATCATGTAACTATTTTTGTTCTTTTATTTGCCTCCCCAGAAAACAGTCACACCTCCTCTTGAAGACATTTTGCCTCCTGCTATCGACTTCAGGTTCACATTAGGTAAGCCCTTGAGTGTGTCAGACTAAAGTTGTTGTTTCAGAGGTTAATTCAAGACGTGTTATGTTTACATACTAATATAATGAGCCTCAGGTAAACGTACCCATTTCTATTTTTTGAATCACAGATGGGATGGAGATGTAAACTATGCAGCACTAGTGTCACCACTCAAAGTGATATTTTAAAACATTATCGACTCCATCATGGAACCTTTGGACAGAAACGTGCCTTGCCCTGCATTCATGTAGACTGGCCTGCGCTCTCACTTATCAAGATAAAAGTTGAAATAATCATCTGTTCTTTTTATTCTAGGACCCATGTGCCACTTTATATAAATCTCTGAGCATGAGGTGGGGTTAAACATATGTAGTTGGACATTTTATGAACTATATCAATATCATGACTATGTGGTTCATTTTCTTGCAAACCAGCCTTTTTTTTGATCGCTTAAACCCCTTGTAATGCATGTGAATAGCACCTCTGTTACCGTCTGTTAACAGCTAATGTAAACTGTCTCGTTATGATTTCAAGACGGATGTGATTTTTGATGTTGAGGAAAACACATGGTGTGTCCTGATTTGTACTCAATTTAGTGTTTTGTTTGTATATACAGGGAACAGCAGAGGTCTAAGTGCAACAGGCTCGTGATGCACAGCATGAAGTTATACGTTGCCCACGAGCCAGATGCAGTTGGAATAACCATCAAGTAATAACCATGTGTCTCCATGTATGTTAATGTGTTGTGCTTTTAAACAAACTTGAAATAATCCAATTTTAATAAAAATGTATTAACATATTCTTAAAATAAAAAAAGCTTTCTTTCTCTGATATCCTGCCTATAGTGTTTGTTTTACTGTGCTTTATAGCCTGGTATTGACTTCAGTTATCCAGTGTTTCTGATCAGTTGTGCATTCAATTAGTGGATGAATGTATGTGTTCTGTTGATAGGTTATAGACTTTCTACTGTTCTCAACTGTTTTTCACTTTAATTGGATAGTCCTAACACAAGCCTACAAACGCTCAGTGGAGAACCTACTAAAAGTATACTGATAGTCAACTCTAGATTAGTTGACGATCAACAGATAGTCAACTAAACTCTAAAGTTGCTTATCTGTTGATCATCAACTAATGGTTAATGTAATAGTCAACTAAACTCTAAAGTTGCTTATCTGTTGATCATCAACTAATGCTTAATGTAATAGTCAACTAAACTTTAGTTGCTTATCTGTTGATCATCAACTAATCATCAACCCCTACCTCACCGACCTGATCCACCACTACACCCCTTCCCGCAGCCTTCGTTCATCAGAAGCGAACCTCCTCTATCCCCACACGAACCAAGCTCCGAACCTGGGGGGACAGAGCCTTCTTCATCGCTGCCCCCACCCTCTGGAACTCCCTTCCACAACACATCAGAGACTGCACCGACCCCCCCCCCCCCCCCCCCCCACTTTTAAAACACTGACCAAAACACACCTCTTCAGATTGGCTTTTAATTAGTGAATTATGTTGTGTTGCTGTTTTAATATGTTTTATTCTATTTTATCTTGTTTTATCACCACTGTAAAGCGTCTTTGAGCACCTGAAAAAGCGCTTTGAAATGAAATGTATTACTATTATTAATGCTTAATGTAATAGTCAACTAAACTCTAAAGTTGCTTATCTGTTGATCATCAACTAATGGTTAATGTCATCTTTAGTTGACATCTTGACTCTCAACAGATAGTCGACATGACCCTGTTGACTTTCAACTGACAGATTGATTTTGAGTAGTTGATTGTCAATTTTGAAGATGTTGACACAATCTACAGATAGTAAGGTTGAATATCGGTTAAAAACCTGTTGCAAAAAACATGTTGACAGTCAACAGAGACTTTTTGTCAAATCTATAGATCAACACTTGAGATGTACCTTATATTCTACTGGCAGTTAGTTGAATGCATGTTACTTGTCTGTTGAAACAGTGTTGTTGAATGTCAACTGATGACTTATAGAGTGTTAACTATGGACTATCAAAATAAAGTGTTACCACACATACTTGTGGTATGTATTAGTTTTGTTTGCCCCTGGTACGTAAAAAGGATAATAATAGCGTTTTTTTTAATTACACTGAGTTATTCTTCTTGTCAGGAACCGCTACTATTCGTTTGTTTTATGGATTTGGGCCGGTCTGGGTCTAAATGCCAGGGCCGATTTGCTGTCCCAGTCCAGCCCTGCTCATTATCATTCATATCATATCACATCATAATGTATCATTTCCTTATTTGAGTCAGCTTCTTGAGCCGTATCTGGCCGTGCAACACTCACAGTGTCACATACTGTATGCAGAAGTATTATTTTAAGCAACACATTAAGTTGACGAAACACTTCCACTCCTGTCTTAGACGGGGCAGTAATATCATAAACCTGTTAATGAACGCATTCAAACACTTTTTCTTTTACCAGCTGTATTCACCTTGCAGGTGCAGCTATGTGGCTTTTATCCTGGATAAAGTGTTTAAGTCATGGATGTTTAAAGTTTAACTTCTTCATATTTGACTAATATTAAAGTTCACTTTTCATTCAGGAAGTATGACGCTGCGCTGTCAGTACGCTTGTCCATGTTTGAGATTGGTCGAATGCTCCAAATACCACCCCTTTCATGTGAACGCGCACCTAACTAGATAGGACACGGCTGGCTTGAGCGATCCACTTGATAACCAGCGTCGTAGTACAGCTTAGCCAGAGCGCGTATGTTTTGGATTGGGCCAACCGGCGAACTCAAACATATCCAGGTTAGGTTGAACCAGCTTCGTAGTACAGGCCTCTGATGAGCACAGACCACACAAACAGCTCGTTGATCCACATAGTTGTCGGTGATGTTTGGCTAGAGGATGGGCCTCACGCCGCGGAAGCAGCCAGGTGAGGGGTGGTGGCCCCGACACACAGGTAGGGTAGATGTTAGTCCAAAATACACACACACTGCATATACGTACACCGGTTAATTCGATCGTTGGGCAGATACATCCAGATCATATTTTAATGGCCAAAGTCATCAAAGTGAGCGATAACAGTTGCATTACATACAACTAAAACTAAAAATAGCTGGACAGCAGCGGCAGCTAAGTGCGCCAGCGTTCGCTCTGTCCGCCAGTTCAGAGGTAAATGTGATCTGTTTGGTGTTTGGAGATTCATGTGTAGAATGTGAGGATGTTGATGCTGAATCATGGTCAATTTATTACAATACTCCCCAGAAGCCCTTTACTATATGTAGTGAAGTAAGTGGGCAACTATTTCCTATATTCTGCGTATTACAGTGTTCATGTATAATGCAGACACTGATTTGCAGTTTATGCAGAATGCAACGCAATCAGAGAATAGCCTTAGACATTTATATTCTGTACCCATATAAATCATCTTCAGCCAGTTCATCTGGGAGGTTTTTCATTATAGTCAGTGCGTTAAACAACATTCATATAGCATTTCAAACATGCAGAATTGCAAAGCAGCATAAACTCAGGAGATGCTCCTGAATCATTAAAAAATGAAATCTTTCAGATTTTCTTTTTTGATATGGTATGCTGATGTCAGCCAATCACCATTCTTAAAAAAGAAACATCCAGAATGGATTAGTTTTCAGCATTTTAAGGATTTGTGGAGTGAATAGGAAGGAAGCATATAATGCATATAATTGACTACTTGTTGACGATTTTTAAATAACACAAGCAATCTACAGTATCAAATGACAATGTAAAATGATTTATTTGTAATAGAGTGGTGCAGTGACGAGTCCTAAAACCCGGAAGTGAGTTAGCATTTTACCACTACCGGTTCCCTCGTCTCAGAGCCAATGGGATTTCTCCATAGGATTTTGGAAAATAGCTGGAAATAAGGTCTGTGGTTGACACAAATTTAAGAGACGGATCACGTTTTGTTCTACGACATTAAATACATCAGCAGTGACCCCACTGGTGATTTTTGAAGAGTTTACGTGTTTGAAAAACGATGGTTGTTAACAAGTGGCTGAATCAACAAGTCCTCCAACTCATACGACCAAATAGGTTGATTCTTCAAGCCCTTATTACGACCAAATAGGTCGTTTGTTCAAGCGCTTAAAACAACCTATAATCACGTTTTAAAGTTTTCGCCCTCTAGTGCTCCCGTTGATTGCAAACGTTACAGAGGGTCGTTTATTCACAAATAACCCTCTCTGTAAAATCCTAAATTGTAGGATAGTTTGGCCATTAAAATGCTTTTTGATTAGATTTCTAGCGAGAAGTGTATATTATACTTTTAGAATCCACGTCCAGTCGATATGTAGGATCTATAGTTTGATAGATATTACGAAGATGATTTGAGGTTTCGCCAGGAGAACGTGTATATGCGGCAGCTTCCATGTAAAGTTAGCGTCAACCCTCACGGGGTGAAAACAGTATTTCCGGTCTCGAAGTTTTCATAATAAAACCAATGATCAAATGATTTAACAGTGATATCTGCAGTACTCATCCACTAAAAAACATCAGTTTATCCTTCTGAAACTAGCTCGAAGCATTGAAGCAGGGGGAAGCAGGCTAAAGGTGGTTCTTTTTCCATCCTAGGATAGAAAAGGTCCACCCATGCACGGAAAATTAAAGGCAGTTATATTTTGCATCATGCATGATTTATTATGCTATTATCTAATTTGATTTAATGTTTTATTAAATGTTTTCATGCATGTTTGCTTGCCAAATCATTAACTTAGATATTGCAAAAGCTGTAATAGCACAACTAGTATTAATGAGCTCATTAATATATCTACAGTATATGTATTTTTAAATGATAAAAAACTAATTAATTTGCAATGAAAGGCCAATACCAATCTAAATGTTTTATCAAATGCTAATTAAAATATGCTCATGTCGACTGAATACACTTTTCTTATAATCTCAGTGAGGAGGAACAACAGGCTAATGGTATCTGAGGTATCTGAGTAGACACTTTTTTAAACAAGTTTAGATAAATAATTACTTAAATTAATGTCGGACATGCCGCCTTAATAGGGATGTGCATCTCCATCACTGAGGCCGATACGATGCGCATCTCGATACGCTACCAACGATACGATACATTAACGATACCTTTGAAACACCAGGCGATGCGATACGATACGATTCACCCCTGTTGCGATACAGTTCGATACGATTTGATTCAACATTATGCGATACGGGACGATACGATGTGATTCAACACGATGCAAAATAATGATACAATTCATTATGTTACGACAGAGGATTTTGTTTTATTCCTTATATCCAGCAAATCATACATTAACAAAAAAGTGCTTCACATATTTGCTTCTCTCTACTAGTACTGCACATCCCATCATGCTGTTTCTTTTTTACCTTAAAAAAACAAAACACTTGGACCTTTCACAAACTGGCCTTTTCACAAGTGTAGTAGTGTTCTCTGTCTCCAGAGTACAGTTACATTTTATAACACCTCACAGTTAAACAATTTAAGGATGCCCAGGATTAACAATGTGCAAATAACAACTACCATAGTGCAATGCACATACAACTGCCAGCCTGATGTGCTTAACACTCATTCATAGGCTAACTCACCAGTGAGCAGAAAGCAGTGGTTTCTATAGGAACAATAAAGAAAATAACCTTTCACAAACAGATATTTCATAACTGCTTACAATTGTAAGGAAGACATTTAAACTATTATTGGCAGTCACAGGCTGCTGTAAACTAAACACCACTCTCACTGACAGAACACCTCACTGAGTGATTGAACTCATATGTCTAACTTTCAGGTTTCTCTTTTCAGCCGCAGACCCCATGTTGCCTCTATGTGCGTCGCTAAGTTTCTCGTACTACTTGTGTACTTTAAAGCGGCACGGCATCGTTTACAATTTGCGAGCGATTTTTGAAGTTGTCCGTCTTTCTTGAAAAATTCGAAGTGTTGCCAAACGTTTGATTTGTAGGTATTTTTCGGTGCGCTGTGTTTCTCTTTCTCCTCGACTTCCATGTGTGTTGATTAGAGATGGGCGAGTCCTGATTCATCCGGATCATTAACCCGGATCCTAGAAATGAGCTGGTCGTGACGAGTCTCCCCTCTCCATTAACCCGAGTCCTTTGAGTCCCACACTTGGTGTGACGTACAAATTAAAACTATAAATTGCGTCACTCGCTACTCTCTTTATAACATGTAAAATCACATTACAACGTACCCCAGTCCATCTGCCTACCCTTTAGCAAGTAGGATAGCTGCCAGAAGTGATCGTTTGGCTCAGGGGAGGGGACGCGGATCAGTGAAACTTCCTGCAGACTCGTGGGGACTCAGAGGAGCCGACGGCTCCTAACCGTAATATCATAGCAGATCCAGAGATCCATACTCGTCATGTGCACGAGCATAGCCCCTCCTCCAGCACCCGGCTCCCGCGGCTATATTATGCACGAGTCAACAGCAGACTCGCAGATTCGCAAATCCTGACTCGCTGTGCAAAACATAGCAGACTCGTGCGGACTCAGAGCCGTATAGCAGCAGATCCAGAGATCCAGCAGACTCGTCATCATGCACGATTCAACAGCAGACTCAGATTCGCTAAATCGCAAAATGACCTTTTTTTTGTGATCAATATGTTTTATTAAAGCAAAAGACACCACTTTACACACATTTAACACATACAAACTCCAGTATTGCAATGATTACGCAGTCCATGAGAAAATATGGGGGGCATATGATTAGATATAATTATATGTTTAATAATAATAATTGTATAATTAAGACATTTTATATATTCTAACTGTTTTGCAATCATTTGTCATTGTTTGTTTCTTTTTGTGTGCAATGTTCAAAATAAACGTTTTGCCAAGTAAGATCCTTATTGGAAATGCAGCTATTACACGTAGGAGACTGTTGCACAACATGACAATTTTGTTAGAAGTCTACACTGAAACTTCATTTAGAGCCGGAAACATAATGGACTTAATCAAAATCGCGGGATCCGTGAATCCAGGTCAATGATCGAGAGACCAGTAGCCTACGAGTTAGTCAGCGGAACTTCACAGACTCAGATTCGCAAATCCTTACTCACTGTGCAAAACACAGCAGACTCGTGCGGACTCAGAGCCGTAACCATATAGCAGCAGATCCAGAGATCCAGCAGACTCGTCGTCATGCACGAGTCCACAGCAGACTCAGATTCGCAAATCCTGACTCGCTGTGCAAAACACAGCAGACTCGTGCGGACTCAGAGCCGTAACCATATAGCAGCAGATCCAGAGATCCAGCAGACTCATCCTCATGCACGAGTCAACAGCAGACTCAGATTTGCCAAATCGCAAAATAACCCTTTTTTTTGTGATCAACATTTTTTATTAAAGCAAAATACACTGTGTAGCTGAGGTTAATATAACGTCAGTTTAATATGCTCGTGAAATGCAACAACTTTTCGGTTTCACCGATAGGATTTCTACGGTCTTGGTGATGCTGACTCATATGACTCAAATGACTCGTATGATCCGGATCTCTTTAATGACTGACTCAGAAGACCCTGAGTCCGTAAAAGGATCCGGATTTGCCATCTCTAGTGTTGATAACTGAGACTCTCGGCCTCCGTAGTGGCGAAGCAAAGATCAAAGATCGTCTCTGCTGAGTGCTGACAAGATGAGGGGATATTATATGAATGAATCGTTTTTTTACCGATGCAAAGACGCTACAATCGATGCATCACGAGTTCAACCCAAACTGTAGCCGATGTGCACTCTTTCAACCGGTGCACTCGCATCTTAAACGTTTATGCCGGTGCACCGATGCGAATCGGTGAATCTTAACATCCCTACGCCTTAAAGATGTCTTGATTTGCTAAATAAAAACTACAAGTTAAAGTCATGTTGCCACAGTCTCTCTTGCAGTCATACAGAAACCTACTGTATGAGACAGCTTCAGCACAGCTTAAAGAAAACCACATAATGGTCACGACATTTCCAGGCTGCAAAGCATGCTGGGGCAGTGAACTGGGCAGCAAATGTCAAGCCCCTTTGCTGCCTAATAGCATCAACAGTCAGCTTCTTGTCTGTCTGACACTCGGGGAGCCTCTTTGCCTCCTGGCAGACGATGCTTATTGCTAAGCATTCTTTAAGCTGTCTAGAAACGACAGTATATAGAAATGTTTGGCTGTTTACGGAGCTCAGTGTCATTTGGGTGCTTAGCCGGGTGTCTTGCCATATTGTTTTGCAGCTTGGCAGGCATCTCAAATATCTACAGAAGCCTTGAAGCTATGTATTATTGTTTCCTCTGTGGAGATTGTGGTTTTGTTGTCTCGCATGTCTGCCATGTGATTCGTCACTGCGGACATTGTAGTCTTTTGGTGGACTGGAAAATGCCTCGAAAGCTTATATAATAGTATTCATAAAACTCAAATCCTACCTTGAGAGAAACATACATATTGTAAATATATCAAAAATATACAAAGCATAACAATTGGAAGTGAAGGAAAAATATAGCCAGACTCTTTCCAAAGGTTTGAAAATCTGCTTCACCTGATGGTAGTCTGTTACCTTTGGGTGACAGTAGTCGTGTATGCCTTCTCAACTCTTAATCATCCTCTCTGCTTGAAAATTGTTGGAGTATTCCTCACAACATGATAACAGTGCGTTTTAATGCATTTATAGCAAATCACAGTGACATCTTTTGATATTGAGAGAGCTTTTATTATGTGAATCAAATTTCTAACATGTGGCCATATTGAGAATTATGTGTAACTTTCTTGTTTGTTTTTTTTGCTCTTTGTCCAAAACATTTTTTTTAAATGTCAAAGCAAATATTTCACAAAACTGGTTCCCCATTGAGCATAGTTTCCCAAACTATTTCCTTATTAAAGGGCCCATGTCATGGCCATTTCCACTGATCATAATTACATTGTTGAGGTATACTAAAATAGATTTATACTGTGCAATTTTCCAAACTCACATTGGTTTCGCATACAGCATCTCTGTAAAGTATGTGTATTCAGCAGTATTCACTCTCTCCACTAAACGACTCGTTGGAGCTCTTGCCCCCCCCCCCTCCCTGTGAGCCTAGTGTGCTCCGATTGGTCAGCTTGGCCACTCTGTTCTGATTAGTCAACCACCAGAGAGGCTCCGCCCATGTCTAACAGTGCTTTTTTCGGCTCGCTCTCAGAACATCAGTCTTATAATGGCGTCGGTACAGCCGTAGATTTTATACGCTAACTAACCGAACTGTACCTACAACTGTTGTTATAGAAGAGTAAGTTATTTTTACCTGTAATAAACTACTACTGTTTGATGAGAAATCAAATCATGGTTTGCTATATATGAATGATATGTTATAGGAGCAAATAATTCAGGGAAGAAAGGATAGGCCTACTAAGTATTTCCATCAAACTTTATTTTTAGAAATGTACAAAATGAACATAAATATACATATATACACGGTATATCATCCATTCCTCCCCGTTGTCGGCATCTTGCCTGGGCTTTTTAGGACGAGGCCTCAGTGTGGTAGTCCCGTCCCCGTGATGTATTTTCCGCCAGGATCTGGCTGGACGAAATCAAATGCAAATCACAAAATATTAGAGAAACTTAGTTGTTTTAGATTCGTTAGTAGTAGTTGTGGTAGGAGTGTGGATCTATCTAATCCATCTATATAATCAACACAGTAAGCTTGCCAGCTAATATGCTAACCTAGCTTTCTTGTTTACCTTAGCAAACACGATATGAACGTTAGCTCGGAGGAACGGCAACTATAATGGAGTGTAATAAAACTACTATGAACAAAAGCTAGTGGTTCATATTAGGCTAGCAATAACGTGTTTATAATTGCAATCTTATACGGGTAGTCTGCTACGTTCGGTCATACAATGTTTCCCGCTAGCATGTATAGTGTTGGAGCAGAACACTTATTGTGGTGGCTGATAGCCACCCCCTCTGCTACGCGCCGTTCGTTGGATGAGGCTGAAATCTCTATTAAATAAGAAAGGAATTGAAAACACCGGAATCAAAAGTTATAACAATTATCTGAGTTTACTGGTAGGAAACCAAACACATATACAAGTTATACAGAGTACTCCGGGCTTCAGGCTTGTGATGCGGTTTTACAGGTAGACAGACCAGCTTTCAGAAAAGAGAAGTATGGACTCCAGGTTTGTGATGCGGTTTACCGTCTTCTAGCACCAGCTTTCAACAAACCAGAAGCATTTTACACTCAAAATGGTGTTAGGACTCTTTCCCTTCCCCTTTTACTCCAAAGCGAATTAGAGAGTCCGTGAGGAGGAGCTGTCTAAGCTGCCCACCTCCCCCAAGTGTTTTTACTGGTTGGATTCACTCCTGGTCGGGTTCAATACAGCGAATCAGAGTTCCGACCAGAACGTCAAATTCCTAAGTTTCACAAGGTCAAAAGTCACTCTTATCTCGGCCCCCGATCTTAACTCCATTCCTTTCCCATGAGAGTTTTTCACATAAACCATTCCCTCTCCGACATCCAAACCCCTCTGCATACATTTAATGAGGTCTTTAACGACTTTAAAACCAACATCTGTTTTTAGGGGTGAAAAGGCCAATGTGTGTGTGTGAAGCAGAATCTCTGGGTCAGTGAGTTGTAAGAGAGAATATTATTTCTATATATGTGATCACCCAAAACCATTGTGATTACCTAAAACAGTTCAAACAATACATGTTCACTAAAATACAATTCAAAATAATACATGTTTACTTCAATACAGTGTAGAATCATATCTTTTTACTTCAATAGCTAGCCTCGTTAGCTATACATGCTATCAGCGTTGGAGGAAAGCTAACTGTAATGTACCGTCCTTTGGGGGTCTGTGAGCGGGCAAAGAGAGGGCATTTCCCCGTTGTCTCTGCTGGAAGTGTGAAATAAACTTAGTTGTTTGATGTTCGTCAGCTTGCCAGCTGGATTACAATGCTAATCTACGTTTGCTAGTTGTTCAGTTGTTCAATATGCTATACTATACTATGAACAACAGATAGTGGTTCATATTAGGCTATCAAGCACATGTTTACAATTGCAATCTTATATGGGTAGTCTGCTACATTCATTGTAGCTGGCATAAAAAAAATGTTTTTCCGAGCAAACTCATGTCTAGCTCTTAGTAGCCTTGTTGTTTAGCTCGGTAGCATACACGCTTGGAACGCCAGCTATAATGTAATTACGTTTCGCGACTGACCGTACGGTAAATCACCTGGAGTATACTGTCTATGAGTATTTCGTGTGTGAATGCAGACATTCTCCTGCTATGAGATACATGTATGTAAGGCCATCTGCTGATATTAGAGTTGATATGGAAACGCTAGCAACTTAGTTAGCACAGTTAGCACTGGCTTAGCAGTCCGAAACATGTTTACACATTTAAACAGTCGTGGTAGATACCTTGTTTGATAAATACACAAATAACAATGCAAACTTACAGGTTGTGTACCCGAATCTTCCCCTGCTCCAAACGGTCCAAACAAACTAGGAATAGCATCGTCCTTCAGTTTCAAATGCTGTGCATATCCGGCCTCAAACTGGGCAATGTTTTGGAAGCTTTCGTCTGTGAAATGCCGGTTCTTCGAACCTCTGAAGGAACAGTGTTAAAAAGAAATTTCTTCCGTCGGTAGGACAAACAGCTCAGATTTCTCCTCACATTTCAGGAAACAGGTCCTTGGCATTGGCATGACTGGATCGATTGTGAACTGAACCAGAGCTTCCAACAGTAAATGTTAGGCTGGCAGAGGGTGCGGCCAGCGCCGCTGGCAGTGGCGGCCGGCCCATAGGGGCGCTAGGGGCGCTGCCCCCCCTCTTCCCACATTAAAAAATAAATAAATAAAAAAATATATATTTAAAAAATATATTTTTTATTTTTATTTTTATTTTTAATAAACAAGGTAAATATTATATAATTGGTATCAGTAAAATGTATAATCTACAATAAAATCTCGTTTAAAATTGTGTTACGATGTCTAAAGTTACTGATAAGTCACATGTTTCCTGCCTGGCCTTGCCCGTGTATCATTACTCCCTCTCGTCTGGGCGCTATGCACAGCGCCCAGACGAGAGTGCAGTAAGTGCAGCAGAAGCCAACTGTTGCTATCTTTAAACTATGCCGCCGAAACATAATTTCAGCCAATCAGCGTCGTCAAATCTGATGGTCACAGGGCTCCTACGTGAGTGCCCGGTGCAGTCTGTGAGTTGTTTGGACTCGTATCCAAGGAGACAAAACAGGAAGCTGTCATACACTATGGAAGCTACCATTAGCAGCTAATGAAAACTCAGTTTTTGACATAAAAATGGAATTATGGATCATCAATCATTTTTCAAAGTGACAGACACATTGGATTAACCTATGGATTAACCTTCAGCTGCGTTTTTCTCGTTTTTGATCAGAATTGTTATTCTGCAAAAGGTGAGCATATCTCCGTGTTTTGCTACCTAAAGCTGCGTCGTGTGATGTCTGTATTTGCTTCCCCTGTAGCGAGTTCTGATCGCTCAGTGATGATACTTATATTTCTAGAATATGTGGAATCTCAGCTTGTTAGCACAGTTTATGCTGTAGAAACTATGTCCAGGACAAGGTGTTTGGAAGTTTTGGAAGATTCATAGCTAACCACACTGAAGTTATGGAGGTATTGATCAGTCTTCTCATATTTTTAAGCCTCAAATTGTCCTTCCCCCCCCCCCTCTAACATCACCAGAAGTCATAATTTAGGGGGTCTTTTCTCCAAAAAATGCCCCCTAGTATTGTTTGATCACCATTTCCACAGCCCCACCTAAAATATTTTCCACCAGCCACCACTGGCCGCTGGGTGTGGCCATAGCTCTTCGGGATTGGTCCATTTCGTTCCGGGTACCACATGACATCATGCCGTACCCGGAACTAAATGGAAGACTCAAATGGGCAGTGACGTATCTCCAACGAGGCGTTTTGGGGAGGTATTTTCTGTGTTAGAGTTTTACTCGCGACAGGGTGTACTTTGAGGGTTTTGACTCTGCACACCGTTTACATGCATAAAAACCTTCATAACACACAAGGGGACGGGTAATAACCGGAAAAGCATGACATGGGAGCTTTAACATTTCTAAATGATGCTTTTTACATTCAAATTGATAAAGAGAGGCATAGTGCATTATTTTTGACACACTAGTCCAGTCAGTGATTCTACCAGAATGTTCTTCCATTATTTTGGCATTCATAACTTTCAGATGTAAAGTGAGTGCAGGATTCTCTTTGAACAGCCGTCACAGCTGTCCAGCTGTTAGCCACCAACACAGGGGTCGAGAATTACCTTATTCTGAACCCCGTCCAAATGATTTGCCTGCGCTGTAGGACTCTGTGTGGCAGACCTTACTCGCCTTCTGATGATCAAACGCAGTCTGAACATGTCTCTGCACTAACTGAAGTCAATTAGAGGTGTGATTCTTGCTAACCTGGAATCAGCTGAGGCAGAGAGGCAGAACAGTGCAGATGCTCCTCTGCAGAGGACAGAGGCTGACAGCCAGGGTTTAATCTGTCCCTGTCAATCACTGTCAGCACTCACTGTCACGGATAGACCCGGGCGGATGAGAGGAAACAACAGCAGGGAGACACAAATATGCTGGGAGCAACACAATGCAAATTTAGCTCAGGGCAGAATTACAGTAAGGTTTAATGGCATTTGTTCTAAAATAGCAGTTTTAAAAAAAACGTTTTATTTATCTACTTGTTTGTCAAAACTCCTTCCTAAATTCTATAAATGCAATTGAGGAAGACCTCACATTATAAAATGATAATCTCGTCCAGTCATTTGCGTTCTGCTTTACTCCATTCTCTTCAACGTGTATCTATGGTTTCAAGTCTAACTTAATTTAGTAAATTATTATGATATTATATATTGATTATTATTCTTTTTTAAGATCTAGGAGGAAAAAACCTTACAAAAATAGACTTACTCAAAACAAAAAAATGAAGCCAAAAAAATCTAAACCGTCAAATGTCCAGTGCAGCATATTTGTGTCAAAATATTTAAAAATCATCATGTTATTAAACTTGTGACAGGCAGGATAACAGTATATAAAACACAATAACAAACCGATAACAATAATCCCAGTGACTTGATCATCCCACTAGATGGTCTTTATATCTCAATATATTTTAAATACCCTTTTCTAACACTGGGTCAGAGCGATCCAAAGTCAATGCCTGTGCTTTAAAAGCTATTCAGTGGGGCTCCATAATGCAATATCAGATGCTATTACTGAGACCAAACTGAGAGGGTTGCAAATGAAAAACCCTTCAGTGTTAAACTGACCTCAGCGACTATGAGGAAACATTATAAGCTTCTACCTTGTGAGAAATCACATTATAGGACCCATCAGAAATTGATAGAGCTTTCAGCTGTGAGTCTCTGAAGGGAGGCTGTAGGTGAAGCATCTTTAAATAAGGCGAGGCAGTAATGTCTTCAATGGTGGTTTCAGCTCCGTGAGATTTTAAGGGATCTGTCATAGCAAACTGTGTGTATAAAAGCCTAGACTTACAGAAAATAACAAATCATCCAGCAAATAGAGTAATACTAAAATACGTTTTTAACTTGTAAGATACAAGAGATACGACTTCCACATTAAACCTTTAATTTCAAAAGCAATATACATTTAATCATCAATGAACCTATTTGAGCATCTTTGAAGAGGCTTTAATCAAAGAGCTGACTGAATAATATTTTTAAAATAAAAATATAAAAATGTTTCAATACAAATGTGGTCATATGTATGTTGTTTCTCAGTGTCCTGTCAATCTCATAATCGTAATAGCAGGGGCTGATTCGTGCAACAATGGCCGACACAATGTGTGCCTTAGTTGTGTTTATTATGTTTGCATTGTTGTGCCTCTCTGTCCCTTTTGTAGCCATGTCTCCCCCCCCCCCCCCCCCAGGGTCACTCTCCACCGGTCCACCAGATGCTCTCAGACTTTTCCAAATATGTCACCAGACTCACTTTCAGCCACTCCCTGCTGTCCTGTAGAAACCCTCTCCCCGCCCACCTGTCACCTGTTCCTTATTTCCCTCAGTCTTTTAGCTCATTTCTACACACAGTAAGCTTGATTGTCCAGTTTGAATCTACCCTTGCTTTAGGGCCCGTCCACACGGAGACCAAAACGAACCGAGGTCGATATCAAAAAAGTCTTCCGTCCACACGGAATCGGCCAAGAAACATGTCCGTCCACACGAGACCGATCGACCCGCTGGAGACACTGTAGTACAGGGGTGCCCACACGTTTTCAGCTTGGGAGCTACTTTTAAAATGACAAAGCCTGTACCTGTACGTCAATCAAGTGGCAAATGCCATAGTAAGGATGGATGATAGGCTAACTATTTTCAAAAAATGTCTACATATAAAGACGGAAAAGTAAAGAATAAAGTCTATGTTTAAATGTTAGCACCCCCCGAAGAGGCACAAGCTCTTACGTTGAGTCTGGATACATTCTAAATCATCAGTAAAGTCTATGACCATATCTTCGTGTGTGGTTCGGCCCGTTCGGGTGCCATCGTGTGGCCTTCTGTAGGCATCGTAATTGCTTCGGCTGTTGCTTGGCTCACGAATGGCCCGATGTTTTTAGGATCAGAGCCGAATTTGAACATTTCCTTTATCATGTGTCCATCTGGTGTCAATTTCGGGACAGTGTGACAGGCGCTTTAATCGCTGCATAGCCAATTGATTTGGACTGGAATTATCCCAGAGAATCTAAACATTCTTTATAACACAGTTTTAGATTTGTGAAACCGTTAGTCTATTTGTGAAAATACAAAAAAGGGAGATTTCAGTGTTTTTTTCACATTTAGACCACATTAGACCAGGTCCCGAGGCCTGTACTACGAAGCCGGATTTTCCTAACCTGGATATGTTTGAGTTAGCCGGTTGGCCCAATCCAAAACATACGCGCTCTGGGTAAACTGTACTACGACGCTGGATATCAAGTGGATCGCTCAAGCCAGCCGTGTCCTATCTAGTTAGGTGCGCGTTCACATGAAAGGGGTGGTATTTGGAGCATTCGACCAATCTCAAACATGGACAAGTGTACTGACAGCGCAGCGTCATACTTCCTGAATGAAAAGTGAACTTTAATATTAGTCAAATATGAAGAAGTTAAACTTTAAACATCCATGACTTAAACACTTTATCCAGGATAAAAGCCACATAGCTGCACCTGCAAGGTGAATACAGCTGGTAAAAGAAAAAGCGTTTGAATGCGTACATTAACAGGTTTATGATATCACGAGTGGATCTGACTTTAATTACATTTGACTCGAGTGTTTCGTCAACTTAATGTGTTGCTTAAAATAATACTTCTGCATACAGTATGTGACACTGTGAGTGTTGCACGGCCAGATACGGCTCAAGAAGCTGACTCAAATAAGGAAATATATGATACATTATGATGTGATATGATATGAATGATAATGGGACACATCGACGTCTGCACTCACATCGACGTCTGCACTCACATCGACGTCTGCACTCACAGTGCCGCGGACTGTACTTAATCCTGTACTTAACTTTGATCCTGTTACTTATGTTGTGGCAGATATTTAAGTAAGCTTTCTTAACACTAATGTTATAATAGTCAGATTGCTCTGAAGATGGGAGGGGATATTCTATTAATTTTCACGTTCACACAGTCAGTTGATTTTTGCCGGCCGTCTTTCCTGCAACGGCAGTTTTTCTGTATTTCCTCTATCCTGTAATATGACTTGATAGCTTTAAACTCCGCACACGGAGCTCTGATTAGTCAGCAGGCGGTGCTTTCACTGAGTTGATCTCTTAGCCTGCAACCTAACCTCCTCCCGAGGAGGTTAGCCGCTCAGCATAAGTTACCATGGAGATCTAGCCCGCTAAAAAGAGAACCAGCGTCGTAGGACCGGAAAGCCCGAGTTTTCCCTGAAGTCAGCCGGCTAAGCGAAAATCCGGCTTCGTAGTACAGGCCTCCGATCTTAAACCACTAGACTCATCAAATCTGGACTGGATTATACGGTGGCCCTGAAGTGCAAGACACCACAGCATTTCACAAAACACAACAGCATTTCAGAAAACACAACAGCATTTCACAAAACACCACAGCATTTCAGAAAACACAACAGCATTTCAGAAAACACCACAGCATTTCAGAAAACACTACAGCATTTCAGAAAACACCACAGCATTTCAGAAAACACCACAGCATTTCAGAAAACACAACAGCATTTCACAAAACACCACAGCATTTCAGAAAACACCACAGCATTTCACAAAACACCACAGCATTTCAGAAAACACCACAGCATTTCAGAAAACACCACAGCATTTCACATTGGACGGAAAGGGTATCCGTTCAGAAACTGGACAAAAGTTAAACATATACAAAACACAGACTGTCTATGTCATGGCGAATACAGTCGCTGCTTTATTTATGTCTGTATGACGCTGTTGTGAGTGTGGACGGAGCAACTACAGGTTAGTTTAGCCTGATCGATCCGCCCCCTCTCCAGCACGTCTTGTTTGAATGACAGCAGTAAATACTGACAGCCGCGGTTAAACTCGAGCGATTAGAGCGAACACCATGAATTAATGCTTTATTAATTCATAGTTTTTAAGGGGCTTATCTCCATGTGAATACTATGGTAGACTACCCAATATTCGCATCGCTCTAATCGCTCGAGTTTCACCGCGGCTGTCAGCTGTGTTTGCTCCTATCATTCAAACAGGACGCGCTGGAGAGGGGGCGGGGCATATCTCCATGTAAATCCTATGGGAGATACCAACTACAACAAAATGAACATATTTGACCGTGATTTAATTGTAATACACGTTTCAAAGTGATGCCGAAGTAACTACATACTGATACCGGTTAGTAAAAACCATGAATTAATGCTTTGACAAGTCTGCAGACAGACGGCAGGCGAAAAGCTTTTAAAATGCGTCTTTTCTGAATGGAATCGGATCCATCAGGCTAAACTAACCTGTAGCTGCTCCGTCCACACTCACAACAACATGATACAGACATAAATAAAGCAGCGACTGTATTCGCCATGACATAGACAGTCTGTGGTTTGTACATGTTTAACTTTTGTCCAGTTTCTGAACAGATATGAGGAGCTGTGAGCTCTGAGTGCTAACAGCTAACGGTTGATGTGTTGGGACATGTTGCGCTGTCGGGTGCTGACCATTTACAAAGCGTTATTTCTTGACTGGCAGCAAAAACAACCAATCACAGCAGTGCTTCTCTGGCTGGCTCTGTCCAATCAAAAACAAGAAGTGTTCTCCCTAAAGGAATACCCTTTCCGTCCAATGTGAAATGCTGTGGTGTTTTCTGAAATGCTGTGGTGCTTTCTGAAATGCTGTTGTGTTTTGTGAAATGTTGCGGCGTTTTGTGAAATGCTGTCGTGTTTTCTGAAATGTTGCGGTGTTTTGTGAAATGCTGTTGTGTTTTCTGAAATGCTGTTGTGTTTTCTGAAATGCTGTGGTGTTTTCTGAAATGCTGTAGTGTTTTCTGAAATGCTGTAGTGTTTTCTGAAATGCTGTAGTGTTTTCTGAAATGCTGTGGTGTTTTCTGAAATGCTGTAGTGTTTTGTGAAATGCTGTAGTGTTTTCTGAAAGGCTGTTGTGTTTTCTGAAATGCTGTGGTGTTTTCTGAAATGCTGTAGTGTTTTCTGAAATGCTGTTGTGTTTTCTGAAATGCTGTAGTGTTTTCTGAAATGCTGTTGTGTTTTCTGAAATGCTGTAGTGTTTTCTGAAATGCTGTAGTGTTTTCTGAAATGCTGCGGTATTTTGTGAAATGCTATAGTGTTTTCTGAAATGCTGTAGTGTTTTCTGAAATGCTGTTTTCTGAAATGCTGTAGTGTTTTCTGAAATGCTGTAGTGTTTTCTGAAATGCTGTGGTGTTTTCTGAAATGCTGTAGTAAATGCTGTAGTATTTTGTGAAATGCTGTAGTGTTTTCTGAAATGCTGTAGTGTTTTCTGAAATGCTGTAGTGTTTTCTGAAATGCTGTAGTGTTTCTGAAATGCTGCGGTATTTTGTGAAATGCTGTAGTGTTTTCTGAAATGCTGTAGTGTTTTCTGAAATGCTGTTGTGTTTTCTGAAATGCTGTAGTGTTTTCTGAAATGCTGTAGTGTTTTCTGAAATGCTGTAGTGTTTTCTGAAATGCTGTAGTGTTTTCTGAAATGCTGTTGTGTTTTCTGAAATGCTGTAGTGTTTTCTGAAATGCTGTTATGTTTTCTGAAATGCTGTGGTGTTTTCTGAAATGCTGTGGTGTTTTCTGAAATGCTGTAGTGTTTTCTGAAATGCTGTAGTGTTTTCTGAAATGCTGTAGTGTTTTCTGAAATGCTGCGGCATTTTGTGAAATGCTGTTGTGTTTTCTGAAATGTTGCGGCGTTTTGTGAAATGCTGTTGTGTTTTCTGAAATGCTGTAGTGTTTTCTGAAATGCTGTAGTGTTTTCTGAAATGCTGTAGTGTTTTCTGAAATGCTGTAGTGTTTTCTGAAATGCTGTAGTGTTTTCTGAAATGCTGCGGCGTTTTCTGAAATGCTGTGGTGTTTTGCACTTCAGGGCCACCGTAGGATTATCCCAGAGAGGCTAAACATTCTTTATAACACAGTTTTAGATTTGTGAAACCTTAATTCTATTTGGGAAAATGCAACTGAGGGAAATTAGATTTTTCAACATTTGTATTGAGAAAGTCAGTGCAGAAGTCCATGTCTCTCCATTTAATTTCTCGTCTGCATGATCATGTCTTCTTTTTCACTTCAAAACAAAAGTAGAAAACAAAAATGGTTAACATGGTAATGCACTCTTGAAATTGTTGTTTCAAAAGAAAATGTTCTTTTACTTTTCGTCTAACTGGCCACACTCGATCTTCTCTAATGCTTCTGCCAGTTGCATACCTCCGACTTTATCCAGAGCTGTTATTGTGGCCTGTGTTAGAAGAACAATCATTCAGCCATTAGTGTGCTTGTTCTTCATTTGAGCTATATAGACATTTTCATAAAAAGCTTTCTGTCAATTCTTTGTCTCATTCATCAACATATAAATAATTTTCATTTATCTCCCACTAACACCTGCCATAATTTCAGACCCTGCTCTTATAAATAAATAAATAAATAGCTCTTTTTGTCATGTCACAGTACAGGTTCTATGTAACGAAATTGTTCCTCTGCATTTGACCCATCCAGTGTTAGGAGCAGTGTGCTGCGGTGTCCGGCGCCCGGGGAGAAGGGTACGGAATGGTGCCTTGTTCAGGGACACCTCGGTAGCACTTGGTCTTGCCGGGACTCGAACTGGTGACCTTCTAGTTGCCAAGCCAAGTCCCTATCGACTTCGCCACCAACGCCTCTTCCTCTCCTTCCCACCATTTACCCTCATCGTTTTCCTACCTTTGCATTCCCCTGACCTCCCAACTGCCTGCAGACATGATCCCCATTACCCCATTATCCATAGAGTTTATACTGTAGACCTGCACAGCAGCCCAGTCATTTGCCATACTGTGTATCATGTCTCCTGATTACAATTGTGATTTTAAACTATCCTATGTTTTTTAATCCTGCATGAACCACTTTCCTGTGCAACCTTTTATGTTGTGTTTGATGAGTGTAGGTATAGTGGTTTTAGATCAGGACCAGGTTTAATGTGGTTAGATGCGAAAAATGCAGCGAAATCTCCCTTTTTTGTATTTTCACAAATATAATAAAGGTTTCACAAATCTAAAACTGTGTTATAAAGAATGTTTAGACTCTCTGGGATCATCTAGTCCAGGGGTATTCAACTCAAATTCAACGAGGTCCAGTTAGAGAAAATGTCCCCATGCAAAGGTCCGGAACATCAAAATGTCTAAGTTGCTTTATGAATTAGTGTGATATATATTGAAGTAGCCTGTAGCTTTATCAACGTCTGCATGTAATCAACAACTGACTGCCAATCAAATAAAGAAAGTACAATTCATAAACAACAATATTTATTGTCAATTAACATTGAACTATACAGATATACAGTAAAATACTGTGGATATGTGTAATGTTCCTCTCCGGCTGCATTTAAAAATAAAATAGAGGAAATAAATAAAATAGCTTTTGAAAATGTGTGCATCTTAAAAGTGCTTAATTTTAGATAAATCAAATAAAGTGTATAGCAGCAGCTTGAGTTTCCCTTTTTCTTTGTTAACCGTTTCACATCATGACTTAACAGTTTCAGACGATTATAGAACAATATCAGTCTTTACACATCATAACAATTGAACAGTTTTAAAGTTTCTCTTTCTTTCCCTCTTATATTTCAGTCCCTCACTCACTTTTTTTTGTTCAGTGCGAGAATTGAGCTTGAGCTTGTCCTGCCAGGAGTTTAAATCTGGGCTGAAATGGTGTCAGGGCCATTCTCATACACACATGCAGGTGCTCATTGGTTAGCCTGGAACGATATTTAGTTTACATTTGATCCTGGTGGACTGATCATACTGGGCTCTGAGACTGCTTATTTGACCTCAGTTCTGACTTGAGTGGGAATGTTTGGTCAAACACGTGTTTTGTCTCATAGTGGGGTTTCACATTGGCACTTTTAATGAGCGCCACGGTCTTTGAACAAATGAGACACACTGGCTCTGTGCTCCCAGTGGGCAGGATGAACATGAATGAGTCCATCCACTCTGTTCTCACTGTCCACTTTCCTCTTCTTGGAGAGCGCCATGTGTAATTATTTGTCTCTCCCTGTCTGCCGCTAACACGCCTGTTCACTCTCCTCTCCGCTTCTCTCTGCCGCTCTCTCGTCTCTTCGCCTGTGTTTCTCTCCCTGTATCGCTCGCTCGTCTCTTTCGCCCCCTGTCGGCGGCGGTTCAAATAGAATCGCCCTGTCAAAATTTAAATCCCCTATTAATGTATTGATCGGTCGGCGTCTGGGTCCGGATCCGGACCGCGGTCCGCCTGTTACTGACCTATGATCTAGTCCAAATAAATCGGCTTTGCCTATGCAGCGATTTAAGAGGTACACACGCGGAGGATTGTTCGCTCAGCGCTGTAAACTAAATGTCCCTTAACTTTCCCCTTAACTGCCGAATCGGAAGCTCTGAATCGGAAGCCAACTTCAGCGTCGTCAGGAACGCTGAGATCCGAAGAGGGTTATTCCATCGTTCTATCCATCACTAATGTCACTCTGTTATCACAATGCTATGCTAATCCAAGCACCTTTCAAATTGTCGTATGATCATAATTACAAAAATTATATTTTTGTAAATATGGTCATATGACTGTATTTTAAAACACAGTGTATGTAAGCTCTAAAAGAAACTATTTGGGCTGGGTGGCGCTCTATAGCTTAGGGCCAATAGGAGACCTCGATGCATTCTTTCCCCTCCTCCTCATTAGCATTCTGTGCGACCAGTGTGACTAGTGCGTATTTGGGATCCACTAGTACTATGATACCTCATTCACACCAACGCAACTCCGGTTCAAGCTCCGTGCCAGAGCTTTTCAGGTTCAGAACCGGTTCTTCGGTTTAGCTCCGGCTCTTTTCACACCGCCCAGAGTCCGACTGGTGCTGCGTCATTGCGTCATCGTTTGCGTCATGACGTAACCGTTTGCGTGCCTGCTTCATAAAGCCAAACCGCGCGGAAACCCCTCACAGCTCACACCGACAACAACAACAATGGCCGATTGTGTTGAACCGCTACTCGTTTTGGTTTTCTGCAATTGTTGGAGAATTGCTTTGGACCGCGTGCTCCCCTCCAGCTTCCTCTGTACCTCTTCGGAAGACCAGATTCCCAGTAGGTAGCTGGTCTCTTCAGTGGACCACTGCTGCTTGTTAAGTTTCTCCATCGTTGTGTACAAACTGGATAAAACGCGGGCTTTTTGTTGTTGTTCAGGAGTTGATCCCGCCCCTGCCCCCGCCTCGACGCAAGCGTATGCAGTGCTTTTGCTCTAGCCGGACAATTTTTTGGTGCTCGAAACGAACCGGATTCCGGAGCTAAGAGGCTGCTCCGCTGCGGTGTGAACAGGAAAACCTGGTGCTTTTCAAGCTCCAGCTCCGAACCGGCCCTGAAACACCGTTGGTGTGAATGAGGTACTAGTGAACATTTTAAGCCTCACTAGTTCACTAGTGGAATTTAAATGTATCTCACTAGTTAACTAGTAAAGGGCAAAGGGTTCACTAGTTAACGTGTAGACATTTTGAGCCCCACTAGTTAACTAGTAAGGTCAAAAGAGGCGTCAACTAGTTAACTGAACCTCTTGCCTTTACTAGTTAAAGGGGACCTATCATGCAAAATGCACTTTTGTACGTCTTTTATACATGAATATGTGTCCCCGGTGTGTCAGGAAACTCACTAAGTGTCAGAAAACACAACCCTCTCTCTTTTCCTCCATACCCAAATCTCTAAAAACGGGGCTGCAACGGATCTGATACAGACTGATACAGATTTGAACATTTCCGCCTATATGGCCAACTCTCCACCAATCAGGGGAATGAGAGGTTGCCGTGGCATGGTAACAGCATGGTAACAGCATGGTAACATGACGCTCGTGCCTCGGGGGGCGTGGTCAGCTGCAGCTCATTTGCCACAGAATCAGCCCTTGCAAAAACAGGGCTGGAATACAGCAAATAGAGCAAAATGAGGCATGGCTAAAATGCATGATCTGTTTGGTATTTTGAATAAAAACTTCACAGACATGTTTTATATAGGTATGGCCCTACAATATATTATTCAAATATAGCATGATAGGTCCACTTTAACTAGTGAGTGACTCTGGGTGCTACTAGTTAACTAGTGCAGACAAATGTATGCCACTAGTTAACTAGTTCTGCTTCTTTTTTGTAACTAGTTAACATGTCAGAGCTTTTGCAGCGCACTAGTTAACTAGTAAGACTTTTAGCGTCACTAGTACGGTCAGAGGGTCACTAGTTCATCAAAAAGCTTACAAGTTGGGACTTTGGTGCAACAAGTGCTGCTCCTGGCGTCACTAGTAAGGCTTATGTGGTAACTAGTCGGACAAAAGTGCCACTAGTTGCTGAAAAAGAGTGACTAGTATAATGTTTTATTTAATTAGTAAAGCAGAGTGCCAAACTAGTTTGACCATATATCTAACAAGTGCAATCAAAGAGCCAACTAGTGTAGGCAGCTGCCGTCTGATATCAAGGATATGGAATACATACTCAAATGGCTTGCCATACATTTGTTGCTGATGGTTGTGGTAGAGGAGCTGTAGATTTTTGGCACTAACATCTGTAGCATGGTCAGTAGCGTCTGGAGCATGAACGCAACCCTGTGATCCGCCATTGTTGTTGTTGTTGGCGAAACGCATCAGCAATGACGGGGGTGACGCGGGGGTGAGCAGGAGAGGAGGGGAGAGGCGGGGCTATGATCGTTTAGGGCAGTGATCACCAACCTTTTTAAGCCCAAGATCCCCGACCTCGGCCGTGGTGAAAGGCGAGATCTACCTATTGCAGAATTGAGTGAAAAAGACAGCCCAGACTGTACTTCAAATTTGAGGCCTTTTATGTAGGCTAATTGCATCTGAATTACATCAAATCATTTGGTGCAACTTCCAATTTGATTAAACCAAGAACACAACATAACTAACATGTCAAAAAGGATACACATATATATATTTACATCATATCTATCATTTTAAGTTTAAAGGTGGGGTAGGTAATTTCGGAGAAACCAGCTCGAGTGCGCTGGAATTTGAAAATACACAGCCGGAAGAAATCTGCTACTTCCTTACAGAGCCCCTCCTCCAACACACACAAACGCGCACATGACCAATGAGGGCACGAGATAAGTTTGTGCACAGATGGAAGGCTGACAGGCAGGCAGTCCATGATTGGTCGTGCTTTTTACAGTATTACGGCTTCCACAGATGATATTTTTTAATGGATTTTTTGTCAAAGCACTTAAGATATTCATTGCTATCGGGATGTTAAGAGCATTCCATGGAATATAACAAAAAGTGTATCTCGAGCCGGTTTCTCAAACTTACCTACCACACCTTAAATTCATTCCTTCATTACAATCCTAAATGTAAATGTATGTAGCTTATTTTCCATTTGTTTGAGTGAATGAGTACATTATTTGGTTGACAGCAACAACAACAAAGAAAAAAATAACATCTTGCAGTGAGCAGATAACATAAAGTGCCATTTTAACTGTGAGGCTTATCCACTGAAGCTTCATGCAAGTGCAACATTTAACATTAACATTAAAACAATTAAAACAATTCTTACAAATTCAAAATTCTAACAACATTTAACTTTATCCGTGCATAGACCATTGGTGCATTCACACTGGACGCGATTACATGTAAAGTCATTGCAAAGACGAGGACAGACGCGGTTGATGCGAATGATGCGTTCGCGCGGTAGCCAATCAGCGGTGAGGATCTCAGCCTGCCGTCACTGAAGTTGAATCAGAAAACCAAAACAGCAGCCGTTAGCTGTTAGCACACAGAGCTCACAGCTCCTCATATCTGTTCAAAAACTGGACAAAGGTTAAACGTGAACAAACCACAGACTGTCTGTGTCATGGCGAATACAGTCGCTGTTGTATCTGTGTCTGTATCACGTTGTTGTGAGTTTGGACGGAGCAGCTACAACGTTAGTTTAGCCTGATCGAACCGATCTCCATTCAGAAAACACGCATTTTAAAAGGTTTTTCGCCTGCCGTCTTGTCTGCACACTTGTCAAAGCATTAATTCATGTTTTTTACTAACCGGTATGAGTAGCCTATGTAGTTATTCCGGCATCATTTTGAAACGTGTATTACAATTAAATCACGGTAAAATATGTTCATTTTGTTGTAGTTGGTATCTACCATAAGTGCAGTGAGTTCAAAAATATGCAGCATCACTTGAAGTCAGTCTATTATTTTCGGGAGCGATAAGGAATGTCTCAAAGATACCTCAATCAAGTGGCACCTGCTAACAGGGTGGTGGATTCTTTCTTTTGTTACTTTTTTTTTTTTAACGGTGTGCGATCTACCCGCACCACACCCGACTGGTTGGTGACCACTGGTTTAGGGCGGACACACGGTGCCGCAATCGTTACGTTACCAGACCTTCCCACTTTGGGATGCGTTATCATTTGAGGGCTCCGTTTCCGCGGTTCCGTTACGGCCTCGTGTGGACGAACTGTCCATACGATAAAGAACTATAGCGGATAACACCCGTTTCCTCTCCGTGTGGACGGGGCCTTTAAGTCTTTGTTCTGCTTGTCATTTTTCAACTTACACATTTATTCAAGCAAAGCACAACTACGACATCATTTTGATGATTTATTAATAACAAAGTTTTCATGCTTTACCAAATATTTTCCCCAAAAACTATTTAGACAAATGACTCGACCAAATGTTCAGAATTCTAACATTTTCCCACCTTTTCATGAATTTTGAACTTTAAAAAAGTCCAACTCTTTGAAACACTCAAATATTCAAGGTTCTTTAAAGCTTTGGTAAAAGGATTTCAGGTTTTGCTGTTGTGTGTGGGACTGAGTGTTCAGGGCCAGAGAGCGTTACATCACAGAGTTAAGATGACCTGTCAAATATTTCTTAAAGGTCCCATGTCATGCTTTTCCGGTTATTACCCGTCCCCTTGTGTGCTATGAAGGTTTTTATGTAAACGGTCTGCAAAGTCACAAACCCTCAAAGTACACCCTGTAGAGAGTAAAACTCTAACACAGAAAAGACCTGTTTATGCTGCCCCAGAACGCCTCGTTGGAGATTTCTCTTTTTCCATATTTTCTTCCTGGGTACAGTGACGTGCCCATACCCAAATGGACCCATTGGTCCAAATGGACCAATCCGTGGAGCCGTTACGTTACGTCCGCGGAGCCGTTACGTTAAGTCCGTGGATTGGTCCAAATGGACCAATCCGCGGACTTCCTCACACACACACACTCAATCTTTTCTCATCTGCAGCTCCGCCGATTTCTCCTCCCTGAGACGGCGGGTGTGTGTGTGTGCTCGGGCTGGTTTCGGGCTGGTTTCGGGCTTAGTTTCGCTGTGTCTCGCTGACGGCCACTCGGCTCACAGGGAGGGGGGTGCAGGACCTCCAACAAGCCGTTTAGGACAGAGAGTGAATACACATACTATACAGAGATGCTGTATGAGAAACCAATGTGAGTTTGGAAAATTGCACAATATACATCTATTTTAGTATACCTCAACAATGGAATTATGATCAGTAGAAATGGCCATGACATGGGACCTTTCAAAATACATCTTACACTTGTTCTCTGTGATGGCTTCACCTGCTGCCACACAGCTTATTTAGATGTTGGTAATCTTCCTCTACCCCCTTTTGTTATCATTCTAAATTATTCCTTTTCTTTTTTTGTTTACATTGACTTCCATGGAGACTGAGACCTGGAATTTCTAGAGGAAAGTAATCAGTGCCAGATTTCTATCCTGATTCAATTTTCACATGCTTTGACACAACACTCTTGATATTGGAGCGAGAAGAAGGGGAGGTTAATTTAGATTCAATGAATTGTCTAACCCAGGAGTCAGTCAGCTGTTACCATCGTGGCAACCTTAGATTGCAGACGGAGACACACAGCTGATTAAAATGAAGTAATTATTGACACACACACTCAGACAAATAATTCCAGTTTAAGGTCAAGTATTTTCTATTCCATTAAGACTTTTAGACATTACAGGCATAATTCCACTTTAAGGCAAGCCATACAGTCAGCCTTTGATCATTCAGAAATGATTACACTATAGGTCTTCTTTTTTCTACTTCTTGTATACACATTTTCAGATAATTTGCTTCAAACATGTCTGTTGGCCCCCTTTACAGTTATACACAAAATATCTTGCTGTGGGAGTGTAAGTACAGTAATACTGATAGCATTTGGAATGTCACAGTTTCATTTAAGTGTCCTAGTAAACCACGGCAGAGCGCAGCACAACCTAACACACACTTAAACGGACTCCTGAGTTTTCACACATTTCAAAGAGTTATCCTCAGGTCACATGGAATACACTGAAATAGGTTAGCCCAGGTCTCCTGTTACTAAACATCCCTGCTGTGAGCAAGACACTGATGCAAGTGAGAACCTCTTCAAAGAGCCCAGCCCTGCTGTGCTGGATCTAAGCTGTGTTCATTAAGAAAAGTCACACTCTTCTCAAAGAACTGACGAATTGTCAAAAGAAAAGTAACGTTGCCTCACGTCGCCTCACGTCGCCTCACGTCGCCTCACGTCGCCTCACGTCGCCTCACGTCTCCTGCATCTTGGCCATGTTTCGCACTGGAACACAACGCAAAGACTTCAGCCGACGGCCAAGTTGCACGTACAAACTGTGCATGCCTGAGTGGCAATAACTCTCCTTACCAGCAGGCGGCGGTAGTGTGTATTCGTCATTCAAAAGAGGCAACAACCGGAAGACAGACTGCGTGATACACCGAGAGAAGAAGAACAGACTGCGTGATATAAACAAACAACAAATAGCGTGTGCGTTCCATTTTCACTCTACAGCGAGAAGCTCATGGGGCTTTCCCGAACCTGTGTCGAGAGCTGGAGTTAAATGACATCTCAGATTTGCCTTCTTAATAGTTTGTTTGGGTCCCTCACTTCCGTTTCGCTTCTCATGCACTGATTCGCTAAACTGAACAGCCAATCAGAGTGATTTCTTTGGCCGACGGCCTTTAGCCGACAGCCTCCCGATTCAACATGTCGAATCGGCGGCAGAAGGTGTCGGCACGGCCGAAAAGACACGACGGTGCAGTACACACCAAGACACACCAATCTGGGTAGTGCGACACAACGCTCATCGACGGCCCGACATCTATCGACGCCGAAAATCGGCTTGGTGTGTAAGGACCTTTAGTATATACAAAGAGCATAGTAGGAGAAAATCACTTAAAAGAGGTTATTGTTAATATTTCTGTGTAATATGTTAGTGATGGTTTGACACATGTTGAACAGCAAAATAGCTTGTCTACAAATATACACAGCAGCTATAAAACACTTGGAAACTGTTTCAGTTTTGCAACATATCAGCGTCTGAAAACACTAGTGGCATCTGCTTGCTAACAATGAAATGAAAGTGGAACGCACAGCAGATGTTTTTTTTCCTGTTCCTTGAGTCACACAAAGTAATGATGTAATCGCAGGTCTGTCCTTCTTTGCATATGCCAGTTTTAGTTTACTGTTATGGAGCGCTCAGTCATTAAAGTCGGCTACAAATCATAGTACTGTTTACCATAAAGAAATGTCACAGGAAGCATTAAGGCGGTTTAAGCTGTGGATGCTTGCCAAATAGTTAACTTGATCAGTCTCCCGTATGCACTATATTACTGACATGTTTGGCATCACACTTGAAATATTGCACCAATAGACTGTGAGGAATGATAAAAGCATGATGATAGGGAAGAGGATTAGTGTGAAAAACGTTTGTACACAACGTCTTTGCGCGGATAATTGTCAGTTGAACAAAAGAACCAAACAGCAGATGTTTCATTCCTGAGATGGAAAGCCTCATGGCGATGATAATGAAGGTAAACCCAGGCAAATACCACACACGCACACGCACACGCACACACACGCACGCACACACACACGCGCACACACACACACACACACACACACACACACACACACACACACACACACACACACACACACACACACACACACATACGCATCTATTTTTAAGGCAGCTAGCTTCTTCCAGTGTGTAGATGACGGGTATTGCTTGCTAAATTACCATAACAACGAGCGAATGGTCCATCAGCAGACAGGTGTTTACAAACTGTCAGGAAGAAGGCATTCAGTCACTAAACAAGAGAGATAGTGTTTTGTGTTAAGTGCTATTCTTAGCTTTGTGACATGAACGTGTATTGCACTTCATTAGAGACCCACCTGGCAGAGAAAGGAAAAACTTTAGGCTTAGAGGAGTGTAAACTAAAACAATTTCAGTCTAGGAACGCTATATTTTGAACTTCTTGCACCATGTGAATTGTGACATGAATGCATTTTTTTATTTATATTTAGTGTTTTTATTTATTCCCATCCTTCGCTGCCTACCTACCTGCACACCCCAAAAAAGTATCTCCAGAGACTTTAAAAAAACTTTTACTGTGAATCCCTCTGGAGGGAACTTTTGTACCTTTGCATACCAACATGCAGAAAACAGATATAACACACTACAGGAAAGGGATACCCCAAAACATTTTTTCTTAATCAGGCTTTCTCATTCCTACCTAGTTTTTGTATTATCACTATTTAAAATGGTTTCCACCTCACACTGTAAGAAAGACAAACCTTGAGCACATCATCACTCCATGAAGGGTACACTGAGTTCTGCTGCAACATTTTGAATATGATTCACATATGTGAAGAAGCTGAAGTGAAATCAAAAGGGTAAGTGACAGTGATGAAAACACATTCAGACATTTGCTGAAAGACAAAAGCTTTAGTTGCCACTGGCAGAATAAAAGGATGCAATTCTCTCTATCCTTACGTAAGCACACGTGGAACAAAATGTTAGTCTTACCGTGGTCATATCCAATGGCTCAGTAAAAACACTATCTCTGCAATGTTTGATTAATGAGGGGAAACCAAGTTGATGAGCAGGAGCTGAAAATGGCATGGAGCGTAGAAAAGTGGCAAGAGTGAAAGAACAGAATGTGTGAAATGAACAGTAATTAATGTTGAATAAGGAAGGCTAGAAGAAAAGACCAGCACATTCTTCTCTCAACCAGCCTGACACTAATGGGAATATGATTGCATTCTGTCTTTTTTTCTCCTCATGAGGGTTCTTTGTCTAATTCAATCAATACTTCAGGGCATTCAATGCACTCTGAGTGGAGGCTCTGAATGAGATGAATCAAAGCAAAGCGATTCAGACAGCAAATGCAACCAGTTTGACCTGTGGTCTAATTTAGTGAAAAGCCTGAAAATGGTGGAATGTTTTATGCTCAGAAAGCACAACGATCTTCTGAAAAACTAAAAAGTTGTACAAAATGTGTTGCCAGAAAAATCTGAAAAACTGCAATCCCCTGCTAAGCACAGTAAAGCGTTTGAGATTCAGAACCGGATTCTGCATTATATTAAGCTGTGATAGACGTTGACATTTTCTGTGTGTGATGGAAGAGAATTTTATGTATCCTTCCCGAGAAGGGAGAGGAACAGAGTCCGCCGAGGGCAGCCATGTCAGCAGATACTGTGTTTCTCAGCAACCTTTCACACCTCGCCTGACTCCAATTAACTTGCCAAGCCATGTAACACAAAATGTTGACAGGGATGAATGACAACTGACCAAAGGTCCAACCAAGACAATCTAAGAGATTACATCTTTAATATATTTTTAAATGGTGTTGGTTTGCAGGAAATTGAAATTATTATGCATACAATATATGCATTGCATGAGGGATTACATATTCATAACCAAGCCTTTCAACACCTTAAACTGAACATTTACAAGTGTATCTAATGACAGAAATCCATCAAATGAATTTACAATGACATTTTATTGCAGATATATTAACCTTTTGCGGATTTCATTAACTTTCTCCCTATGTCTCTGTCTCCTTTGTTGTTTATACTACTTCTGATTAAATGTACCGAACCTTCACACACAAGCTGTATACAACTATGTCTGTTTTAATTTCTGTGGATTTGAGGCTCTTTGATCACTCTCTTACTGCTCTCCCTGTAACACATGTCTGCAGACATACCTTTAATAGCACACTTTTACTGCTATATTCGCTGTATCTCTGTAGGCTATGTGCTGCAGCACTTGTGTATTCTCACAATTTGAGCAAGTATTCAAACCACTTCAAAAGACGTCACCAATGCTGCAAATAGTGACATGTGACATAAGAAACACTTTCATGTTACAAGTGTGACACACAATGAATCAAATTGCATAATGGCTCAAGGACCATTTGGCATGATGTTGCTTCTGAAGTGGAATTGACAATTACAATGTATATGTAAAATGTAAGCGACTCACAGTCATTGCTATAAGCGGGCCGCTGAATATATTTCCACTTCCTGTAATCAGTCCTCTGTGGTTCAACCTCAACCTCCATGCAGCCAAACATTCTCACTCATGCACATCGCTCAGCTGTTCCCCAGACCTCCTCCCCCAGTAATTGTGTTTTTTTTTTTTGCACTTCAGCTATGAAATTGCTTGTGATGCCTCACCCCTTCATTTCTGCTTTCATTTCTTCAAGTGATTTCTATGAAAGCCATGTGAGTCCAGGGTTTACCAGCCACATCAGGTCGTTTAAGAGATGCGATGCACACCAGCATAGAGACCCAACAACAAAACATCTTCAAATTAAACCTGAGGTGCTCTAACAAATCCTTTTCTAGGATAGCAATTCTGTCAAGAAATCCTTTACTCTTTTTGCTTTTGCATAAGAATAAATAACCCCAACAGTACTTACTGAAAGTGTTTGAAGAGGCCCTCACATGCTTTTTTGTTAAGAACGTGGTACAAAAATACTGGACTCAAATGCAACGACTCACTCTTTAACACTAGAACCGCCAATCGGGTCAATTTGACCCAGAGCTGTTTTTTATTGTGTGTAACTTTTTTTCAATAAAATATTAAAGTCTTCCAGTCCGTGACTTTTCCTGAAAGTGTGTTATGTAGCACCCTATGTTGTTAAAAATTGTCAATATGAAGTCAGATTGAAGAAATCGCCCAAAAAATTGCCATTTATACCTATTTCCGCCAAGCGGGTCATATTGACCCCACCTCTTTTCATATAAACATGACGTGTTGCTATAGCAACGCCTTTTGTCTATTGCGGTTCCTTATAGATTGAGAGATAGATTGAGAGAGAGAGAGAGATAGATTGATAGATAGTTATAGATAGAGAGAGAGAGAGAGAGAGAGAGAGAGAGAGAGAGAGAGAGAGAGAGAGAGAGAGAGAGAGAGAGAGAGAGAGAGAGAGAGAGATAGAGACAGTCTGTAGTGAAGGAGTGCGCTCCCGCTCACGGGAGACTGCTCGCGCTGCGCTCCGCAGCAAACAGCTGTGGGGCGAGTTGAAAGTACGTTATGCTGGCCGCGGTGTCTAAATAATGCTTCCGGCCCAGTGGGCCATTTATAATGTCGAGCCCTGAGAGTCCACAGATTATATTGGTATACGTTTCATCCCTGTGCGATCAAAACTCACTGTTCAATAAAAGAACATTTTACCTTGAAAATCAATGCATTCTAATAGCGGGTTAATTTTACCCAGGTGGCGGTTTTAGGTATAAAAAATCTCTGGCGGTTCTAGTGTTAATAAGAAAATAAACAAAGTTCAAACAAAAGATCACTCTTGCGAGGACAAAATAAAGCTCTTGGTTACTACAAATAAAAATCTTCTCTTTGGAAACATGCTGGGTCTCTAGACATGTGAAGCACACTGAAACAAGACGAACTGGCACCAGACAAAGGGAGAGAAGGACTATTTATACATGAGGTAAGACCCATTGTCTCTCTTCGGGGCCGTAACCATCCCAATCCACGAGGAATTGTCTCCCTCGACCACGATTACGGACTGCAAGCAGTTTTTTAACACTGTAGACAGGACCACCATCAACCATCCGGGGAGGCGGTGGGGGCTAAGAGGCGGGCACCAGAGGAATCTCTCTGACAGGCTTGACCTTGCCCACATGAAACATTGGATGGACCTTGAGCGACCTGGGTAGACGTAAGCGCACAGACACTGGGTTAATCACCTTAGAAACCTGGAAAGGGCCAACAAACCTTGGCACTAGCTTTCTGGACATGACATGAAGAGGTAAGTCTTTAGTAGTCAGCCTAACGCTTTGTCCAGGCCTAATAAGGTGGAGCAGGTCTGCAATGCCGATCCACCACCTCCTTCATCTGGCTGGCGCTGCGCAGGAGAGCACGATGAGCACCTGCCCAGATCCGGCGGCAGGAAACAAGGGTGGCTGATAACCATTAACACACTGGAAAGGAGTAAGTCCAGTGGCGGCGGTGGGCAGCGTGTTGTGGGCATACTCGACCCACACCAGGTGCTTGCTCCACGATGCCTGGTTCTGGGAGACGAGACACCGCAAACAGGTCTCCAGCTCCTGATTGATGCGCTCTGATTGGCCATTGGATTGCGGGTGGTAACCCGAAGACAGGCTAACGGTGGCACCAAGGAGATGGCAGAACTCCTTCCCAAAACCTGAGACGAACTGGGGGTCTCGGTCCGATACTATGTCCCTGGGAAAACCATGAATGCGGAAAACTTGACATAACATGACCTCTGCCGTTTCTTTGGCAGAGGGGAGCTTGGGTAATGCAATGAAATGTGCCATTTTACTGAATCTGTCCACCACCGTCAGGACGGTGGTCTTACCTTCAGACACGGGTAATCCAGTGACAAAGTCCATGGAGAGGTGTCAGGAAGAGGCTGCAGCAGACCCATCTGAGCTTGTGTGGAGGTCTTGTTTCTGGCACAAACAGTGCAGGCTGCCACATACTCTGCCACCTGTTTCTCCATAGCCGGCGACCAGAAACGTTGCTTTATCATTAAGATTGTGTGTTTTACCCCCGGATGACAGGTGAGCAAAGACGTGTGAGCCCAGTGAATTACCTGTGAGCGAACTGAAACAGGTACAAACAACCTATTTTGCGGGCAACCATTAGGGGCCGGGCTCTCACCATTTGCTTGCTTCACCACATATTCTATTTGCCATGAAACTGCCCCAACCACACAATGAGGTGGAAGGATGCTCTCAGGTTCTTTGGCAGCAGGTTCAGGATCGTACATGTGTGACAAGGCATCTGGTTTCACATTTTGTGAGCCTGGTCTGTATGACAAGGTAAAGTTAAAATGATTAAAAAGCAATGACCATCTGGCCTGGCGTGGGTTTAGTCTTTTGGACTTCCTAATGTATTCCAGGTTTTTGTGATCGGTCCATACTAGAAATTGTTGTTCCGCCCCCTCCAACCAATGACGCCACTCTTCTAAGGCAATTTTTTACTGCTAAAAGTTCCTTGTTCCCCACATCATAGTTTCTTTCTACTGCTGTCAACTTACGTGACAAGAACGCACAAGGGTGGAGCTTGTTGTCCTGAGCAGACCTTTGGGAGAGCACTGCTCCGACGCCTTCGTTCGAGGCATCCACCTCCACAATGAATTGTCTCTGCGGGTCAGGCACTGTGAGGATTGGAGCGGTTGTGAACAGCGTCTTGAGTCTCTGAAAGGCTTTCTCCGCCTCAGTGTTCCACTTAAACATAACATGGGAAGAGGTTAGTGCATGTAATGGCGCCGCGATGGCGCTAAAGTTTCTTATGATCCTTCTGTAGAAGTTGGCAAAGCCTAAAAACTGTTGGATCTGTTTCCTGTTTGTGGGAGTTGGCCGATATGCCACAGCACTAACCTTTATTGGATCCATATGAACATGGTTTGCGGTGATGATGTAACCCAGGAAGGAGACCGTCTTGGCAGGAAACTCACATTTCTCAGCTTTGCAGTTAAGTGAGAAGATTAAGATGTCGTAAAGGTAGACGAAGACACATCATTGATGAAACCCTGAAAGACACCTGGAGCATTGCATAAACCAAAAGGCATCACAAGATATTCATAGTGGCCACTAGGAGTATTGAACCCAGTCTTCCACTCATCCCCCTCCCGAATTCTGACGAGATGATAGGCGTTTCTTAGGTCCAGTTTGGTGAATACTTGGGCATCCTGCAACAGTTCAAATGCTGAAGACATTAGTGGGAGGGGGTATCTATTTTTAACAGTTATTCCATTGAGTGGACTATAGTCTATGCATGGACGGAGAGAACCATCTTTTTTGCCCACAAAGAAAAAGCCTGCGGCCGCAGGTGATGACGACGGTCTAATGAGTCCAGACTTAAGGGAAGAGTCAATACAAGTTTTCATGGCCTCCCTTTCTGGTGCAGAGATGGAGTAAAGCTGACCTCTAGGGATCGTAGCTCCAGGCAAAAGGTAAATTGGGCAGTCATAAGGTCGATGAGGTGGTAGCGATGTAGCCTTAGTCTTGTCAAAAATGTATTTTAAGTCCAGATAACATGTGGGCACTAGACAGGTCAGCGTACTCTGACTTGATGTCAGTGGTAATTTTATTGGGTTTGTCTGTTTGCCTTTCAGACTGTCTGGAGTTCCTAGGGGAGGCTAAGCAGGTAACTTTACAATTTGGAGCTCAGTTCTTAATGTTTCCCGACCGTCAGTCAATATTCGGATTGTGTCTGAGGAGCCATGGAATTCCCAAAACTATAGGGTGAAGTGCAGAGTCAAATAAGTGGAATCTTAATCTTTCTGTGTGTATGTCATCTATGGTTACTTGAACGGGTTCAGTCACATGGGTTACCTTGAATAACAGCTTGAAGTCAATGGAACAGTTGTAATGCCCAGTCTTTTAGCTAGACCCCAGTCCATCAGACTTTCGTCCGCCCCTGAATGCACTAGTACCCCCTGAGTGTGGTCACGTAACTGCATTGTTACCTTGGTCAAGGATCGTGGAGGAAAGTCAGCTGCAGAAAATCGTCTCACCAGCGCCCTCCGTCATGCTGATGAGCCTGTCCTTTTAACGGGCAGGAGGATGCGGCATGGCCATGTTGTCCAGTTCGTTCTGTTAAGAACGTGGTACAAAAATACTGGACTCAAATGCAACGACTCACTCTTTAATAAGAAAATAAACAAAGTTCAAACAAAAGATCACTCTTGCGAGGACAAAATAAAGCTCTTGGTTACTACAAAACAAAACTCTTCTCTTTGGAAACACGCTGGGTCTCTAGACATGTGAAGCACACTGAAACAAGACGAACTGGCACCAGACTAAGGGAGACAAGGACTATTTATACATGAGGTAAGTGGGAACAGGTGGAAACTTTCAGGGGCAGGGCAGACGCTGACGAGGGCGGGAAAAACACAAAGGGAGGAGGTAAGGTCTGAAATGAGAGACAAGAGGTAAGTACAAAATAAAACAGGAAGTGCATGACAAGACTATATGACAGTGACTGTAACTTAACAAATGAACATGGGACAAGACTAAACATAAATAATTCTCTCCCACACACACACTATCTGAAACCCCTCCATTGGACGCCTTTGTTTGCTTCTGTAACATTATGACATCACTATGTAATATGCGGCCTTCTATTGGCTAACGCTCAAACACATTGTATTTGATAGGATAAAGGGAGCGACATCTCTTAGCGGTTGACCAATCACAACAGAGCTGGCCAGCTAACCAATCAGAGCAGACTGGGCTCTGGTTTCAGACAGAGGGTGAAAAGAGGTGCTGCAGCACAGGCAGTATGAGAAAAATAAAGAGCTTTTTGAATATTAAAGAATGTGAACATGTAACAGCAGATATGAACCTTAAAATTAGAAAAATATGTCCTCTTTAAAACATTATGATGATTCTGCTAATGTCAATTGATTTAAAAAGTCAGGGCAACACCAAAGCAATTCATGTCTGGAAACCATGGGTATCTAAGACCATGGCAAAGGATTTAATAGATGTGTGAGAAGGACCAACACACCAACATTGCCATCCTTGCTAAAAAAAAGATAAGCACCCAAACCCCAATTCCACCATCCAACCCTTAAAAAAACAAACATGAACTTACATAGAGGAAAACACATATTCAAACACTGCCAGTGCTGAAACAGCTGACTGGGTAATCCGATAAAAAGAGTGACCCCTCAACTGCATGGCGAGCAACAACACCTGTGCTGCTCCACCCTCATCAGGGGGGTAATACCAGGAGAGAATGCACAGGCACGCACACTCTCGCACAATGACACACACAGGAAAAGCCTGCCTGAGAATAAGAACCTCCATTGAAATTCTTGGCCATAGACCGGGCTCTAAATAAGCACAGAGGTGTAAGGAGAGAATCACCATCTCCATTCAAAGGTAGCAAAAACTTCACACCTCCAAACATCATTATGCTTATCCCAGCCCTTATCGCAGCTCAGGAATAACTCAGTCAGTCTGCAGTCAGATCACAGGAGGCCCCTAGATATACCCTGCTAATAAAAAATAAATAAAAATAAGATGGAATAAAAATGCCCAGTGCTACTATACAGCCATGCTATCAGTGCTAAGCTCCCGCTTTCACTCAAGCATACTGAGGGTGTTTTGTGCTGATAAATGTACCTAGTCTACATCTCGCTGCTGCAGAGAGAAGGAGTTCAGTGCCAGCCCTGGAGATTTGGAGACCCTATAAAGAGGATTACAAACCACCACTACTACCCCTGTCAGGGCCAAAGGCTGTTAATGGCAGTATCAATCATTAGATGCAATGAATGAAAGAAGGCTGCTATAAATAATAATATTAACAGAAGGAAATAAGTATTCTAAATCATCACATCATCAGCATAAAATAGAAGGCGGATCTTTATTGAGGGATTCAACTACTGCTCAATGATCATTATTGAGATAGCATCACTTAACATATAGGTGAAAAGCGCTCAGACATCTGGCTCCTTCCATTAATATTGACCTGGAGGGGTTACATCTGACAATCTATTAACGGTAATAGAAAGAAATTAACAATTAACCACAATGGATGGACTAAAGAAGACTGAAAAGACACAGTAATGCAGATCAATTTTTGTTCATGCTCTAAAACCTTAGCTGCCAGGTAAGAGCAGCGACGGGCAGAATACTAATATGGAAATGCTTTTGAGCACAGGGGTCACAAGCTGAGACATTTTAGCCAAAGCTCCAATCAATTCCAATTTGTCACTGCAACATCCTGGTGTCACATTTGCGAGGCCAAAATGGGAGCAAATTTGTATCTGAGTAGGACAAAGAGGATGTTCCAGGTCAACCATTATACATTTACATCCCATCACGGTGCAAGGCATTCTGGGTATTAGTCATAATTCTATTTTCACTTTGGTGAACTTTTTGGGAGCAGTTCAGTACAAATAGTGGGTAACAAGATGTGGCGTGGATGTTATATATTGATGTTTTTCTAAGCTGTTGCGACATTTTAACCTTGACTGGAATGCATTTTGAATCTTTCAGTAAGAATAAAACTTTTGTACCATGATCACAGAAAAGTAAGAAAACAACAACATTTTTTGAATGGGGTCCAAAATATAGTCCCCAATCGTGCATCCACAAAGGACAAAATATGTGCTGCAAGGAAACACACAGATATAACTACAGTACACAATTCACACGGACAAATTAGAGTACTTATACAAAGCCAATGCATACTGGATCCCCGAAAACACCTTTTGTCCGTAAGCACACGCCTCCACGAACAAATAAACCTACCCAGCGCAGCATTGTGCAGATTAAGGGTCCTCTGTGGTTGTTTGCCTTTTTAATGGTGTCCTAATTATCATTTAACCCTAATTAACCTGCATGGATAGGAGCCGGCCTTATTAATCCTGCACATTGTTGGTCCACTGTGGGGTAGAAATCAACTTCCTCATTCAATCTTTAATCAGCTTTCTGCCAAAACATTGCACAAAATAATGCATGTGTGCACAAACACACACAAACACACACATTCATTTAGCAGCATCTTTGTTGGTGTAAACATCACTCCACAAGGACAGACAGGGTGTTATAAGGCTGAGCAAATTCTTTCAAAACTTTAGTAATTTTCTTTTACACCGTCATTGTGAAAAAGTCCTTCTCCTTGGTTTCGTTGAATAGAACAATTATCATTGATTGTTATCAGTTGTTCAAATATGAGTCCCTTGATATTATGTGAACATTCTTGTTGTGCTATTGCTTTGCCAAAGTGTCCCATCCAGTTTTATATTTCAATTTGATGCTTTCATGAGCTGGTGGTTTTACTTTGTAGTTTAAGGCACCAGTGCACCACACATGTATTAGACTTTGCAGGATTGTTTCTGTGTCAGTTTCTGAATGTGGAGTATTGGGAGCATTGCCTTGCCCTCTGGCTAAGGGAAGGAAAGGAAATAAACAATTACACAATTGGACTTACACAATAACCTCTGCACTGCTGTGCTCCTGTGAGAGACAGAACTCCCAACAATCCTGGAGGACCGCTTCAAAATGTGCTAGGACATTGTTATACACAGTCGATAGTCAGGACATAATGAAGAGTGATACGAACAAACATCATAATATGAAAATAGGAATACCAGTGACTTCTAACCTGCTTGGAGAATTTAAGGTAATAGAAGACTCAAATGTGCAGCTTTCAATTAAGGCTCCCCTTGAGAGCCTTAATAAAGTCTGATTTAAATTGAATTTAACTATGAAGAGCAGCATGAGTTCATCGTTTTGTCAATGAAGTGAAGGTGAATTAAAGTCTGATTAGCAAGACATGGTTCAGTCCCATTTGTATTGCAAAGTGTTGATGTTACTTACATACCTGAAGCAATTGTTAATGCAAAATAACATGACAGCCCGTCTTAAGTATTAAAAAAAGGGTTAACCCACACAAGGCTGCTGGACCTGATGGCATCCCTGGCCGTGTTCTCAGGGTGTGTGTAGTTCAGCTGGCAGAGGTGTTCACAGACATCTTCAACAGGTCCCTGCTGCAGTCTGTAGTCCCCACATGCTTCAAACACTCCACCATCGTTCCTGTCCCCAAAAAGTCAAAAATCACCTGCCTCAACGACTACCGCCCAGTAGCACTCACCTCCATCATCATGAAGTGCTTTGAGCAGTTAGTCAAATCATTCATCACCTCCTCCCTCCCTGACTCTCTGGACCCCCTGCAGTTTGCCTACAGAGCAAACAGGTCCACAGACGACGCCATAGCCCTCACCATCCACACTGCCCTCTCACACCTGGACCAGAGGAACACATATGTGAGAATGCTGTTCATCGACTACAGTTCAGCTTTCAACACCATTGTGCCCTCCAAGCTGACCATCAAGCTCAGAGACCTCGGGCTCAACAGCGCCCTATGTGATTGGATCCTGAACTTCCTGACGGGCAGACCCCAGGCAGTGCGGGTGGGAAACATCACATCCTCCACCCTGATCCTCAACACCGGATCCCCTCAAGGCTGCGTGCTCAGCCCTCTCCTCTACTCCCTGTTCACACACGACTGCGTGGCCACACACAGCTCCAACACCATTGTGAAGTTTGCTGACGACACGACCGTCATCGGCCTGATCACCGACGGCGACGAGATGGCGTGCAGAGAGGACGTCGCAAACCTGACATTTTTTTAATAACATCAGCAGACAGAACTCTGGCAAAAAAGTTTTGGTTTTGGTTTTGACTTTTACTTAACTTTGGCATACTTTCCCCTGAAATATGATGTATTATTCTCAACCTGTGCACAATGAACAATTTTATTTAGCGACTTACTGTTTTGACAATAATATCCAAAACTGTAGAAACGGACACAGAAAATGGAAATATAATTTAAGCAAGAGCTTGCATCGCTGCATTACGACAGATTTGTCCAAAATGTGTCCGATACTTTTCCATTTCTTCAATTTTCACATTTACATTTAATCTACATTTATCTTGTAGAGAGAGGCCACAGATGATATTTCAGGGAAAAAGTGAAATTCATTAGAAAGCAATTACTTTCCAATCACTGGCTGACATTATCAAGTCACTGTGCCCTGTACCTGTGAAGGCAGTGTTCCTACAATGACACAGTATCTTATATACCTTTCCTTTACTTATCTCTCTTCTGTTTGTTCAACCATTTTTGCCTTGTATGCCCAAATGTGAAGGTAATAAGACATTGTGGTCCAATGCCTTATGGCTGATAAGCTCACCCAGAAAGCTGGCTGGCATTACTCATATTTTTATGTAAAAGATATTCAATTTTCCAGACATTTTACACTGCTTATCTGTGTCGTGGTGGCAGCTAGCTGAGCAGAAAGCCCAGACGTCCTTCTCTGCAGCCGTGTCCTACAACTTTCCAAGGAGATCCTAAGGTGTACCTAGGACAAACGGGATACATATATATTTTCCCTTCAGAACATTGTGGGCCTGTCCCAGAATAACCTCACAAGAAGGCACCAGAAAGAGGGTTCCTTTATCACAAGAGAGATTTAGTTTTACATCTTAGCCACCAATAAATATCTGAACTCCTTATCATGCAAATATGCTTATCAATCATTTCTATCTATATATTATAATTGAGTTTTCATTCAATTCAAAAGGTATAGCTTATTAAACTTGAAATATGCTAAAACAAATAGTGCCATGCCATTGCCACAGTAACATTTCTTACTATAATAAACTTGTACCATTATGTTAAAGAGGCCCTGTTCTCCTTTTTTGGTGTTTTCCCTTTCCTGTAGTGTGTTATTTCGTTTTTTGTGCAGGTAAGTGGTCTGCAAAGGCTAAAATCCCTGTGTTCCCTCCAGAGGGAGTTTCTCTCCCACATACTCCCCCGCCCCCCTTCCTGAAACGCCTCCATTGGACTACATTCTTTACTATCGTAATATAATGATATCACTATTTAATACTCACGCTTCTTTTGGCCAGCGCTCCAACACACTGTATGTGATATCCTAAGGGGTGGGACATTTTCGACACATCTCTAATGGCGCATTTCCACTGTAGGGCCTCGCACGGCTTAGTACGGTATAGTTAGGCCTTGGTAGGCCAGGCTCACTTTATGCTGTGTTTCCATTACAGTTTAGTAGCTGGGGCAGTAACTATAGTAACGCAGTATAGGCTGAGCCGTGACGTCATCTTCAATGCGAACCACAGAAAACCAACATCAGCCGTTAGCTGTTAGCACTCAGAGCTCACAGCTCCTCATATCTGTTCAGAAACTAGACAAAAGTTAAACAAGTACAAACCACAGACTGTCTGTGTCATGGCTGGTTTATTTATGTCTGTAGGCCGTTGTTGTGAGTGTGGACGGTCGGAGCATATATTGCGTTAGCTTAGCCGATCTCCATTCAGAAAACACGCATTTTAAAAGGTTTTTCGCCTGCCGTCTGTCTGCAGACTTGTCAAAGCATTAATTCATGATTTTTACTGACCGGTATCAGTATGTTGTTACTTCGGCATCATTTTGAAACGTGTATTACAATTAAATCACAGTAAAATATGTTCATCTTGTTGTAGTTGTAGCCCCCTTGCCAGCGATTCTCTCTCTAGTTTAGCATATTCAGCCCGGTTGTTGGCCCGGAAAGAACCTGGATTTTGGAGGGCCAGAAAAACTGTGAAACAGTACCCGTTAGCCGGAACTACCCCTAGTGGAAACGCAACAAGAAACGGGCCGGGTTAGGCACGGCACGCTTAAACCGTGCCACGCGCTGCAGTGGAAATGCGCCATAAGCGGTCGACCAATCACAACAGAGCCGACCAGCTAACCAATCAGAGCAGACTGGGCTCTGGTTTCAGACAGAGGGTGAAAAGTGGAAATGCAGCACAGGCAGTATGAGACAAATAAAGACCTTTTTGAACATTAAAGCATGGAAACAGTCACAGTCATGTATCAAAAATACTAATATGAACCTGAAATGTGAATAATAGGGCCCCTTTAAAGTAATTCAGTCTCTGCCAGTCCCTCTCAATCACTACCTCCATGAAAAATGTTTTAGCAAGTACAGCATTTAATGTCCAACTTATGTTTGTGGTGTTTTTCTTTTGACATCCATTACTTTTAAAACAGCTAAAGTATTTCAGTCAAGAGACAAACTCTGAATCAGTCTCTTTCACTGCAACACTGAATCCAAATGATGTACATTACACTTGTCTTAATCATATGCATTTTTCATAGCCCTATACATGCTGTGTGCATACTAATGTGAATACAGTAATGTAATGTATATCATCATGATCTTTACTCTTACCATTGGAATATGTTATTGATTTTTTCACATAAGAATTACACATTATAAAGATTGTTGTTTATGCTTACTTGTTGACATTAAGAGTGAACCTTGCTGATTTTAGAGTTGCAGTAGATGCTGGGAGAGAGAGACGCTTTTACTGGCCATCTAATTGAGTCTTGACACAGCTGCATCCAGGACTCCCATGTTCTCAAAAATATTCAACCACTCTTCAGTGGGGTGGAAATAAAGTCAACTCTGATTTATGTCAGCATGACTTATTTCAGAAACTTGAACTGGGAAATGTGCCAGATCTGAGTTTGATTTAGTGTTCAGATTGAAATGTCTTTACTGGGTCTGAAATGTAAAAGTTATATGATTGTCTTACCAAGATAAATACTTTTTTAATCTTATCATTGTCCAGCAATTATCTTTTCTACTTTTCATTGTGAAATCTCTTAACCACTTAACTGCACTTAACTGCAAAGTGGTAAGAATTGCCCTTTGCCAACCTCTAATTGTAACACCTGGGGAAAACTGTAAGTAGGTCACTTAGAAAAGTATAACATCTCCACACATCTTTTAATCAGCCTACTTGAAAATGAATCACAGGTAAGCCAATCAAGGTGAAGGATTTTGACACTGATTTACAACATAAACAATCATCTGGTACTATTTAAGTATCCTCAGGTGCATATGTAGTAACTTGATATTCCACCTCCATCAGTCTGGAAAATCAGTCAAAAGGAAATCCAACCACACCAATAATAGGAACTTAATGTTTGAATATTGTTTTCAATTTTAAAGGTTCATTTCACAATATAAACTCATTACTCTTATCCCCTGTGGAGATAATCCTGTCTCGGCTGAGGGCATGCACATAGTTCAGCCTCACCAAAATCAAGTCAGTGGTTTTGTAATCAGGAAATCTGGATGTGAAGAGTTGAACTCCATCAAGCCCACATTCATGTTTAAAATGATTTAAAATGGCTCCTTAAATGGCTCCCTGATTGAATCAAGAAACTCCACAATGACTTCTAAATAGTAAGTTATCCACCAGTGTCTATATTACACCCATTATTGGCCCTGTGATATAATATCCTTCTCCGCCACCGCTAACCTTTCGCTAGCCCTCTTCATTTTTCCTTCCCGTCCTTGCTTTTCATTCTTGCTTTGTCTCTTCTGTCTCTCTCTACAGGCAATTTTCCCCATTCACTTTTCCTCTCCTTGTCATGACTCAAGTCACGAGTCATTAGAAAAGCCTGACCTTCTGGGAAAGGTATTGGGTAAGCAATGATAAAGTAGGGTTGGCCCATTGAAGAAAGCTATGCTGTAGCACTATAATAGGTGCAGCTATAGTCCAGGGAGCGGACTAATGGTCCTTAACCTCCATGTGCCATTAGCCTGGAATAAAGACAGGAAGGAGGAATACAGACTGGAGGTAGGACAAAAAGTCCCCCTCCCATCTACCCTGTCTGACATGGCCACTTGGATGATGTGAACATTAAATTCCAGTTATGTGGTGCCTCTGAAGTGACATTTATTTTAATAATCCCCTCGTCCGTAAGTCATCGCTAGTTTGAATGGCACATGCAATACTGTGATGTGAACCTTGAGATGCTATAAATGAAATCTGTGTCAATAATGTTTGATCATGGATGATAGCAGCTGTAATATTATCTCATTATGAAAATAAATATTTGATGAACACAGCGATTTAGCATTGCTGACTTTATTCATGTGTGGGTCAAGCTCCAAAAGATGCTCAATCCTACATTTCCCATAATGCATCTCAGTAGTATCTTTTTTTTTTAAGACTACATTTAATTCTCCCAATTCATACCAAGGGCTTTCCATTTGCAATGCAAAGAAGTTAAATCCAATTCAAATACCCTGGTGTTCATCTGGGTCATTTGATTTGATTGAAAAAATCTCCCTTGGCTGAAGAAAAATACCATTTTACAAACATTTTTTAAGTATTATTACCGCCAAGAGTAACCTGATTTTTTTGAAGAGGACTTATCTGCATAATATTTTTTGTCTGATAATATGCTTTTTGTGACGGCTGTCTGGACAGTTTGCTTCTGCCTGTCTCCTCCTCTCCTGCAGGTTGTACTAATTGGTAGGCGGGGCTGTGCACTGACCTGCAGCACCTGGCTCCATGCTCCTTCATAAGCTGCCGCCCCCCCCCTTTGTCCTCTCGGTGAGTCTCTCTCCATGCGCTTTGTTTGGGTCTGTTGTAATTTTTCCCACGTACACTTTACTTCCCACAACTCACCATCACCATGGACATTACTGATGCTAACATATTTGTATTTATGGCTGTCCGAGCTGGTTATAACAATTCGTTCGTTGATAGTTTGTTTCGATTTCTAACTAAAATAATGTTCAAAACTTGGAAATGATTAAATGGCAAATCTGTAGAAATGAGAGTCCACACCTAGCAAAGCTGGCTTCTAATACACACCGTTTTTGCAGTAGGGCTTTTGTCCAGGCAATTTTTATCCTAGCAACTGAAAGGTGAACCAATTAGTGAGCTATTGAGGCATTTTTGTAGGTGATTTCATGACAAGTTTCTTAAGTCCTGAACCTTGACAACAACTTTAGATGTGTCCTTAACTGTGCAATGTAAAGCCCACTGCTACCTGTTTTTGTTCTTTAAAGAAAAAGTACAGCCATGATGAATCACTCCATGGCATTTCTATGATAATCTTCCTTGCCCATGTATCCAGAATGTGCAAATACAGGTACTTATAAAGAAGATTATCTGCAGTTGTAAAATGCAGAACCCTACAATCAGCCTGTGCGTTGGATTATAATGTCCTCGGGGCAGTGAATGAAATGACTGCGGTACAATGTGGACAAAGAGAACAGTGTCGGTAAATCTTTTCCCATTCAGGGATCTGATTCTTAAGATGGATTTCATGTTGCCTGGAACTAATTCATCTTGATGTCACAATCTAGCCATCTACCCAAGGTCAGAAGTGATATAAACAAAATGTAAAGCACAAATATCTGCTACAGGGCCATGCGCTAAGTGCACAATTAATCACATGACTTTGGTATTCAGGAGAAGGTGGCAATTTATTAGTGAGCACTGAACAAGCAGTTGAAATGTAATCAACTTCTGAATGGAGGCATACTCAAACTGTGAGCTGAAACATACTGCTACCAGTGACCAATATGTATTTCCTTTGTTGTCAATAAAATATGATCGACTTGGTGCGGGTAATTGATTTGAATATGCTTTTTCAGCGACCAGGGATTAAAGACCAAAGTACATGACATCAATCTTACAATTTGACATTGCATGGACACACCCTAAAATACATTTACATCCCTGCAGTGGTGAGAGGTTATGCAACTAGAGGTCAGCCTAAACTAAAATTCCCAAAAGTGTTAAAGGTAAATTGTGTAAGATAAGGCCAGAATGAAGCAAAATGGCCTGTAGGTACCTAATTCCCCATATCTCGGTCCATAGAGCATGCGCACATACGTTTTTCTTAAGCCCCGCCTCTAATTCATTCCTTTACCTAAGCGTCACGGCCAGTCTTGGATCATTTAAATGAAAGGAGTTAAATATCTCTTGGTTCAGCTTTTAGCTTATTCAAAACGTTTAGGCCCTGTTGATTCAAATAACGGCTTTAAAAAATATTTTCCTCCTGTGAAGTTGATTTAGGTAGAAAGTAATTATTACAGCAACTCTCTCCCGATGTAAGTCAATAGCCGCTTTCACACCAAATACTTAGCCGGTACTTTTCCCCGGTACTTGTTGCCCCCAAACTCTTTAGTCCCTCGAACTGTCCTAGTACATCGCGTTCTCACCGGAATAAGTCCCTGAGGGAGGATTAGGCAAATGAAGCATGGATGTATAATAAAAACTGGATACAGCGTCGGAGGCGCCCCTTAAGCCCCGCCCCCCGAGCTCCCACTCTCGGCTCAGAAGACTGAATGGAGACAGAAAATAAATCTAGATTCGGCATTTAGTGCATTTTACAACTTTAAGGACCGAATGATTATAATAAGGGCTATAAAATAGTTCATACTGGGTAGTTTATTTAGTTTAAAAAAAAGTATCCGCTGATTTACAGACGTCTCTTTCCCAATGTTAGTCAATGGGGGAAAGTATTTCTGGGCCCAGTGACGTCACGGACTGATACGGAAATTGTAGTACCACCGTTTGGACAGAACGAATATTTTCATCAGAGTCCGGCGCACTTATGTGGGGGCTTGAAATGAAGCCGCTGACGTCACTTCTTCTTCTTCTGCTTTGGGTTTACTGGCAGGCCGCAAACAACTTCACGGCGTATACTACCACTGTATGTAACTTTACCGAACAACGCTCGTAAACTTTGGAGTTGGGGACTGGCTTCAGTAGAAGCTGCTGGGTCGCGTCTTCCGAGTAAATTGCCAGAAGCGCCGACACCTCCTCATCACTCCACCACTCCCATGTTTTCTTTTGTGTTGCCATAAGTTAGTTTCTCTCCGTTGGTGCACTGGGCTAATGCGAGCAAATAAAATGGCGGCTTCACAAAACTTTTCGGAGTTTTACGGGGCGTGGTTTGCAATTCGCCCAGCCAATCAGAAATTGTTAGTGTGGCCGACACACCGACAAACCATTTCCTCCCCGGGAAAGTACTACCTCGCTAGCAGGGACGATCTGGGGACTAGGCCCAGATCCTTTTTGGTGTGAAACCAAATCTCCCCCCCCCCCTATCGGCCTAGTTCGGGGGGAAAAGTGCTCCGGTGTGAAAGCGCTAATTGGGAAAAGTGCTTTTGGGCCCAAAACTGACACCAACGTTGTAGTACCACCGTTTGGCCACTATAACAATGTGCTTCTGTGACTCACTTCCTGGAGTCTTGTCTTCAGTCTGTCCTTTCTGAACATACCACTCGTAGCTTGAGAGGTGTCATGATGTTGTGTCAGACTCAGTCTGCCTTTAGTCCAAATAGCATAGAAGTAGAGCTGGATTGTTAATAATACATCCATGGTAGGTGTGTGTTTTGATAGATTAGATTAATTAATGATGATGTAAATATATATTGTAAGGACCAAGTTGGATGTGTGCACTTTTAAATGAATGACCATTGTGCAACTGTTGTCACTTGTCTGTGAGCAAATATGCTGATTATATATAAGTATCTGTACTCTACAGTTAATACCTTTATCATCATTGTGTGAGTTAAGATTTGTATATATAGTAATTTCCAGGGATTTTTTGTGGTAATTCTGATGGAAGTAAACATTCTGACAAGTGCACTGGAATTACGTAAATTCTTTAAATAAATCCCACCCGTAAATCCCTTTCTAAATGACAGTCAGGAAACAGGCAGTCTGTTTAGCATATTACGGCTAATCAATTAACTGCTGTGTTGATTCACTGAATTTAAACTCAGACCAGAAATAGATGTTAGAGGCCTGCTCCCATGATACTATTGATTATACAAGGGGTCAGCTAACGTCTTGCAGAGCATAATGTGTCACTGTGTCGCTCGCAGGAGAAGAAAGTACCTTCTGGTGCCGGCCTGCATGCTCTTTTTTCTGAGGTGGATTATTGAGTAGCTGTCCATCATCACACTGCTGCAGTAGACATATCCTGCTCAGAGCACTGGCACAGGCATGGAGCAGATGGTGCCATTTTTTATTAATGACTAACATCAACATTATTCTGTGTACACATCAAAACAAGATGCACATATCACATATCACGCCAGTGGGTGGACTCGTGCAGTGCAGCTCCTAAGCACCTACCACATATAAATATATCACTCTTTATGTGTATTACATAGAGTTTAAAACACATGCTGTAAAAGTGTGTAATTACATTTGAGAAGAAGAACAGGCAAGCATATTTGCGTTTCATGACATTCTCAATATCTACTTCTCTACTGCGACATAAATAATATGCAGTATGGTCAATTCACATTCTCTCTCAGCACTGACCTGCAAATCCCATTACATATTTACGGAATAGCAGTTCATTGGCTAGTAGTGGAGAAGTATTAATAAACATGGTCACTGGGGCTTGGCTCTGGAAGGGTTTGTTACTGATAGGATCCACAGGAAGTAATCTCCAGAGACTCACGCTAAGCTTTGACTCTGAAAAGTAACGTACTGCTAGGCTGCTCTATGTGATAATAATAAGTCAAAGTCTAATCAGAAGGGTCACAGACTATAGTTCGTTTTGCATTGTGAGAGGGTGGGGACTGGAATCATTTTGTTTTCTTCCTTCTTCCTCCCAAATAATTACTTTGAATTTCATTGGAGGTAACTTTGGGATTTTAGCCTTTGCAGACCATTTTCATGCACAAAAACCTATATAACACACTACAGGAAAAGGAAACCCCACAAAGCACAATAGGGCCTCTATAAAGCTTAGGAATTACACAAAAGTAATAAGGTACGAAATAATATATAAACGGAAACCCTCATACCACAGTTAAAAACAACACAATAAAACAAGAAAGACAAACAGTATCGTAATCCAAATTTCTGTTTCTTTTTGTTTTACTTTGAACTTTTAATGAGGACATCTATTTATTTCAAATCTGATAAAATCCCAGCAAGCCTAACAAAAGTAATTGTTCATTTAAACACACAAAATAACCTTAGCTCCAATCCCATAGATAATATTTTGCAGCAAGAGCAAGCACAATAACATCTGTAATAAGGACATTTGAGTCAGAATACTACCAAAATGATCCAAAAGTGCTTACATAAAATAGCCACTGTACCATTCAAATGTTGCATTGACATTTAGTCAAATTAAATGAAGAACAGTATATACTACAAATAAATCCATGTATTACTATTATCGAGACCATTTCAAGTATTTGTGAGATGTTCATGTTTTTTTTTTTAAATATATATCTTTCAATTCAAGGCTCTTATCTTGTGTTATAGAAATGCAGGAATATTCAGCTCTGCTCCGCCAACAAGGTCTTATTCTCACAATGCCGTTGGTAGCCTTCATTTATGTATGAAGTTGTTCATTTCTCACCAACTATGATGGCTAATGTGAAAAGATGGCTAATAGAAAAACGTAATCTCCTATTTATAACAACAGGCACACATTCAAGGAAGGGCAAGGCAAAGGTATAAGCAAACAGGAATATCAAAAATATAAAGGAGGGATCAGCTTTATGTTCTCACCTTTAGATGATGTGAAGACGTTTGACAGGATGGGCATTGTCAACAACACTAGATTTCAATCACCCCCTAATAATGATGTATTTAATTAAATTGTTCATAAGCAGAGAGAGCTGCGATATAATAAATGGCTATAGCATAAGGGGGTGCATATATTATATTTCTTCACAAATGTTAATATAACCTGATTACCTTCCGTTACTTTTGGTTTACCTCAACATCAGATTCAATGCAAATAAATACAGAAGAAAATACACATAGATTTATTTTTGTACTTAAAACCTGTTAAGCCCCAAGCCTGTTTTTCAGGTCTCAGGCTCGAAAATGACATTCCCAGAACAAATGACTATATTTTCACTTCTAAAAGGGGTAAATTAATAATCTTTTCTCTCAAAGCAATGATAAACCTGTGAGTTGGATGTAGAAAAGTCAGAATCAATATAGAATTGTTTTATTTTAAAGTAAATTCAGATTGAACATAGTAAAACAAATGAAATGATAGTGTCCGTCCAAAGAAAAAACATTACTTATAGTGAAAACCACCCTTGAATGATGGGATAGTAGACTAAAATCTTTAGGAATCCAAACTATAACATATAATAAGTACCCTGTATCAAGATTGATGCAAAACAAGTGACATCTTACCTTTTTAGAGAGGTTTAGCAAAACATTTGGGTGGATTTGCCATATCTCTGGCCCCCCTCGGTTGATTTTGATTATGAACCGTTAGAGCCAATAGAATTGAGGGGAAGTTTCTAAAATCCACCTACACGTTACCATTGAGGAGTGAGAGTGATGCGCATGCAGTTTGCCCAAAACCGGAAGCTGGGTTGTAGCTCTGATAGCAGCTAATAGCAGCTAATATGAAATCTCAGTTTTTGACAAAAATTGAATGATGGATTATCAGTAATCATTTCAAAGTGACACAGACACATTGGATTAACCTTCAGCAGCGTTTTTATCGTTTTAATACCATTGAACACAACTTTTGATCAGAAAAACAGCAAAGGTAAGACATATTTGCCGTTTTGGCTCCGTAAAGCTAAGTTATGTGTTGTCTGGTTTCGCCTTCGCTTCCTGAGTTTTGGTCGCACAGTGATGATACTTATACCTCTAGAATAATGGAATCTCAGCTTTAATCTGATATCTTGTTTGTGCAGATCCGATAAGTAATAAAGTATTTATACCGTGAATTCTGTGCTAAGTGCGTTAGAAAAGATTGAGTGTGTGTGTGTGAGAAAGTCAGCGGATTGGTCAATTTGGACCAATCCACGGACTTAACGTAACGGCTCCGCAGACTTAACGTAACGGCGCCACGGATTGGTCCATTTTGACCAATCCACGGAAGGGTCATCGTTACGTCACTTGGTTCCCTGAAGAAAAAAATTGAAAAAGAAAATCTCCAACGAGGCGTTCTGGGGCAGCATAGACAGGTATTTTCTGTGTTAGAGTTTTACTCCCTACAGGGTGTACTTTGAGGGTTTGTGACTTTGCAGACCGTTTACATGCAGAAAAACCTTCATAACACACAAGGGGACGCGTAATAACCAGAAAAGCATGACATGGGACCTTTAAGAAGCCCTCAGACGCTGTTTCTTGCAAGATGTTGCGTCATGGGGCTTAACTGTTAAGTGTATTATGCAAGACAACATAAGAAAGTAACCTAAGAAAAGAAAAGAACAATAATATTTAGTATCAAAAATGTGTCCTCAGAGAATTCATTTATAATAAAACCTGCCATTCAGTAAGCATATTCAGGCAGTAGTCTATAGTATCCACCAACAATGAAATGAGCACATTGTACAGTTTAAAAAAGCCAAAGTAAAATCTGAGCCGACAGAAAAAGCTCAGTTTTAGTTTAATACACACAGTTAAGCTCAGACATAATATTTCATGAACATATAGGTTCACCTGCTGAATTAAAAACAGAACAAATGAAGCAAAGAAAGTGAAAACCATAAAGCAGATTCAGGCAATAGGCGTGTAGATTCACACTTAGCCTACAGAACAGTACAGTTTTCAGAGAAGAGATAACATCTGATCCTAACAAACACTATATGCTCTTTTTAGTTTTTAGTAACATTGTGAACCTGCTAGTAATCCAATTTTTTTTAGAAATGTAACAGTAATCTGATTATCTCTTTTTTTATGTAACTGTAAGAGAATACAGTTACCTTTTTTTGTACGCTGATTACGTAATCCCGTTAAATGTAATCAAGTATTCTCCAAGCCTGATTATTTCCTACAAAATGGTTCGGCAAAATCAGACTAAAAGCAGAGAGTGTGGCTTGACCTGGCTTTCTACCTCACAAACTTTGAATATGTGTCGCATGAAGACTTATTAAGTAAGAACATATGACGCCTTAATTAAAGATACTGATCAAAGACTGGAGGCAGGTTAATTAGAGCACACATCAAAGACTCTGGTTCTCAGGAGTGCAGCTTCACATGCTTGCTGCCACATGGTGGGTCTCCAAGCGAATCACATACATCAACCTTATCTCAGCTGCTTTTAACTCGACCCCCTCAATGTTCACTTTAGCTTCCTGCGGAGGAAAAGGTGTTTATAAAAGCGTCAATGTTTATCACTGTGGAAAAGCAAAACATCACACTGTGTTCAGTCTCCATTGCCCTGATTTGATGGAATTCCAAGAATGTCACCATTGACATTACAGGGAAAACATAGTGATCTACTTTTGTCCAAATACATCCCAATACACTGATATTTTAAACAAAAATACTCTGTGTGCGTTCTGCTTCAGTAATCAATCTAATGAAAGCAAGGTACCTCTTCTCCCCACGTGGTTGCCACAAGACTTTATGTAAACTCCATTAAAACAGCAGCAAAATGTAATTAGTGTTAGGCATCACTAAGCATCAGCTCGCAGTAATTTGCTCCTTTTCTCTTTATTTATTTCCCTCCCTCTTCCCACCCAAAACTTTAGACACCGAGGGATGACATTTCCCAAGTTTCCGGTATGTGCGTACAGGGGATTACACAGGAAATGCAAAGCTACATAGCATTAACCTGTTAAGCCCCGAGCCTGTTTTCCAGGTCTCAGGCTCGAAAATGACATTCCCAGAACAAATGACCATAACTTCACTTCTAAAAGGGTAAATTAATAATCTTTTTTCTCAAAGCAATGATAAACCTGTGAGTTGGATGTAGAAGGGTCAGAATCCATATAGATTTTTTTTATTTCAAAGTAAATTCAGATTGAACATGTAAATTATAGTGTCCGTCCAAAGAAAAAACATTACTTATAGTGAAAACCACCCTTGAATGATGGGATAGTAGACTAAATGCTTTAGGAATCCAAACTATAACATATAATAAGTACCCTGTATCAAGATTGATGCAAAACAAGTGACATTTGACCTTTTTAGAGAGATTTAGCAAAAGAAACCCACTTCTGAGTCATTTGGGTGGATTTGACCTATCTCTGGCCCTCCTTGGTCGATTTTGATGATTGACATCTCTTTTTAACCGTTAGAGCCAATATAATCGAGGGGAAGTTCCATATACACACACACGTTACCAAATAAGGAGTGAGAGAAGCTATCATTAGCAGCTAATATGAAAAGTCAGTTTTTTACATAAAAATTGAATTATGGATTATCAAAAAAGAAATCAGACAGACACATTGGGTTAACCTATGGATTAACCTTCAGCCGCGTTTTTCTCGTTTTAATGCCATTAAACACAACTTTTGATCAGAATACCACCTCAAGGTGAGCATATCTCCGTTTTTTGCTACCTAAAGCTACGTCGTGTGTTGTCTGGTTTTGCTTCCCCTGTCGCGAGTTCTGATCGCTCAGTGATGATACTTATATGTATGGAATCTGTGGAATCTCAGCTTGCTAGCAAAGCTTGTTTGTGCAGATCCGATAAGTAATAAAGTATTTATACCTAGAGTTCTGTGCTAAGTGCGTTAGCATTTTTTCGCTTAGGGCTGATTTAGAAGCTTCTTGTGAGACTTGTGCTTTGTTTCGGTACAAATGGTTCATATCGTCAGTTAGCTGAGTTTCTTCCCGTTAAGTGAGTATGACACATCAATTTTAAGAAGCCCTGAGACACAGTTTCGTGAAAAAAACGGGGGGGGAAAAGCCTGTAGCCCCCGGGGGCTATGGGGCTAGGCGTGGGTTTCAATATGTTGTGCTTAAACACTCCTCCCTGGTGTTTTTGAGACCAGCATTAAAGAAATAATATATGCACCCCCTTATGCTACTGCGATTTATTATATCGCAGCTCTCTCTGCTTATGAACAATTTAATTAATGTATATATAATATTCAGCCGGCAGTCATCAATATAAAAAGCATGAATTAATCTTGCTGTCTTTCACATTGACTGATTGCCTTGTCTTCCGTACACTAAGTGAATTAATTATGTAGTCTCATGTCCGCTTAAGCACCTGAAAGTAGAAAAGGAATTAAGAAAACTGATAAAGATGCGTTGTACAGTCCATTAGAGAAAAATCAGTCCCCATGATTTTAAATTCTATGATTAATATGCATGCTGATGAACACAGGAATATTTAAAGAATAGGGGCTTCCATTTTAGGACCTCTGGCGTGCACTATACCATGAATATCAACTACCGATGATCAAACGTTTAGTTGGAAAGACCAGGCTGGTGTTGGTTTTTTGGCTTATGCGTTCATGCATCCCCGCACTCTTTGAAATTCATGACTGTGTTAAGGCCCCTGGATTTAATTAAACCAATTCAGGCGAGGTGGCAAACTGGATTGGTTAATGCAGCGCTGTGGAACAATGAGAGGCAAACTGGGAGGTCATAGCAGCAGGAGACCTGTGCTGCTGGAGCACTGATAAAAGCACGGCTGATGGAGCTGTGGCACAGTGAGAGGAAATGGCACAACATGTTGCCATGGAAGGTAGATTGCAAAAGGTGCAATATTTGCATATCAAAGTAACTTTTTATCGCCATATATATTTCTCACTGTCATGACAGCATTAGGGCAATCAATCTTCTCATGTCTCTCACAACAGTCTGCACATCTTAAAATGAAAGGTGGTTTTATTATTTTGAAGTTTGTCTTTTTGCCTTTTTTAAAGCTTATGGGATTCATATCCACACATTGACAGCAATGCTCAAGTACCATTAAGATTGCTTTTGCTATTTTAACTAAAGTGAGGGAACTCACTTGGTTAATGAGATCATCTTGTCACTTACACTAATTCATGACTTTCAATCCCTTAAACTCAATTTTTTAAATATATATAAGTACACAATATGACTTAATGTACAGCAAGTTTTCTCTGTTGACTCTGAAATATTCTGAGTTGGCTCTTGATGTTTGGAAATAAGTGTTTAATATGCATATCATAGCTCTTCACATGTTATCTTTTTAACCTAACCTACAACACCTCAAAGCTTGTCGTTATTCAACGTGCCACTTTGGAAAATACACTTAATAATTACTTTATTATACTGTAATTAATGTTGCAAGGCAGGCTAACGATTGAAGTGTTTACACACCTTAATCCGTTGACTCTGTTGCTTACACTTTTGCTCATGTTTTTGATTTTGGAAAAGCTAGAAAAAAAGTCCCCACAATCCAAACTCAGTATGATATATCTCTATTATTATAACCCCGTGCAAACTACTTCCATATGTTCCACATGTTTGGAGAAATCCAAAGCTCCGCATGCCTGCTGTTCCTAGTCATGATATGCTAGCCGTAGGCAATCGCTGTGGGGTTTACCAAACCATCAATTACAATCAAACAGCAAATAGCATGATTTGAGTGAAGGAACAAACTGTGACAATTTCAGAAACCACACCTGCAAAATAATGGTCTGATGATGAAAAAGCTTGAGTGGTATGTGCTTTTATAATGATCGTTTTGAAAGTTAATAAGAAATCTGAAATATTTTTCTTTTTAGAAAAGGGACTAGGCTTGTTACCCAGAAGCCAGCAGCAGTGAAAGTAAAGTCAGGTAATAGTCTGTAATGCTGTGTTCACACCGGACGCGATGCGACGTTTGGGGGCGGCGCGATTACATGTAAAGTCAATGCAGAGACGTGGACAGACGCGAATTCGCTCCGACGGCGCGCATGAAGCGGTGGACGCAGCGCGAATCACACGATTGAGGCGATTGAACAGTGCCGCGTTAAACGCGATGCTGCGTTCACACCGGACGCGATGCGACTATTCGCTTCGCTCTAATCGCTCCTATCGCATCGCTCTAAACGCTGGAGGTTCACCGCGGCTGCCAGCTGTGTTTACTCGCATCATTCAAACAAGACGCGCTGGCTCGGGAGCTACAACTACAACAAATGAACATGTTTTACCGTGATTAAATTGTAATACACGTTTCTAAATGATGCCGAAGTAACAACATACTGATACCGGTTAGTAACAACCATGAATTAATGCTTTGACAAGTCTGCAGACAAGACGGCAGGCGAAACACCTTTTAAAATGCTTGTTTTCTGAATGAAGATCGGGTCAACCAGGCTAAGCTAACGTTGTATATGCTCATTCCACACTCACAACAACGGCCTACAGACATAAATAAGCAGCGACTGTATTCACCATGACACAGACAGTCTGTGGTTTGTACTTGTTTAACTTTTGTCCAGTTTCTGAACGGATATGAGGAGCTGTGAGCTCTGTGTGCTAACTGCTAACAGCTAACGGCTGATGTTGTGTGGTTGAACGTCAGTGACGGCGGCTGAGATCCTCACCGCTGATTGGCTTCCGCGAGAACGCGTCACGTGAATTTGACGCTCGAGTTGAAAAAATTGAACTCTCGCGTTTAACGCGGCACTGTTCAATCGCCTCAATCGTGTGATTCGCGCTGCGTCCACCGCTTCATGCGCGCCGTCGGAGCGAATTCGCGTCTGTCCACGTCTCTGCATTGACTTTACATGTAATCGCGCCGCCCCCAAACGTCGCATCGCGTCCGGTGTGAACACAGCACGAGAGTTCAATTTTTTCAACTCGAGCGTCAAATTCACGTGACGCGTTCTCGCGGAAGCCAATCAGCGGTGAGGATCTCAGCCGCCGTCACTGACGTTCAACCACACAACATCAGCCGTTAGCTGTTAGCAGTTAGCACACAGAGCTCACAGCTCCTCATATCCGTTCAGAAACTGGACAAAAGTTAAACAAATACAAACCACAGACTGTCTGTGTCATGGTGAATACAGTCGCTGCTTATTTATGTCTGTAGGCCGTTGTTGTGAGTGTGGAATGAGCATATACAACGTTAGCTTAGCCTGGTTGACCCGATCTTCATTCAGAAAACAAGCATTTTAAAAGGTGTTTTGCCTGCCGTCTTGTCTGCAGACTTGTCAAAGCATTAATTCATGGTTGTTACTAACCGGTATCAGTATGTTGTTACTTCGGCATCATTTAGAAACGTGTATTACAATTTAATCACGGTAAAATATGTTCATTTGTTGTAGTTGTAGCTCCCGAGCCAGCGCGTCTTGTTTGAATGATGCGAGTAAACACAGCTGGCAGCCGCGGTGAACCTCCAGCGTTTAGAGCGATGCGATAGGAGCGATTAGAGCGAAGCGAATAGTCGCATCGCGTCCGGTGTGAACGCAGCATTAGCGTTTCAGGCTTGATGGTGTCTGAAATGCTGTGGTATCTGCCATCAGCAGCCAATCATGCTGTGTTTGTGGTTATTGCCTTTGCCGTTAACAGCCAGGCACTAAAAGTAGTGTAGCCGTGAAGTAGTTTATATCAGACGCTGAACAGAAGTACACTGATGGAATTTACAGTAATTGCCATTGAAACAATTTGACACAAAGTATAGCTCCAAAGCATCTCAACAGATGTTTCCCTGGAGAACACTCTGGTCCTTTGAGCTCTGCATCCCTCACTCCCCAATGAACCCTGCCAAGTTCCTCTGCTGACAGGGAGCACAGGGGGTGATTAGAGAAGGTAGAGATTGTGCACTTAGGACTGTTTTTGGGGAAGCATCAAAGTCTTCAAAACCTGTAACTGTCCCCACAGGCAGGCAGCCGTACGTTGCATGACATCAATCTGGTCCCTGCCTAAAAAGTTGCAGCTCATCCGAAGTGAAGGAAAAGAAATGCAGGAGTCATTTTGCCATTTGTAAAGCTGACTTCTCCTTATTTCTGACACATGGGTTGTGTTCTGCATCCTCTATTGGCCTGCCAAAACAATGGTTGCTGATGTCCACCTGAAGCTCCACTTTGCCTTTCTGGGCTGAAGAATTCCACTTAGTTTCACACTTTTCTCCAGGGCTATAAATTAGACAGTATTCCATGCTTCTACAGTTAGTAACCCCCGTTAGGACTTGGCTCGGGGGTCCAGCAGTGCAGACAGATTGCGGCTAGCCACATGTGACCGCATCCACCTGTCACTGCCTGTCACTCAAATCAGCCATGCTATCTGAGTGAGTGGAATAAGAATTTGACCCGGTACAATTGTCATTAACCTACTGTAGCTTTAGAGACTCAAACTGTTTTGTAACACGCTGTAAACACGTTCATTTCTTATGTAAAGTTGGTTATATTATCATGGCGTCTTTGGGGATTGACTCTGCAAGGCAGTGTAATAATGCTAGTAACCTGTAACCTATAGTAACCTGGCTGTTGTTGGAATTCATCAGGTGTTAGGTGTTGTTGTGTACAATTTTGATTTCTCAAAATTCTGTTGCTTAGTTTCAAATAGATTTGGGATTTCTTCTAACCACAGAGGTCTGGAGCCTTTTGTTTGTGCATATTTCAAAACATTGCATTAGTCATAGGCTGAATGACTAAAACACACAGGCCTCATCTGACATAACCAGTATGGCACTGCAATGCCTGAAGACAGAGGAAAGTGTAACCAAAAATGTTATTTTCATAGGTTAACATTACGGGGTTTATGTTCTTACATTTCAGAAATTGTAAGACATTTCATATATTGATATATTTGGGTTTTTTATATATTGCGTCGAATATTGACATAATTTTATGAATATGTGTTAATGTTTTATCCTTTCTAAATTTGAGAAATAGTTTTTGTCATTATTATTTGATTAAGAATGGACTGAGAGTGATATTTCATGGAAGACAGCTGGTCCCAGTGTGCCTCATCTGGTGGCAGCATGGCGTTCCTGTGTCACATGTCAGTGGAAAGTGAGCACCAAGTCAATTTCTCTGCACAGCTGCTGCCCAACAGAGACTGATGAGAGTGAGATATGCAGAGGCAATAGGCGGTGGTCTCTCCGCTGACTGATCTTTATCCTGCCTTCAAAGCCTGGGCTTGAGTTCCCTGGCTCAGCTTACATCTCCTACAGGTAACAGCTGTTTTATCGTGAGTCTTCAACTACTTTTCTGATAGCTGCCCGCTCTGCATACCAGTGAACGGAGAAAAGGTCACTTTATCTGCTGCAGGTGCACAAGTGATGGGGGAAAAAAGTGGAGAGGTTTAGGACACCAGTGGAAATACTTAATTTCAGAATTAATATCACCTTCTCACATATCTTACACATACAGATAATACTGATATAAATTGTTTATGCTTACATTTGACCTTTATATGTGAGAATGAAGTGGAGGTTTTAAAGGTGAGACTTTATAGTTAGTAGCTTTAATAACTGATGACCTATGGCATGTCCATATATCCTAAATTGCTAAAGGTTATATTTATCCAGTATACTCTAACTATATGGCTGGAGCTCCATCATCATCAAAGGCCAACATGCACTTGCGTTTTCACTTTCCTGTAGTGTGTTATATAGGTTTGTGTGCATGTAAATGGTCTGCAAAGACTAAAAGTTCCCTCCAGAATAGGGCCGCTTTAATGTTGTAAAAATATCCTTTTTCTAACTATATTATTCCACGTCCATTTAAATGTACACATACAATGACATCATGTGATATTGCATGGACTATAATAGCATGTTACAAGGCCTTACAACAGTTGACTGTTGAGGTGTGTGTGGATGATTAAAGGAGTCGTAATGTATTATGATATCACATCAGCCAACCTCTAGTTTATATCTAGTCAAGAGAATCCATAAGATACTTTCTATAGATTGCAGGTTACATCTATAATGTTTAATGACTGTTGATTTAGTGGCAGCATGTGTGTGCTCAGCATAATACTGACTTGAGACTCTCTCACAAACTACTGTAAATACATTTTTCCTTTTGTTCTTTACAACTGTTGAAACTGTGGAGACCTTGCAACAATTCATACTGAAACAGTTTTAATTGTTCGAGAAAAAAGAAAAAAATCTGACACTAATGAGGAGTTACTTAGTTACGTTTTTATTGTTAACAGCTCATTAGTGCAAACTTTGTCAGTTTGTTGTTTAAAGTTTGTTTCATCTATTCTTCCACGTATCATTATAAGGTGCTGAATACTTTGCAAAGACAAGGAATTGTTTTCTTTCTCTACCTGCATATAAAGAATACAATATTTAAATCATATAACAATGTTACAAGCATTTATACTTGCCATTAAATAACCTTAGCACGTAAAAATAAATAAAGTGGTAATGTTTATTGAAATATTCAAGTATATTCTGTATATGTGAACTCAACTTGGAAACAGAATAGGTTATTTTACATAATTTACAGATTATACAATATTTTTGATGCAACATTGTTAATATGACTCTCAGGAAAAACCAATAGGATCTGCCAGGGGTCATGTGCTCGCTGTCAACAAGTCAATGAAACGTGATGAGAAATTCTGCTTTTGCTGTAAATAATGTGTCAAAGTGTCTTATCTTACTTTTTCTTCAACCGTATTATGATATATTATCTTGCCAGAACTATGCAGCTAAACCTAAATCCAGCCTATTTTTCTCTCTGTTTCCCTCTCTGTACAGCGTGCACTCTGAAGCATATGGAAGACACAGGAAGCGGGAACCATTTTTAAGGTGGAGTGCCAGTCGATGTGAGCAGATCCATCAGTGTTTGTCTCCCACTGAGATACTGAGATGATGGATGGATCTAATGGATTGATTTAAGCCCGGGCTCCCCCACTGACTGACTGAATCACCGGGTGAATTCTAGAGCAAATAACTTTAGCTGGTGGGGGATGCATTTATACTGTGCACTTCCTCCGCAGTCGACTCCATCCATCACTTCGGCTGATTGTTATGTTAGGCTCTCTCAAGGTGTGAGTGTCTGCTTTATTATTTCCTAATAAGCAAGACATTTGACACCAATATTACTTTCTTCATGTTTACTTTAATATTATAAATAGTTCTTCACTGGGCTCTTGTTACAGTGACTGGTTATGAAGCCGTACATGAAATATGTGTTGGTTTATGGAGGGAGATCACTTTTACATTATGAAAGTGAATGCAAAGGATTGGCAGATAAATACCACAGTAACCCATACTTCAAACTATTGGTACCTGCTGTATAACAAAAGTAGCATTGTCAAAAATGTATAAATAATTAGACAAGGTTATTCAAAGAAAATGTTGTCTTTCAAGTGGGCATAGACATATTCTTTTTGGGACATTTTGAGAATAAGCTGTCAAAGTTAGAACTTTGAAATGAAACATGGTGATAACAGATTACAAGGGGGACAACAGGTAATAATAAGTAATGCCATAAAGCCAGGTTATAGCTTGGTCGTAACAAGGAGCATATATTTGGAATGTTAACGTTTATTTTCTTAGGTTGATAGCAGAATCTAAACATTACAGTAATGCTAGAGATAACATCTCAAAAGTAAGAAAACGTAAGCATTAAGGGGTAACGAGACTCATCTTTTCTCAATATTCAGGTTAAATATATATTATCATTAGCTTAACTTTTGTCATTATTACGTTTTTATGTAAAGTATGTGAAAATACAAACAGTATTTCTTTGGGGGGGGGGGGGGGGTGAATATAAAAAAAAACAAGTGTCATTGGTGGTTTATAAATTGCCTTTATGGTTTGCATGAAATTGGAAACTGTCACTGATTCATCTCACAATCCCTGAATGAGAATGGGACGGTGAGACTGTATCTTGGATATTATTTATCTGAAGTGTTTTTTTATTCTAATATGTTGCTGTTGAAGAACTCAAGCTGTGGGATTTTCAATTCAAAATGTGCTTTGAGTGTTCTTTGTCGCCTGTCTCCTTCTTTTTTCTTTCTATTAACGGCGTAGCGACACGGTGGAATCAGAAACAATGCGTCACCTGCATCATTCAGCGGCTAATTTGTGGGTCTGGCGCTTTAGACTTTGATAAAGCTTTCATGCGTGGAGCCTTTTGTCTGCTGAGGATATGTGGAATCATTGTCTTTGTATAACCAGCTGTATAGTCAAAAGGAATGTTTTAGTGAGCCACAATCCTCCATGAATGAATGAAACATACGGCTCAGTTGGAGGCATTAGGATCAGAACTGTGCAGGAATATATGTTGATTGCATCAGAATAAAGGGACAATTGAAAGAAAATAAAGAAAATCCAAGAAATATCTAAGGGACTGTGTGAGGAGAAGACAGGAGACGTCATATTATCATTCAGTGTCATCTTTTTGTGTTTTTCTCAAGGACACACAGTACTCCCCTGAGCAGCTCATTATCATTGCAGAGAAGGCGAGTAAATAATGTTGATTGAGCTTCATCTGTACAATGAACCATGCCCCCGTATGGCCAACGGGGGTCAGATAGGCTAACAGTCATGAGGAAAACAGATAAGCAAACAAACAAATAAGGGAGCTATTTTCCCTCAAAATATCGGCCCATTAGCTCTGAACTAAATTGCCTGAGGACCTCAAGTGATTTACCCCCACATCTGTTCTGTTTTCTGTGTTGATCATATCTCTGGATAGAATAGAAATGTAGCTAAATGAGAATTGTGTAGTTGTGCCTAAAATGCTATCAAAGCTCATTTCCAAAGCAGCCTTAATATGACTTATTAAAAGATGTTTTCTTGACACTGTCATCATAGTATTCTGGTATTCGTTACATTCATCTCTCCAGGGAGGAAAGATGCTTCCTGTTACCTCCCAGGGTTTTGGCCAAGCTCGGCTTCTCTTTTGTTTTACACTGACACCTGCGTTTTAACCCCTGTATGTTTTCCCCGGTGCTCTGCCCTTGTTTTAATGGAGAAAGGCTGACTGATTGGGGAGGACAGATGACTATTCAGGTTTGGGCTGGAGCCAATCCCAATCCCTCCTTTAGTTTTCCCACTCAAGGTCGATGGAGGAATGAGGGTAAAGGGTGTCATTCTGTCTCCCAGAGGTACAAATCAGAGTGGCAGACAAGCGAAACACCTGAGCTGTCCAGCCCTGATTTAAGACCTTGCAATGTACTTGCCTTACTTTTTCCGAACTTTTACTAAAGGATTTGTTACATATTGTTCATGTGTAGGCCTTTTTTTCTGATGCAACACAGGGAACGCAGCAGTCACGTGTTTTATTTTTATTTTATATTAAAAAAAAGTTTTCAACTAATCGACTAATGAAAGATTGCTCGACTAAGACTTTATTAGTCGACTAGCGATTAGTCGACTATTAGGGGGCAGCCCTTGTAATCGCATGTTGTGCCTCTTGTTCAGCATCAAAAGCAACAAAGGAGCAGATATATAGATATAGAGTTATACAAATGTCTCTGATCATTTATACATTCATGTAGTAAGCGTTTCCATACAACATTTTCTTTGTATATTAAATCTTAAATATTACATTTCAAAACTCAAAAAGTTATCCGTTGCCTCACATCCAAACATATCCCCGCACAATTTATTGTTTTTACTTTTGAAAGGAGAGGAAATTGAGAGTTGCGTGGCTAAGAAGGAAAAACAGATAATTGGTCTCAAAGGATGTGAGGCATCATTTGAACTTTGTTCTGAGAGATCTTTATGCTGTTTTAAGATGCGTACTGCCAGCGGCGCCGTTGGCGGTGAGCCCAGTTTGACATTTCTTTTTTTTCTGCAAACTGTTTACTTTTATAACGCTTCAACTAACACGTTCACAACCACCCAAATATGTCAAGACCAAAATACATGTGAAAAGTATATTATTTAGTAGATATAAAGTCATTTTCTCAGTGTCTGTGACATGTAGACATGGTTTTATTAATGCACTACATGTTAGGTTCTTAATGCTTCATTCTTAATTAAAATATGATATAAATTCTTTAAGGCACTTTATACCTGTCAATGTATGCATTCTATCATCGACATACATTATTAACCACACATCTACTGTATAGGTATTTCTTCGCAGCATATTTCCACTTCCACTTTTGAATTGATTAATTTAGATATCTTACAAGTCTGTCATGCTAAAGACAATGGCATATTACATGGAACATATGCTTTGATTTGATACATGATGCTTGTGTTCATTCAGCCTCTTGCATCTTTTCCCTCTGATCCTGAGAATAAAGCACACCCTGCAGAGAAAATCTGGATCACAATCCCAGCTCTATTGCAAGATCACTGATTGGCAGATGCTCTAACCTCTGGGGCGATCTTGCACCAATCACCAAAGACAGTTTGTCTTCACCTTTGCATGAATGTCAGAAGCTTCGGGGCAAGATTACCGGAAGGCGCTGGGGGAACCCAGTTAGTCAATTTTGACATTTGATTTCCATAAGACACAAGGAGTGGTATATCTCCGCAGGCTGACTTGTTGTTGTACACGTTTATTCATTAGGACACAGTGGCGGCTTGAGTGGAATTTTGTATCAATCAGATGCTGGTGTATTTATATTATCGCACAGATGGTTTTTCTCTGGCCATGGTGGTGTGATCTCTCAGTTTGGACAAAGGGCCTTAATCATAACATATGTGCAATTAACGCACAATTAAAATGTACGTATAGTGGGTAAAAAATAATACTTTTTCACTATTTATTAATATATATACTAAGTATTCTCTTGCAGAGATTTTGACATCAACACCTGTAATGTCAGTTTATTTGTATATATATTTGTATATATATATATATATATATATATGTAATATTTGTATTGACATATAACGGCAGAGGAAACGAGACATTTAAGGCATTAGCTTTCCTCTGTGTTTAAAAAAAAAAGTGAATTTAAGTGAATTGCTGAGAATAACCTAGATTTGTCATATATATATCTGTATTACCCAACAATATATTCTTCAACAATACCAAATGACACTGAGTCATATTTGATGTTACTTATAACATGTATGTTAGCATGTCAGCTTATTAATAAATAAGTCGATGGATATGGCATTTCTAAACATGAATTTAATGTAATGTAAGTTAAAGAGATTTTAGAAGAATTCCTTTTATCTGGTTAAAGAACATTAAATAATTTATGACAGAACAGTGAACATTAGATGCACTGAGGTTGATGCCCAATGTATGTTTGCTTAAAATAGCATTTAGTTCACACACTGCAACACTATTCCTTTAAATCGGACATTTTAAAAAGTGTTACATTCCTGTAATTATATGAAAAATGTTGGATGATTACCCAATTATTATGTGTTCTATATTCAACTACCAGGCATCCAATTACCTTGAAAGTTATAGAATGTAAAGCCACATTCTCGTAGCCGTGTTCTGCCAACAGGACTGTATTAGCATATACAGTATGCCATAATGATGAACCGCTTCACCTAGCTCTCAAAAACAGTCGATAAGCAGGGGAGAGAAAGACCTTCAGACCCGCTACATCCTCCGTGTCTCCGAGCGTCAACAACAGATACTGTTGCCTGAGAGCCTTTCCCAGGTGGCTGTTTCTCTGCTGTTGAATAGTGATGATTTAGTTGTCCAGTTTCTAAACAGCACAAAGAATGCATTTAGGAAGGATTGTTAGTGATGTTCCCATGAATAAAAGTACAGCTTTGTGTTTTTAAAAGTATGGATTAAATTGGTTAGTGCAAAAAAAATGTTGGACATATTTTTCAGCATTTACTAATCATGCATGCAATAACGGACTGAAGCAATCATGTCAAGGATTTGAAACTATTTGCAATTAAAATAAAACTTTATTTGCTCACACATATAGCTCCAGCTCATGAAGCCCTGCACTGACCCCCCAGCTGAAGGTGGACGAGGAGCAGGTGCAGAGGAAGACCTTCACACTGACTTTCTGCCTCTTTGTCCTTATGTGTAAAGAATCCCCAAGTATCAACAACCGAAAGTGTTCACTGAGAGCATGTCCCGGGGGTCTGATTAGCTCCATGGACCCTCGGCCCTGTCACCGGATGGCTCTCTGCGGCTGGAGCCCACTGCTGCAGGGCATTGGCTCTTTGTGTTGTACCAAGTGTGATCTGGTTCCATAACTACACACACAGACACTATAATAAATGTCTGCTTTTTGTGCAAATGCCTCTCGGACCTTGAAACTGACGTGTGTCTAGATATTCATTTATATTTAAAAAGGATAAGGGTACGCTATTTATTCAGGGTCTGAGCAGACAGGTTTGAGAGGCGAACAGTGCAAGAATGCATACTTTGTATTCTATTCATTTTATTCAAGAGGAAGTTAATAAAACGTTTTCTGGAATTCTTCAGATTTGAATAGACAAATGGAAACAGACAATTCGGATTTCAGTAATATAAAAGTATGTGGATAATTTAAAAGGATATACTATATGTGATATTTAAAACATGGAGAATGATGATGTAATGTACTTTCTTTCTTCTTTTCAAACTGGGGGCCATAGAATATAATTATCACAAACATTAACCATATATGTTTTTCACATCAACCTACATAATCCTTCATTTCTCTTTTTCTTTTTCATTCAAATTCAGTTTCCACTCTTTTTTTATACACACAAACACAGTATAAGTATAGGTGCACATGAACATGCATTTTTTGTTATACAAGAAACAGTACAAAAATACACACAGTTGAACACATGCATTTTGGAGAGGTCCAGAGTGGAGAGACAGCCCAGGAGGTGAACAGCACCTCTCCAGCTACAAGCTACTCCGTGTTTTTTTTTGTCAAATCGGGATGTGAACCGGCGACCCTTCAGTCCCAAGGCTAAGTACCTACAGACTGAGCCACTGCCGCCCATTCTAAGTAACATTTAAGACATTATTAAAAGAAAGGAATACACAGCAGGCAATTCTGAAGCCATAGCAAAACAATCCACTTAATAATAAATATACTTCACCAGACCATAGAACAAAATACAAATAATGTTTCCCCTTGAATAGCAGTTGGTAGCCTGTAGCTTTTTTCTGTCTTCCTTTCTGTCTGGACACCTACAGTAACCACCTGTGTTTTCACCTTTTGTTGGAAGAAACAGTAAATAAGCAAATCTTTTGTTCAGTCATGGCTGTTGTATAATCTCCATTAGTGTTTGAGGACTGAGCCAGTTTACACTCTGAGCTTATTTACCACACAAGAAATACAAAACCGCTTTACAATAAAAAAAACACCCACACAATGCCTCTGTGTAATTTTCTATTATTTTGCTTCTGCCCGACGGCCGGCAGAACACCAGAGAGAGAAGCAAGGACATGTTGGTTAAATGTTTCTATCACGTCTTCAGCATAATCGCCTCGTGTTTATAGGACACAGCGGTCACAGATAACCTGCTGTGTTCTGTGGGCTCTCCCTTCCTACTGTACTCACCCTTTAGCATAAACAGAAATGTCAGAGCTGCAGTATTGGTGCAGAATATTTGCTGTGGCAATACCTGTACCAGTCATCTTTTAACTGTGAGTTAAAGTGGTGTTTCGTTTAAGGCTATCAAATGTAATCCAGTAGCTAAACGAACATAGTGCTGTTTGCTTTGCTTCTATCTGTGGGGTTCAACAGGATTGCTAGGAGATCCTTTCCAAAACCTGTTCCAGTTTGTTCTAGATATGCAGGATCTCTGTCACCTTACCATGCAATGCATATACATTAGATCAGATGAGGCATTCTAGCCATTTTAGCAAGTTATTGCTAGCATGATTGCTAACAGACAATTGCTGTGTTTTATCCTCACTTTTTATTCTCACCAAGGCAGTGTTCCACAGAATATGCCACAATTTGAAAATCAAAAAGAATAAAGATATTCACAATGCCAGCTGCCACCTCCACTCCAGTTTATGGAACATGTGGCGAGGCCAAACAGAGCCAGGCATTGTGACCTGAAGAGGCAGAGAGCTGTCCTCAACAGTGACTGTTATATGACATGAAGGGCTTTCTATGTAGAGCACGCAGGATTGTGTAGATGGATGAGAAAAATTCTGCTTTTAAGAGTCTCTATGAGTTGCACATGTACACATCATGAAGAAGGTTATGTGACATCCTGGACAATAGCAATGTCCATGTTTACGAACATAGGGAATGGAAGGAGCTCATGATGACCTCGAGGTCCAACAGGATCAGAAGAAGAACGTGTTACAGAGTAAACATCATGGTCTCAGATACTCAAGAAGCCCTTATCCAGGGTTTGATCAAACTGAATATACTAGCTGTTCTTAGATAGAAACACAAATATTGCTGCATGAAATGCCATGTTTGTTGATGTGTCATCAATTCAAGTTATGTAGTAGTAGTTCCATGAAGTGGGGCACTAGGGCGTAGAAACTACATCACATTTTCTGCACAGGGAGGACGCCTTGGAGAGCATTTTATGATGTTTGCCTGCACAAATAGGGACGCCGTACAGGGCACTTTATCATATTCTATCCACCATTGGGGTATCCAAGGTGTTTTTCTTATTGCATTTTTTGGGGGGCACAAGGGGAGAAAGCATGTAGAGGGTATTATACAATATATAATGTTCAGGTGAAGGTAAGAAGATCATCTATCCCTCAGATATATCACCTGTTTGTCAGCAGATTAAAACATTGCAATGTAAAGTGATAACAATATCCGCAATTATGCCACCTTGGCTGACACGGATTTACCCTTTTTCTGTTTTCTCTTCATTGGTAAACAGCGGAAATGGGATCGAAGTAATAGGAAATTCGCAAGTTCAAATTGGCGATCAAAGATGGAAATTCGGAGATTGCAAGTGAATGCTGAGTTTGGACTTTTACGAGCACATTTGTTTTACACACACGACACACATTTGTAACATACCTCTGGTCGTCCGTGTCGACCCCGTGTCTCCAGGTCCCTAGGCGGAGTCTTTAACCACAGGACTCTCTTCAGCGCTGACACACCCAATGCACCAAAGAGACTTTCATCAACCTGCAGAGAAATAAAGTTCAGAGTTTCCCACTGAAACATGTTCACGTTGAAACATATTCACATCCAAAGGTTCACACTGAAACTGAAGCACACTGACAGAATCTTGTCTCTGTGAAACTCAACTCCCCCTTAAGGTCCCTGCTCAGTTGGTAAAATAACTGTCTTATTGACTGAAGGTTTCTGCTTCAAATCAAACCCGGCCAAATGTGGGTTCACTTCTGTCAGCCCTCAGATCACTGTTAGATCATGGTGTCTCTTATTTTGAAAACCCATCAAACCATAAAAACGGAATAATGACCCCCTGGTTTGATAAAAACACTCTGAGCTGATAAGTGGCTGAATTTGTCAAAACAAGGAAAGGAAAAGGAAATCAGTCTGAATTGGACAACAGTTGTCAGCAGGACATTTGGTACTCATTTTGTGACGAAAAGTACATTTCCTTTGTGAAGCGTCTAATATTTCAGCAGGATGTGTCAGAACAGGAGTGTTATCCTGTCAGCAGCTGTACCATCCTTGGTCAAATAATGAACCCCAAATTGGATGGGAATGTTTATTTCTCCTGAAGCGCAGAGGACCTTGTATGATAAACTCTGTCACCAGGGTGTGAATAGGTGAGTGCTGCTTTGTGTTGCAAAGAGCTCTGAGTGGTTGCTAAGCACTAGAAAAACACAATATAAATACAGTCTATTTACCATCTTGGCAACAGTGACATTTTGTACGACTGTTGTTGTCCATGAAGCCACATGAATACTTAGATGCAACTGTATTCAGTAAGTAAATTAACCAAAGTACATGCAACAGGTGAAACAAGTATGTCTTGTAATGTGGTTATTGTGTAGATCAGTCTATTCAGTCAGTAACAACACCCCAAATAATTTGCCAATGCCATTTCTGTCCCTATTGAGGCTGCATTCACTGTTTAATGCAACCCGGTATGACGGCAAGACGTGAACATGTGACGATCTACCATGCTGGGAGACGTGAATATGTCACGGTTTCGTCCCTTCAAACGTGACAGTTACACGGTATTGTTAACATGGCCCAACCAGTGGAGAAATACCCGGAAGTGCCAAGCAAATGCTCTACCAAGACTATTGGTCGGTTTTTATTGTCAAAATTAGATGTTTTTAATTTATTTTTTAATCGTCACACTCGATTTCGCCGATTTTCTTGTTGCCCTAGCTGGTCGACACCTCTTTTAGCAGAAACAAAGGCTAATGTATTAAATCGATGTTAATCCATGTGTGTGGATCATAGACTGTATATATAAAGGTGTGGATGTGGAATTAACGGACGTGACGTTGTGCGATTGCGTTGCCAGGCAACAGCTTCGGTTCATGTTAATTTACAAACTCTTCAACTAGAACCGTAGTTATATTTAAAAACATTTTAGAAAGCCTCACGAAATACTTGAATGTAAATTTACATTTAAATGTGAAGGAATGTGTGTATAACAAAATACAAACGTCATAAAAAATACCGGAAACAGACGTAGGCAAGGTCCTCAGCTCGGTGATTCGATGGTTTAGCCGCAATGCACGTTGGGAAATGGTGTTTATGCGATGTGAAATCCGAAAACATTTTTTTTAAATAAAAGAATACTTTATTCCGAGTGTGCTTGCTTTTCTCTTTGAAAGTCATCACATAACGGCATTGTAATACACGGTTCGGCTGCATTAAATATTACATATCTGCTGTAGTTCTGTATTTATAGAGCCCTGATGACAAGACTTCTAGACAAACAGGAAGCACTGCCGCCAAAACTGAAAACGTGACGTGGATCATAAATATATCAGCAATTAAACAACATCTTACATTTCTTTTCACACAATACGTCTCCTTGCAGTATCAATAGTAATTCGGCTGACTTTTATATTTGATCCAATTGGTAGATAGGCTGTATTTACACCATAACGGTGCACAGCTGATAGAAAGGCACATCTAGTGGTTAAAGCACGTTATTGAATTTTATTATTTTATTATTTTCAATAGCAAAAACAGAATTAACTGTCATTAGTAAACCACTCAAATAAAAAGATCATAAGTGGTTTTGTTTTACATATATTTTAAGGATAATAACAGCAATGTAACACTGTCTATGACACTTACTGTATAACACTGATTTGAAAAACATACAGAAAAAACTAATTCACTTCACCTTAATAAAGTATTTAAATATACATTTCAGGTGTGCTGTTTTGTTTAGATCATTGACATCTGGAGCTCTTTTAATGTCCTTTTTGATTATTGTTACACCAGGTCTTGTCAAAACCTTTATTCCATATTCAATACCCATGACTAAACAAAACAGCAATTCTACTCCACACAATTCAGAGGTTAACCTGGTATCCACTCCACTACATTTATTTTAGTTACTTTGCAGATTCTGATTAATGATGTGAAATATAAACAACCCTTAAATCAGGCTTTAGTTACACCTGAGTAAAATTCAGGGAAAGGTGATTGTCAAGTGTCAACAATCAGGAGAGATATTTGATAGTTGCTGCTTGAGAAGACTAAACATTTATCTGCAGATCCCTATAAAGTATATTCATTACTCGTTATTCTCTACTAATAGTTAATTAAAGACTGTATATAATAGCTATTTTGCATATCCCTTTCAAGATTTCAAGATTTTCTAAGGTTCATTGACATATCATATACACAACTAATTCAATAACGTGCTTTAACCACTAGGCAGTGCACACAAGGTACACACAGCCATAATAACTTTGTATTATTAGTGTAGGACACTTGTGTATGTATGTATAACATCTGAAGATGTGTAGTTGTATTCATGTTTTCACATAATTGTAGAGGATATTGCTATATTATTTCACATGTTTTACTTCTAATATCTGATTTGTAAAACATCACAGACAGAAAGGTATATCCGTCACTTAACAGTAAGCTATTGAAATTCTGAATCCATAGATGTGTCTCCCATCACCCAAATCCCCTGACTATTCTCTCAACTCAGTATTTACATTCTTATATTCAAAGAAAATCAGTAATATCTTTAAAAACTACAAGTCCTTTTATATCAGCTGTGCATCGTTATGGTGTAAATATAACCTATCTACCAATTGGATCAAATATAAAAGTCAGCCGAATTAGTATTGATACTGCAAGGAGACGTATTGTGTGAAAAGAAATGTAAGATGTTGTTTAATTGCTGATATATTTATGATCCACGTCACGTTTTCAGTTTTGGCGGCAGTTCTTCCTGTTTGTCTAGAAGTCTTGTCATCAGGGCTCTATACATACAGAACTACGGCAGATATGTAATATTTAATGCAGCCGAACCGTGTATTACAATGCCGTTATGTGATGACTTTCAAAGAGAAAAGCAAGCACACTCGGAATAAAGTATTATTTTATTTAAAAAAAATGTTTTCGGATTTCACATCGCATAAACACCATTTCCCAACGTGCATTGCGGCTAAACCATCGAATCACCGAGCTGAGGACCTTGCCTACGTCTGTTTCCGGTATTTTTTATGACGTTTGTATTTTGTTATACACACATTCCTTCACATTTAAATTTTAATTTACATTAAAGTATTTCGTGAGGCCTTCTAAAATGTTTTTAAATATAACTACGGTTCTAGTTGAAGAGTTTGTAAATTAACATGAACCGAAGCTGTTGCCTGGCAACGCAATCGCACAACGTCACGTCCGTTAATTCCACATCCACACCTTTATATATACAGTCTATGATCCACACACATGGATTAACATCGATTTAATACATTAGCCTTTGTTTCTGCTAAAAGAGGTGTCGACCAGCTAGGGCAACAAGAAAATCAGCGAAATCGAGTGTGACGATTAAAAAATAAATTAAAAACATCTAATTTTGACAATAAAAACCGACCAATAGTCTTGGTAGAGCATTTGCTTGGCACTTCCGGGTATTTCTCCACTGGTTGGGCCATGTTAACAATACCGTGTAACTGTCACGTTTGAAGGGACGAAACCGTGACATATTCACGTCTCCCAGCATGGTAGATCGTCACATGTTCACGTCTTGCCGTGATACCGGGTTGCATTAAACAGTGAATGCAGCCTCAATAGGAACAGAAATATATCTATATTTGGGCATTCATATTAACATTTATGGTGTCATACAGTATTTATACATGGATCTCTGCACCTCCTACCCTACACATGCACATTTACCTCTCGCCTCTTCTTTCCATTACATGTCATTACGCCCTTGTGGGAGGTGCACTGCTTTTATAAGAGATGAAAAGATTGTATTGACCAGCTCCACATCTACTGCTAATGCATGCCTCCTAATGCAGCTCCCTTTCACAACTACATGGAGGTGGTCAGGCTTTGCCTCTGATCACAGAATTACCACCGCTTGTTCACGCCCAAAAGAGCTGGTCGTGTTAGCATGTGCCACTGTGTGTGTGTGTGTGTGTGTGTGTGTGTGTGGTGTGTGTGTGTGTGTGTGTGTGTGTGTGTGTGTGTGTGTGTGTGTGTGTGTGTGTGTGTGTGTGTGTGTGTGTGTGTGTGTGTGTGTGTGTGTGAGTGTGAGTGTGAGTGTGAGTGTGTATGTGAGTGAGTGTGTGTGTGAGTGAGTGTGTGTTTTCTAATAATAGATTTCTAACATACTGATCTCGATAGCTATTGTACAGTTCTTGTGTGTCTTTTGTCTTTGTCTTGTATTGAACAACAAATACGGTAAATGGAACATGTGTAGGAGTAATAAAGAACACACATGAATAATGTCACATTATTCATTAGGGTAGCCATGCATTCAATGAGTTATTTGTTCAATAAATAATGTCATGCTTTTGTCTAAGCTCTATTCATTATTGATTGCAGTGACTGATATATGAATAGTGAGCACTACACTATCGAAGATAAATACACCCAATACAATGATTATCTTTGTCATAGCATTATTGCACCCTCCACATCCTCATGGGCCCTAAACAACTAAGGACAATGGTGAATTGAAAAGTCAAATATTGAATTAGCATTGCAAGATTTGCCGATATTGTAAAGAGGAGTTTAAAACTGCAGTTAAGCTGGAAGAGAGGGTGCATGAATAACTGTCTGTCATTTCTAAACTGTATTTCCTTTAACCTTGAGAGGTTTTTATCATACATTTTGATTTAACATTACTCACCAACACACAATGCATTTCCTACCTTCTAAAAACTTTGCAAAGTAGATGTTTTTTTCTCCTCCACTTAAATTATGTATCAATTTTACCTTCTAAAGCACGGCACCAACTTCTTCTTATAGAATATATGTGAGTAAACATGACTGTTCATTTACATGTGCTTAATAAAAGGTGCCAACCATTCTTACCTTCCCACTCTTTCAAAAAAAGCAATAAATATGTGTTGTTTTTTCTGCACAAACTGTAAACTAGCATGTTTTCAGTTCTTTTTTACGGAAGCTAAAGAACTGTAAAACAACACGTTTTCATTAGAAGTGTTCAGAAATTATAATTAAGACCAAGATAGCCACTGCTGGACAAAATTGCAACAAAATATATCAGAGACATTGTTAGGATTCATTTTTTATTTTAAAATAACAAAGCCCCACTATAATGAAACATTTTTTATGAACTGCCTTCTTTGCTCACAGAATTTGAGCAAAAACATCTTTGAAGGCTGAAAAATGCTTTTATTTTGTCAAGAAGAAGAAGGGTATTTTTTTCTTTGTTATTTGTTTGTTCCAAAGTCAATGTTTTATTATTCCTGAGGCTTGATTAGTTACATACAAAAAGCTGCGGTTTTGACGTCACACTTATTAAATGACCCATAACATTATTTCTCACAATGGAACACTTGAACACTTCCTGTGGCCTTTCAGGGACAATATAGCACAGTGTGACGCACTATTCACCACCCAGCGGCATTTATTTCTTCCTATTTCATAGTACTGTACATATTTTTTATTACACACATTTAGGTTGTTGTTTTTCTGCTGACATAAATCCCGCTACTTCTGCTAAAAGGATTTACAGTGTAATAGCAAGTGAATGGTTCACTCTACAAATCTTTATGTTTTGAAAATAATTATATAATTCAACAAAAGAAGAGCATCTGCAGAGTCTTTCTTTTGTCCACCATCTGTCAGGTAGCTCAATAGCCTTAAGGCCGTCCCAAATATTTGATGTGCAGTTTATGGCTCCCTTAAATATGATCAAGTAGTTAACCTTGCCTGACAGGATGACCCCTGGCAAGAACTCTGGGAAATGAAGCACTGAATGTCTGGTCAATAGGGTAATTATGTCACAGAAGGTCAAACTGCAGTGATTTACATAAAAAAAAGAATAGACACACATTCTGGATGGTACCGAATGTGTGTCTAACATGTGCTGCTGATAAGCTAGCTTGAAAATGATTCAGTATAAATGGATACTTCTACAGTCTTTGAGGGCTATATTGTTATCTGAATAGGTTTCAATAGCAGATAGCTGTCGATAAAAGAAAGACTCTTCACTCTATTCTCATGTGAGATCAGCAGTGGCAGAATTTACTGAAGTAAGGATCATTTTCTCCTGGAGTATATGCATTTAATGTTACTTCATAAACTCCACTACATTTCTAATGGAAATATTGTATTTTACTGCACACTAATTTGAAAGCGAAACTCAAATGTTTAATGATTAATTTAGAGAATACCGTGCATTGTTATTGATTAAACTACGTTACCAAAGAATATGCAGTGGTGAAAAGTAAGTGTACTCACTGAGCTTAAGGACTCTATTTGAATATTTTAACCTCTTAAGCACGACGGTTCCCCCATTGGACCCCTCCCACCGTTTTTTTTTCGAGACAATGTCTCAGGGCTTCTTAACATTTATGAAACTATTAATGTGTAGCACCAGATTAACGGGAAGAATCTCAGCTAACTGAAGATATGAACCATTTTTACCAAAACAAAACACAAGTCTCATAAGAAGCGTCTAAATGACCCCTGAGCGAAAAGATGCAAACTGACTTTGGCACACAATTCAAGATAAAGATACCCTTATTACTTATCATAGCTGCACATACAATATATCCGATTAAAGCTGAGACTCCACTGATTATTTAGGTATAGTATCATCACTGAGCGATCCGAACTTGCGACAGGGGAAGCAAACACAGACATCACAACACGTACCTTTACGGAGCTTTTACGGCAGATCGTCTCACCGTAGCTGTCAATTAGGTCAAAAGACGTGTTCAATGGCATTAAAACGAGAAAAAAAAAATGCTACAACTGTTGATCCATAGGTTGATAATGTACCTGTGCCTTTGAAAAAATTATTTATAATCCATAATTCCATTTTTATGTAAAAATCGGAGCGGAAAAGTTAGCTGCTAATGGTAGCCACCAGAGTGTATGCAGCTTCCGGTTTTGGTAACGCGTCACTCTCACTCCTTATTTGTTAACGTTTTGGTGTGTAAAGAACTTTCCCTCGATTCCATTGGCTCTAGCGGTTATAAAGAGATTTCATTCATCAAAATCGACCAAGGGGGAGATAGGTCAAATCCACCCAAATGACCCCAGAAGTGGGGTTTTTTGGCTAAATCTCTCTAAAAAGGTCAAATTTCACTTGTTTTGCATCAATCTTGATACAAGGTACTTATTATTTGTTGTACTTTGGATTCCTAAAGCTTTTACTCTACTAATCCATCATCCAAGGGTAGTTTTCACTATAAGTAAAAAATTATCTTTGGACGGACACTATAATTTACAGTTTTTTACTATGTAAAATCTGAATTCTCTTTAAAATAAAAAACATCTATATTGATTCTGACTTTTCTACATCCAACTCACAGGTTTATCATTACTTTGAGAATAAAGATTATTAATTTAACCCTTTTAGAAGGGAAGATATGGTCATTTGTTCTGGGAATGTCATTTTCGAGCCTGAGACCTGAAAAACAGGCTCAGGGCTTAAGAGGTTAACCATCCAGGGAGAACTACATTTTGGATAGCTAGTTCCTTTACAAATTAATATTATACCTGTTATCATTATATCACATATTGTCTTCCCGAGGCCACCTTCATTCTGACCCTTTGCTGAATTTGCAATTCTCCACCTGTCCACCAGATGGCCTCAGGCTTTTCCACCTGTCCCACTCGGATGTTTACCACATCCAGCTGCTCACATGTGTCTCATTTCCCCTCCCAGCCCCTTCTCCCCAGTTAGTTCCAGAGTGTCAGTGTTATGTTCTCCACAGCCTCTTCATTGAGCCAGCTGTTCCTGGCCTGCTCACTTGCTCAGACGTCTTGCATTTGTTTTAATGTTTGGACTGCCATCTCGTTGACACATGTTCCTGACCATTGCCTCCTGTACATTTACTTTTATCATACCTGCTGCCTTGTGTGTGTTTGTCTGCATTTGTTTTTTGGTTGCCTGATTTACCCACTCATGACAAATATGATGAGAAGTGCATTATTTTACAGCCAATTGAACAGGTCAAAAATAGGCCTATTTAAAAAAAGAGCTCGGGCTCAGCTAATTACCACATTTAAATACTGTGTAACTGTGACATTATGCCTGCATAGTATCTTTAAAGTAAAAGTAGCTAATGTACGTTGTACTAAAGCACGGTTTAGACTTTCGCTTATGGGGGAATTTTCAACCTATGCCTATGTACTGTATAATGGCTTTGCTTCAGTATTATATCAAATGTTGCACAATATTATATCCCTCTGAAAGTATTCCTTTACAGAGAAGGCTCCAGACTCTCAGAGGTATATATCATTGTATAAGCCTACTGAAGCATATACTGTACAGAGCTTTTATTGGTATATTTTAAAGAAAATTAATACTTTGATTACTTATTTAGGTGTAAGTTTTGTTACTTAAAGGATCCAATTATCTCCTCCACCACCACTTGTGTATTCCTTCACCCTGATCAGTCCAATAAAGCTATAGGACTAATTAAATCATTCCTTTCATGCATGAATTATGAAAACCTCAGGCAGGAGTGTTTGTATTGCTCTTGGGGCATGAAGAACAAGATTTTAACTTTAGTTTCTTTTTATAGTTTTTTCAAATTTAGAATTTTTCTTTTTTATATGTCCACTCAGGTGGACAGTATGCGTTAAAGTTTGAACTGAAGACATTTACATTTGGAACAAATTATAAATAAAGATGTGCAAACTTAAAATGACATTATAATAACATAAGTATATTGATTCACGGCCCAAAAAGATATTGCAAATGAAGTATTTTCAAGAACAACAGTAGCAGTAACAGTATGACTTGTAGTTGAAATATAGCCAGTGATGCATGACGTCCACTTTAGTGGACAGGTGATTAATCATAATTTCCTGCAAACATAAAATCAATACTTTGACAATTTATGAATTATATGATTCCTTAGTTGTTACTTGATGTCACCAACATTGTTATAGAGAGGCGAAGTCCCTCCCCTTCCGGTGGGACTCATGGGACCTTATTTCGGAAAAAGTTTGTATTGAAGTCAATGGAGAGAGAAAGATTATCTTTCGATCCCGTTTGAATTGTGCCATGAATTACACATAGATGTTTGTCAATCTTAAATAATAATTTCCATGTCAAAAAAGTCACAGTTTGTCGTAAAACTGTTGAAATATAAGACTATGAAAAATACGCAACTAGAAAGACTACAAATCCCAGAATCCCGGTCCCGCATGCTGGCTCTTACGGAACCGACTAACTCCCCTTGTGTGTATGTACAGCTCTCAACATGCCCAGACTTGTGGTGATTTTCACCTCTTTTAATACTTTTCGCCTCATTCTGAAAGAAAGAGGTGAAATGTGCCAACGTGACGGCCGTCTTGGTGTGTGGTGCGAGACGGGAGATGTAGTTCATTGAGCGGTTTCACACAAAAAAAGTGTTACTTCACAGTTTTACGACACATTTTTATTTTTTTGACTTGTAAAATTATCTTTTAAATTGACAAACATCATATGTGTAATTCGTGGCACAATTCAAACGGGATCGAAAGATAATCTTTCTCTCTCCATTGACTTCAATGCATAACTTTTCCGAAATAAGGTCCCATGGAGCTCAACCGGAAGGGGAGGCACTTCGCCTCTCTATACCTGCAGGGGGCGCTTTCCATAAAAGGATTGGCAAGATATCGACGAGTGATTTGGGCTGCGTTTCACTTCTCTTATTTTTCATTTCCTCGCTCCTCGGTCTCGGTCTCACCGGAAGTTGATTTGTCTGCGCCATCTTGAGTAGCCTCCCAATGGCCTTATTTTTGCCGGAGGACCGAGGAGCGATAATGGAGGAGCTATAATCGAGGAACCACCAGACCATCCTTCGATGAACAGGTCTACAACAGATGATACAAATGTTTGTGTCAGTAAATGTGTACTAACAGAGGCGTGGGTGTTTGTGAAAATAACGGGGACAGAGCTAATGTCAGACGATCAGCTGTGCAGCGTCATCACAAACGGACGTCGCTTCACCTGACGCTCCGGAGGAAAGGACGTCCCATTGCTCTTAAAACTCATTTCCCTGCTTCTCGTGGTTTCCTTGCGTCTCTCCATGCTTCCCTGGTGGGAGGGACTAGTCGCAGGGAAACAACGAAAGTGAGGGACGCAAGGAATTCATTTAACCGAAGTGAAACGCAGCCTTCGTCCATCTGGTTTTCTGTCGTCCATCTTGGTTTAGAGAAATGTATCATGCACTTACACTGACTTTCCACTGAGTGGCAGTGTATGGGACGATGCAATAGGGTCCTATGTAGTGGCTGATGGTGCAACTATGCCATCAAAACCCATGCATACAAGAAAACACCTTTTGAAAAGCTGTCCACTGTAGTAGCCTCTATGCGTGAAAAGGTTTTTAAATGAACATTTGGAGAGAAGTCGTCTGAACTACTCTCTGCCTAATTGGTAATTGGACAGCAATCATGGAACATGCTCCTAGGTTATGCTCAAGATTAATTAGTAAAACATATGTGCAGTATTGGTATAATAAGTGGAAAGCCGTGCAGATATAAGAGGTAGAAAAATAAATAAACAATATTAATTAAATAACTGGCCCCAGCATGTCCCCCCCCCCCGCCCTGAGTATGATCGGTCTCGAACCGCCTGTGTTGTTTCTGCACAAACGAGGCACATGCGCACACTTTTGTAATTGTTCAACAGGTCCACAGGGGTTTGGATGCGACCCGTCTCCCTCTCTTTCTCGCTCCCCCCCTCAGACAGCCTGGGAACTGTCGGGCTCTCACCCACTCTCACGCAGCAGAGAGCGGACTCGGAGCTCCGCGCCACTTTCCTCCTCTTTCCCTCCGCACTGCGATTCTCTCCTGGCGGACAGTAAGCAGCCCCTCACACCTGGACACAGCGACCCCCCCGGGGCCACGGTACCGCGTTCGGGGGTGCCTCGCGCAGACGACAGAAGATGGACACCCGAGCCCAGTGGCCCCCGACCCGGCGGGGAGGGAGACGCGGGCAGTGATGGGACAGTTTTCGGGAGGATGCTACCTGAGTTTTGGCATCCTCGTGCTTCTCGGTTCGCGAGTCCCGGCCACGTTAGCCAGAGGTAAGCCGACACAAACACTCTTTGAGCGGACGGTGTTCATCCCTGGGGCTTCAGCCTCCGAGACTAAACTCGAGAAAAGAGGCGTGTGTGCTCCCGAGAAGCTGTTTGAAGCTGGGCTTTTGGTGTCTGGCTTCTGAAAAGTGATAGTCCAACCGGTGTGGACAGTTTGTGTTTGCCCGCGTGGTTGTATCTCAAAAGTAAGACGTTTTTTAGCTTGCATTTGAATGACACGTTTTTATTTGTAACGTGTCACAAGCTACCGCATTTGAGTTGTCCAAAGTGTTGTCTTGTTGGATGGTTTAAAAACATTAAAACTGAGTCGAGTTTTAACACACTGTGATTTACACAAATTTGAAATGTTAAATTAGTTTTGGGAGCCGTTTTGCTCAGACAACATATATGCTTTGGTGCCCTTTGCAACGTTATAAATGGTATGGAGAGATCATACTGTACCATTTCATGTTTCAGCCATGTCCCCACTTTTGCAAGGGGATCATTTAAAAATATATTATTTTAGTTGTAAGTTTGAGCAAATGCATTGTTGTTGTCAACATGATGCTAAGGTGTGTATGCACCGGTGTGCCTCCATTTATGGTGGACATGTCAATTGACACCAGGGGACAATTCAACAAAACTAATATCTAAAATAAATAAATATAATGCAGTAAGGCATTCAGTATTTCTTACAAATATTTATTCTCCCCTGGATCAACTTTTCTCATTTAGTGGTATCTCTGCTGAGTCAACACACACACACACACACACACACACACACACACACACACACACACACACACACACACACACACACACACACACACACACACACAGGCATGACTCACTCTTCTGTCCTCTTGTCTTTTTTTGTTTGGGGATGGATCCTCTTTGGATGTGCATGTGGTATTCATGTCCATGACACTTTAATTTGTTTTAATTCATTGCTAAACCAATGGACTCAAAGGGCTCATATTAGGGAGATTTTGAGAAATAAAGGTTGTCATTTTACAGAAACTCTGCTCCCATCTCCACAGATACAGTACTGTTAATGTATGTCTCTGGATGAGACAACGTTAGCAAGTCAGTAACTATTATTTGACTTGTCTTCCACATAAATGTAAACTTGACCTACTCCGGTTGAGAGCAGCACACAGACGCTTCCTCAGGCTTTTCATTGCAAAGCATCCTTGAGTCTGGAGACAACAGAGCAAAGGTGTATAAGTGAGGGTGACGCAAAGACAATAACACAGGGCTTCTGGTCACAAGATAGACAAACTCTTAAAATAAGTCAAATAACTGTAGGCTACAGAAACCATGAATTGTAAGGAAAAACTCAAACATGCACATCAGCCCTGAAGCAACGGCTATTATGACTTTATTCTTGAAAAAACAGATTCTTCTCATAATATTATGACTTGATTTTTATATATATATATATACTATAGATTTCCGCATTTTCAGGTTATCTTATTCTCTCGTTAATTTGTGGCTGTAATTAGAGTAGCTTCTGCCGTGTTTACTCCATTCCTCCCCCAGGACTCCTCTTAAAGCAGCGGAGCTTTTACATCTCTCCTTCATCTTTACGTTTTATGGCAGATTACAACCAATGCTTTGAGGTTCATACTGCCATCTTCTTTCCTGGAGGCATGTGTGTATATATATATATATTTTTTTTAAAAGGTTGCAAAATCTGTGTTTTTATTAAGGGGTCAAATGCAGCTGTTCAAAATGTTGCCTGGGGCTTGTCCCTTGCTTCCCCATCAAAACTTAGGTGTGACTGTATGTCCTATTTTGCTCATTTCTTTAGCCTAAACTATTGTTTTACATTAAATAGAACCGCAGTGTGTTTCTGTGGTGATGCACATACATGATTTATTTATCTGATAACAGAAATCTTATGCAATATCTAAAACTGTTTTGTATTCGGTCAGTATAAAGATCATCCTGAAATATTTTCCTTTTCTTCTGGTGAAGCTCTCCTGACCTATTGACATCCATTTAGCTCACATGGCAGTCAAACAAAGATGCATTTGCAAGTCAATTAGTTAAGTAGCCCCAAGGTTTTAGTTTTTGCATCCCAAGTTCTGAAATTAGCTTCAACTTTTAAATTTGCATAGCATAAATATTAGATTATGCATATGTATCTTCAGGCCAACTTTGCATGTAGAGATCAGGAGGGTTTTTGTCATTTATTTATAAAAAGTGAGTCTAAAAGCCGTTGAAAATAACCTTTGAAAATCGACTGCACATTGTATTTACAAGACCAGCATTTCCATGTAAAATGTCCCACGGTATTTAAAAGGAGTAACCTTTTCTTGGCAGAAACACAAATGTTGTGAGTGCAGCACAAAACTGGAATGAGCCTTTGCATACACAATGTCGTTTTCACAAGCTGCATAGGTAGTATGTTGTTATACATCTGCCAGGTTTAAAGTGGTGTCTGTGATGGCTCTCTGCCAGGCTGTGAAATAAATATTTATGTTGTGCAATAATATGGATGTCAACAGTCAAATACTTTATGCAATGAAATGAAAAAGCCAAACTCCACCAAAAACAGCCCAAATAATGAAAAACATACTGGCGAAGCTAAATCAGGAAGCATGGTTGAAATATGAATGAAGTTCTCAAGCAACATAACCATATTAGCCTCCCATGCTGTTTTACATGTATTTCTCAATCAAAAGCTAGGTTAAAATTCAGTAATCCAAATGTATTCTTGATGTCTTGCATGGAGGGGATCCTATCACAGCGCTGCAAGCATACATTTGAAAGCTTAGCACACTGTGAGAACTCGAGGTGACGAGACCAAATTTACCCCAGAGGAGAAGCCTAGAATCTGTGCCTACAGGTGGATTCATGGAGAGGCTGATCGAATGTTAAGCAGCAGATTAAACATAAGGGAGTCTCAGTGTGATTAGTAGAGACAGATTGTTGGGAGTGAAAGGGTGAAGAAGTGCCACGGTGGATATGTTTCTACATGCTTGTATTTTGTGTCACATTTGAGTGTAGCCAGGAGGACGGTAGTTTTGTGAGGTTTTCTCCTTGAGTTCCTTTTGACTGTTAAAGGTGGGGTATGTAATTTTGGAGAAACCAGCTCGAGTGCGCTAGAATTTGAAACTACGCAGCCGAAAAAAATCTGCCTCTTCCTTCAGACTTCCTTACAGAGCCCCTCCTCCAACACACACGAACGCGCACATGACCAATGAGGGCACGAGATAAGTTTGTGCACAGATGGAAGGCTGACAGGCAGGTAGGCCATCCAGTTATTTTAGCCGGGCCGGCTAAAATGATTGGTCATGCTTTTTACAGCTTCCACAAATGAATTTTTTTTATGTATTTATTGTCAAAGCATTTAATATATTCATTGCTATCGGGATGTTAAGAGAATTCAATGGAATATAACAAAAAGTGTTTCTGAAATAAATTACATACCCCACCTTTAATGCATGTCTTTGTAAGTCATTGCTGTTTGAAAAGAGCTATTCATGATTGATGGTCACATTTCAACTGAAGCCAATTTTAAAACAATTTTTAAATTGCATGTGGATTTTAGATTGATTAAAAAAAACAAAAACCTTGTATAAAAGCATCAGGAACAAATACAGAATAATACCAGCCTTCAACATACGTTTCTTTAATCGTACAAACTAATTGGATAAACGGCTTTATTTAGAAACATCATTGAGATCCTTATAGACTATAAGGCTATCGGGGGGAAATCAATACATGTACCTCATGCTGTGACACTGACATGACAACGCTGTTAGCCATGTCACGGGTCAGCCTGGAGCCAGCCAACACTCTCCATTCACACGCAAAGCAGATAACAGACGCTTGATCGACCTTACATCATGGTCCAGTAGTTTGGGTTGGATAATTCCCACTCTAACCTTCCTGCATCCTGAATTTCATGCAAAGTTCTTGGGAAAAACACGACCCTGCTGCCAAAAAACGCTTCTTGGCTGGACCATAAGTGGAAAAAAACTCAAGATACAACAGACAAAGAGAGTGAGAGAGGAATAAAGGGCAATGGAGTCATCTCTGCCATGTTTTATTTATCCCCAAAAAATGGCTGCCAGACTCTTTCTCAAGCTCTCACTTTGATTTAACTGACATTTCATACGAGATGAATTCACAAGCACAGATGGGCTGGTATCCACAGTTGTTTCTGTTCTGTAGGAGATCACATGGTGGTCATATTGCCCAGTTTCACTATTGCATTATTCAAAAGGAATCCATTTCTCTATCCAACTCACCAACCCCCTCTCCCATCAGCTCCTCTCCACATTCAGAGGGATCTCAGCTCGCCAGCCGGCAAACCAGGCTAGGGAATATCGTCGACAGTGGAAGCAGAAAGCTATAAAATCAAATATGGGGACGGGATTGGGGGAAAAGATCTTTCTTGGGAGTAAACATACACACTAAACTGATAAAGTGTGATGAGAGTCTGTGTTGGACAGAGCTACAGTAGCAATCAAAAAGCTATTGTGTTTTGTCTATGGGATATTGAGACTTTGGAATCTGGTCAATAGAAGTGCTTTTGTACTTGGTTTTCCCATAAGAGGGGGGATTGATTGGAACAAAATCCTTCTGTTTGCTCGAATAAAAAGCAAAGCTTTCATTTCAAATGTGTTGACTTCATATTCCTGCTCCATGTATGGATTACTCAGGTTCCTTTCCCTGTTTAAAATCAAGTTGTGTCTTTCTAGGTTAGTTAATGTAGCTAGTCAGTATTTTGGCATGTTTTCATTTCAGGTAATCTATCCTAAATAAAATAAAAATGTATTGTTGATTTCAAATATCTTTCCTTTCACAAATACAGCTGACTATGAAACTCCTGACATTAACATGATGTGATCAGCCGAAATGTTTTACTAGAAAAGACGTATCGCTCTGTTCAGTGGAGGCTCTTCCCTCACAAAGGACCTTTGGCTGAGCTGCTGCCAGTTACATTTGTCACTTTAACCGGCGATAGCTGTGGTCAGTGACAGCTCAAAATGAGGAGCTGCTCCTTAAATGTTTTGCACGCTGACTGACAGACAAAAGATGTAGTACAAACGTTGATGCTCAGCAATTCCGTTTTTTGAGAGTCAATCACATCAATGTGAGCAAACGATCTTTCACATGATTATCATTTTTGCTGGCTAATGCAGGGAAATGCTTAGACTGTAGCGCATCTTTCAGCTTTGCAACAATAGCAGGTATTAATAAACTGTAAAGTAACGAAAAAATGAAATTTGATCAGGTTTATTAAAGCGACACCGATGATTTAAAACATGCCCAGATTGTCTTTGTTACCAACGATTAGGATCAGCTCTAGGCATCTCTAGCATGTATTAATGGGTACATACTGCCTAGTGATAATACTTTCTTATTCAGCATCCCTTATATATGTTGCATGGGTACTGAGTGCATGCATGCGTTCACTGTAATGTGGTATGTGGTATCTGATTGCCAAATTGCGTAGAGAATGACAGGGTGTCAAATGTTGCCATTTCACTCGCCTACTGCAGATTTTCCTCTCAACCTTGTCTCCACAGCCTTGAAGCTTTCTGTTCGATAAGAGCTAGCATTGCTGTCATGTGTTTTCTAATAACACTGAACGGGAAGCCTTGGAGATAACTGCCCATCCACAATGCACCATTCAATGCCTCACTGGTTAACTCAAGGGCATTGCCACAAAGGGGAGATTCACGCCATACACCTTTCACTTCAATGCCAAACACCCCCACCCCCAATCCACCTCTACTCCCCCCCTCTCCCAGTCCGTACCTCTAGCACTTTTGTTTTCTCTAAAGCGCTTTTATTTCATAAATACCGCGCCCAACCATCCTTTCTTGTTGTCCACTTCCTTGAAATTCACTTGGATGTAATTTAGCTTCGGTGGATTGTTGCTGTGACAAATGTTTTGGTTCTGGTATCATTCCTCACCTCACCTGACTGAAGGAGACAGGAGAGCTCGGTGAGCAGAACGAGGAAGCAGGGAATGTTTGAAGCAAAAAGCAGAAGGAGAGAGGGAAAGACGGATAGGAGGGTTACAGTACAGAATACTTAAGTATCTCATGTTATCAGTAACTGGCACAGCAGTTTGTCAGTAACAGCGAGCACCTGTCACTGCGCTCCCTGATGAATTCATTTCAAGAGTAATCAAAAGCAAATGCATATTTAATGACTTTTGGATTAAAGTAGGGGTTGGGTGTTTGTTTATGTGGGCGCTACAGTGTTTTGACATGCCAGAGCGAACATGTTCATGCACCATATTTTGTGTCGAGTGAGAAAATAGTACGATGAAAGTAAATCAGAAAAAGGACAGACAGTATTTAGACATCAATCGGAATTGATATTTTTCTTGTTTTTTATATTGTGCCACAAGAGACCCCAACATAGACCGTAGTACGTGACAATACTAATAAAACACAACAAATTTGAATTGTAAGAAATCCATAGAGGCTAACATGCAATTGATTTCCTTTTAAGTGTGCTTCAGAACCAATAAAGTCCTTATACCATGTACTTCATGAAACGCATACCGTCATGGCTGCACATGATGTTGCAGTCATTAACCGTGGTAGCTTTGATGTTGTTCATCTTTAAGGGTTTCATGCCAGTAAGGTGTGATGGTACATGTCTGTGGAAATTGTTGTCATTAAAGATTGGCTTGTTAGTGGTTGGTTAGCTGTTTGGGTGGTGAGTCCACCTGTATTGTATCTAAACCTCTTTTTGGGAATTCAAGAAAAGCTTGCTCTCACTTTCCAGTTCAAGCAAATCAGAATACACCCCCACAAGCTACAGAAAAGTACTAAGTCTGTCTATATTTCATGCAGCCCTGTCTGTTCCCAATGGCTATTTGGTGCCTCTGCGAGTATCAGAGATGCAAGATGGGGGTTTAAGAGTCCCTCTCTGTGTGTGAAGTCTACATAAAAACTCTCTGCAGTCATGGGTGGCTGTGTGTTGTAAAACCACCAAAGCTCTGTCATTCATATTATCAAACAGAAAGTGCCATTCCATTGGTTTCATAAGATGACTCCTGTGTTTTTCAAAAGAGAAAAATGCAGACAAAGGGGGACAATTCAGAAGCACAGTCTTTGAGAAGTGCTAGGATAAAAAACATTCGCCTCAACTCTGAATTCTGAATCACAGTGAATAGACGATATTAAAGACCAATACATTTCCCTTAATCCATATTTCACGAGTCAACAAGTATTCAAAGACTGCCTAGAAAACAATAGCTTATTGTTGCCTGGCTTCTAAAATGATCAATCGAAGTCATCCCACAAGGGAAGAAAGCTTTTGGTCAGATCCGCCACGTAGGATTAGAGAAAGTCTGATCTTAAAAACACTTTGGAAGAAAGCGGGCTCTTAATTAAAAGCGACTATATTCAGATAAAGGAATAATAACGAATGAGTATATCCAATCTTAAAATCAATGTTTCCCCCATTAAGACTTCCTATTAGCACATTCTCAAATTGAAACAAGAATATAATTCTCATTGTTAAAAAATAAAATTACATTCAACAAATAAACAACACGGAGGTTAATGAAGCTAAGATAATATGTAAACATGCTTGTTAATCATCCACCTTGTAATTAAATACCAGTTTTAATGTATTATGTCAGGGGGCATATGCATATTAATTGTGTCAAATGACCATGTATACCGCAACCACCATGTATAGAATAAATGATTTCACCACGCTGTGGGTATTAAATCTGCAGTTCTTTCTTGGTCAGAGCATTTGAGTGGTAAGGGTAAAACACAAACACAGTAAACTCCATGGGAACTGTGAGGGAGATATGTAAAGCCACCCTGTGCCTCGCAGCAGCTGTTCTCTGGTTGTTTACCTTTGCTGTCGCCTTCTTTTTATTTCAGTTCGGCAGTGGAAAGCTGCATTTGATTTGAAAAGGGCAGCGTCTTTAATGATCACAAGTTCAGAGTCCACTAAACAGTCTGTGCAGCTCGTCTCCAGCCTGACTGCTGGAATGTTCGCTTCGCAGTCCTCCATCAATCCCCTTTTGACCCTTACAGTCTCCCATCAGCCAACACTGGTCAGCTGTCCTTCCCTTACTTGGCAATCACTGTGCCAGGACCATTTCTTTTTTCTCTCAGTGGTAAAATGTCACTCTTAAGTCTGAACTGCAGTTTCTTTCTAATGCTCCAACTCCATTACTCCAGCCCTGACCACTGACCCAGACCAGGGATCATATCACAAGGACGTTTGTCGTTTATTTTGTACCATCTAAACAGAGGAGTCACGTTCTCACTTCTTACAGAGTGTTTGACAAACTTTATATTTTAGAGTTGAAATATTCGTCTGATGTTCAGGTGTATATCAGTATGTACAGTGTTTCCCCTAGGATGGAGTCATAGCAGCGGTGCTAAGGCACGTGGGCCCAGCATAATGTGAGCGCGGAGCTGAATTTTTTAGTGTGTGCACGTGCAAAGTGCGCCCCGCCAATTTCTTTCTATGTGTCTGCCAGCACAAGAAAGGCTCTTGAGGCCTAGTACCAGGGCAGGGTCTAGCCAATTTGCTGCCCTAGGCGAGATTTTAGGCGAGATTTTATATATAAAGAATAAATGAAAAATCTCTACAAAAGACAAATACACTACAAAAATAGAAACTTATTGACATAGGTAATATACGGCAAAAAGGCTTCAAATGTATTCAGTATTGTATGAACATGTTTGAATTGGGGGGTGGACGTCACACCCTCTAGGGGGGTCCGGGGGTATGCCACCCCGGGAAGATTTTTTTGAACATAAAGTAACATGCTTCAATCTGGTGCACTTTGAGCACACAATTACTAGAGACCTGATCTAGGGGGTACAACTCTAAACACCCATATGGAAAAGATCGGTTTACATTTTAATAATCAAATAAGTATGTGAACATAACCAATAACCTACCATAGCTAATAACAAATAAATGTAACTATTTTATTTTTGTTGTTCATTCATATCTTATTTTACCTAGTTAACATTTATTTATGCATATTTTTGTATCTCTCCAACTTTAAACGATATTTTTGGTTTACTGTCCTATAGAATATATTGGAATGATTTCAAACCTGTTTTTATTTATCCTAATAATTATAAAGGAGTGCCTTGGAAATATGTGTTTACATAATTTGTGGTCAAAACGTTTCAGGCAGGGAGTGTATTGGAGAGAAACTCCCTCTGGAGGGAACACAGGGATTTTAGCCTTTGCAGACCGTTTACATGCACTGAAACCTATAGAACACATTACAGGAGAGGCAAAACCCCAACATGCATAATAAGGCCTTTGAAATAATCACTTTACTTTTGTATTTCACCTATTCTTAATCCTTCTGAACTAAATATAGTCCTTACATATTGCTTTGTCCACATTGTTCTTTATTTATTTGTAGCTGCCTAACCTCCTGCAGTCTTTGCTTGCTGGTTGGTCACATTTGCTTAATATGAATTTGAATGGGCAACCAACATTTTTATTTGTGCTACTTATTTACATTTAAATGAGAATGAATTAGGCATTTTAAAACAAAAATAGGGAAAAAGTATGAATAAAAGAAATACCCCATTTATTTACATTCTCCCTGAGCTGTGTTGAATTCCTTTTCTGTTATGTATTGACACTGGTTAATGACTTGAAGATTTGAATTTAAATGCTTATCCATTTGTAAGGTTGTGTGTTCTCTTCTGCTCTGTGAGCACCGCTGCAAGGTTATGCATGTGTAACTTTGATGAGGTTCCCCTTCAGCCAAGGACTCCCCTTTGTCATTAAGATAGATAACATCTATTCTGTGCATCGATGTGGCTACATTCATTTAAAGACTACTTTTGTTTCACCTCACAGACAGCAGAATCAATAAAAAGCTTTGCCTATTTCTGCTTCATTTCATCTTAGCTGGTTTGGACCAACACAAGCCCAGAGCTGATGAAAGATGCAGCTACTGCATCTACTCTTACTGTATGCACCTTACAAATATGGTTTTATGTGAATATTACTAATGTTTTGCTGTCTTTTTATCATCAACAATTACTCTAAAGACACCAAACAACAATGTATTATTTGTGTTAACCTCTTAAGCCCGGCGATCCCCCCATTGGACCCCTCCCACTTTTCGCAGTATGCCTCCACGCTATGGAACTCGACCGATCCTAATCCAAAAACTATTTAAAATGGCCATACTGTGTGAAATATTACCTTTTGCATCAAGTCAATTCTGAAACAACCCCACGACATAGCTTAGTGTCGTTCAGACTTCATTCATTCAATATTTAAACCACATTTCTTGTAAGTGGAGGGAATAAATACAGTACATTTTCTGTACAAATTGGTCTTTCATGTCAATATCTGGGAGTTGCAAGTACAGTGTATATATCCTTATGATCATTTAGAGTTTAGTTTAAGATACAAACTAAGGTTACTTGAAAAGGCTATGGGAATGCATCATGACCTTCTGGGATGCCACTGTTTTTTGAAAAAATAATTGTGTTATTTTTTAAACCCCTTTCTGTGCCAGAGAAGACATATTTCTTTCTTTTTTTTTAAGAAACTGAACTGTTTTCAAAGTCTTTCAGTACTTCATTACACTATTTTAATTTAATTTATATGACCTTCCTTCAGATAAATGTTTTTTTTGCTGCATAACCATTTTTAGCTTTTCTTTAGTCCTCTACCTAGTGGTGCAGAGATGACATATTTACCCAGAAGTAAGCTGCGCGTTCCCTCGACAAAAAAGCAACGGGATTTCTCCATAGGATTTTGGAAAATAGCTCGAAATAAGGTCGAACCTGTTTGATAAATGCACGTTTTGTTCAGCCGGATAATCTCCACATGTCTACCCTACTTTGATCATTTTCGAATCATAAATCTAATCGCCAGAAGCAAAATGCTAACGTTATGCTATAAACGAAGTACAGCAGGGTCGCTGCTTCAACGTCACGCCAACTTAAGATCCATATTCAAAAATACAGATTCAAAAGTGTACAAGTTGAAGCGTTTGTTTTAACAGTCTGCAGGAGGCAGGTACTTGCTTTCGAGCAGAACAGGGAAAACAAACTTAGAGGAGTGTTTACGTGTTCGGCGTAATGACGTACAACGGCCTCCACAACTTCTGTAGTCCTATTCAGCCACTTGGTAACAACCATCGTTTTTCAGACACGTAAACTCTTCAAAATCACCAGTGGGGTCACTGCTGATGTATTTAATGTCGTAGAACAAAACGTGATCCGTCTCTTAAATGTGTCTCAAACACAGACCTTATTTCCAGCTATTTTCCAAAATCCTATGGAGAGATCCCATTGGCTCTGAGACGAGGGAACCGGTAGTGGTCAAATGCTAACTCACTTCCGGGTTTTAGGACGCGTCACTGCACCACTCTATTACCTACTTTAAGACAATGTAAGCCTCGTTGCAGCTCAGTGTACTTTTCAAGATGTAAAACAGCTGAACAGTCGTTCACTGTCCGTGCTGGTGCATTGAGTCTGACTGCAAGTAGCCTAACTAGAACAACATTAAACAGGCACACAATTGATGAAACACAACACCTTCCACTGCCATCGGCAATTTGATCTTAATTGCTTATAGACCAAAGGCAAGTCGAATAACGGACAGCACCAATGTTTGCCTGATAAATCAATGCATCCCTAAAACATTTTTAAATAAAACAATTAGCTTAACCTCTTATTTGTCACATCCACATTGACCCTAATAAATGATTCAATAAACCCGAGTTATGTAGTTTGAGAATAAATTACTTTTGTAACAGCACCACTTGGTTGTTAAACGTCACGGTAGAAATTAGGGATGGGAACGATTAATCGAATATTCGAAATTATTCAGGTATTCGAACATGAGAATATGAGTTATGAATATTTCTATTATTCTTTTCTTTTTTTTTTTTTTTTTTGGGAAGGGTGCCTAAGTTGATTACATATGATCAAATGGAATAATTCAATGTATACGACAGTGCCATAGCTAAGTGTGTTAGGTCAGATCACGCAGACTCAAACCTCATCTTATGCTCAAATTCCAGCTGAGAGGGTCTTCTCTACAGCTGGCCTCATTGTGAATCGCCTCCGCACCCGCCTCTGAGTATGTAGACATGCTCATATTCTTAAAGAAGAATGAGTATTGAATAGCTGCATTCTGTGCATAGGCCCTGTTATAGGTTGATCTCTGTTGTAATAGGGTTACGTTACCCTAACCCGTATGTTGTTCGTGTATGATCCCTCTTTCATTTAAAAACCAAGTTATGTTTTAAGCATGAAAGCTGTAGGCCTATAGCTGTCAACTGTTCAAACTGTGATCACCAGTTCAATACATTTGACAAATTTGACTTGATTTCTATACTTATTTGAGCATGTATTTATTTAAAAAAAATGTACATATAGGATATGTACATTTCGGTTAACCGCTTTTTTACTTATATACATTTGCTTTCAAATTCCCATCCCTAGTAGAAATAGGTGTGAGGGTCGAGATATCTACAGTATTTCTGCTGAATGAATCCTGCAATTGTCCCCCTGTCTCCTGGCGTACACATGTACTGACAAGATCCATATTCAAATCACTGAATTGTAGAAGCATCTGAAATTGAAATGTCAGGTTGAAATACCCATGCCTTGAATTAGAATGTGGAAATAGAAAAGACAAGCTATTGTGTCGCAGTATCTCGTGTTGACATTTGTGTGCATTGTGTTTACTGACTGTGTCAAATACATTGATACCAGATTTGGTGGGTGTGAAAAGCACCGCATTTCCCGCATAAAATGGTCAAGCTTTTTTATCCTGTAGTGTATTGTAATTAGACTGCAGTCTCATTCTCCCACTCCTAATCAGTTATCTTTGGATCTGCTAATGTGGAGGTATCCTTCTCTTTTTTCCAGTGTATGTGTGTGTTGTATAGCTGTAATCCAAAACAAGGCCTGATCAAATGAGAGGATAAAACCCAATTACCCAGTAGGCAGTCCTGAGTCATCTTCCATTTGTTCCAGCCATTTTCTCCTCTATCTCCTCCTCTTTATCTCGACTTGTATGGTTTACTCAAAGACCACCCCAGCTGATTGTAATCTGTAGGTGAAAAGAAATGAGATGAAAAAAGGTGAAGAAGAAACTGAAGTGATAGAGTGAGCTAATCGATGCCAAGCGGCGCGCTCACAGGGATACTCTTTTCTCTCCTCAGTGCAATCTGCCAGTGCGATAGTGAAGTTTGTGTGTGTTGGGCATCTGAGGGGACCAATTAAGGGATGGCAGGGCAGGAGCCTGAACGCTGGCTCTCTAATAGCCTGCAGGCTGCAGCGACCTGATCCAGAGTCAGTCGATAACACCCCGTGCGCTCAGCCAATGAATGCCAACAATCAAAAGAATTCTCTCAGTCAGAATGGAAAACATACTCTTGCATATTAAACACATTCTTTGTTTTTGATTTTAAGCCAAATTACACCACAGCGACATGTTTGCCAGTAAATTGATGTCATGGTGAATATTGTATTTATCCCTAGGTTTTGTGACAGGGAAAAACACATGCATAGGATGTTAAAGTAAACATTTGAAATACGCCTATAGAATACAAACATTTATATAAACATTGGAAGTTCAAATAAAAATGTTCAATAAGCAGATACATTAAAATAGAATACAAATATGTACTGTATACAAACATAGAAAGATTTATTAATAATGTGAAATAAAATAAAAAAACAATATTTATATAAACATAGGAAGTTAAAGTGAACATTTTCAATAGGCAAATATAACTAAATATTCATATAAACATAACAAGTTGAATAAGAAAATGTGAAATAAGCAGATAAAAATAACTTGGATTACAAATATTTATATCAACACAAGATGTTAAAGTAAAAATATGCACAAAGCAGATCAAATAGAATGGGAAAAATATTGTTTTAATAAAAGAAGATGAGTACAAATGTTCACATTGTACTCCAATGATAGAGACCTTTTCTGTATGCCGAGGCAGTCAGTGTCAGACAGTGCACAGCGGGCTCTTGACCTTTGCAAAAGATTAGAGGATTTGCCATCTTTTTGAGCTTTAAGTACACTGTCTCTGAGCGTATAATGTGCCGCTGTGTGTGTGTCTATTTTTCTTTGTTGGGCTGGGTCTGCTTTATGACTTTGTTGTGTGTTGAATACAGTGTTTGGTGCAGCCCTCACACACTGAGAGAATGCACCGCTGACATTCAGCTGCTTCTCTGCTGACCTACAAGGTGTATGATAACCAGAACAGCGGGTTTGTTTTTCAGGGCTAATGGAGAACACTCCCAAGGCAGAACATAAAGCAATGATGTTGTGACCCATCTCTAAGGGATTCTGTTCACTCTTAGCATCTCCTCTAGATGGGGTAGAGTCCATAATGGAATGTGAAGGGCTTCAATTTAATCAATAGCCATAGATATCGTTTACCCAGCTCTTCCAACGCTTTAAATTACTCGTCTACTTACAGTATGTTCCTTTTGTGCATCTGCAGTTCTACCTCATGTGACTTAGGCAATCTTCTGCAAGATGACTGACTTCTCTTATCATGTTGTTAACAATATATCTATGAGATTCTTCGTTTACCTGATGCGGATTTATGAGTGCTTTTCTGGGACTCATGCCTGAGGCACGACAAGGACTCTGGGAAGTCATTCTTGCTCGTATTACCACTCCATAATACAGATTATAGAGTAAAGAGTACAAAAGAGTCATCTTTAACCTTTTAATATAAAATATATATATGTTTGTATATTCAAAGAGAATGCCTGTCTATTTCCTGTGTCTAAAGAGTCAAGATAGCGGTATCATATTATCTGTTGGTCTCTTTCCATGACTTTCGCCGAACACATCTTGAAACGTACTGTCCAGGTTGTTGTGACATTAGTTATAAACATTTCATTCTCCCCTGAAGATGAACCACAGCCCTGACTTTCTTATTTTAGGACTTGGATGTTTTAATGAGGATTGTTCTTTCTCTTTAAAGAATATCTTGAGACTTAAAAACATTAAGAACACTGTTTGCTGTTTAATCTCTTCAGTCTAAGTTATTTTCCACAAACACACAGGTATATGTTATGGCAGTATGCTCATGTTTGCCCATATCCATATATCCATTTTGACAAATTGTCATTTTTCCCAGAAGCACTATTCATGGCCCAGAGCTTACAACTGTGTAATCATTTCCCACATTGTAATTTGTTGCCCGTGCGTATTGTGTAACATAATATAATATATAGTATAATACATTTGGAAGCTCTGGTTTCTTTGGGCTTGAGAGAAGCACGGGGGAATATAGACTATACTTTAAAGCTATGTTGTTAACTGTGAGGAGAAATGGTCTTCCTTACTCTTACTTACCGAGATTATGAAAAACAGCTTGCGCACAAATCTAATAGAAATTCACATTTTACAAAAGCTTAATGTGCACTTGTTCTAAAGCAGTGCAGAATAAAAATAACATGTGCACAGGCTTTCTATTTTATGCCTTACATTAAATTAATGATTAAATATGCTACACAGTGATTGCCAAGATACTATATAAATGTATTTATATAGGATTGTGTCTGACTGCCTGTGCCTTTGTGTGTGATTGGGCGATTCTCTCCAGTGTACTTTATGGAGGCCAATAAATCTCATGTGGTCTAATGGTGGTTGTAGATGCTATTGATTTTTCTGCATCTGTTTGTTATGGTCTTTCCATCCTATATCATTACCCATTCTTCTCAATTCATCTCTCTTTCATCTCTTGAAAATGGGTTCATACTATAGGTAAAAATACCTTTTTGTTTCTTTCTTACTGAATACTTTATCGCCATCGAGCAAATGCAAGATGCTGCAAAAATATGAATGTTTATCGGGCAGTCTGTGCAGTGTTGATTTACTGAATCAGCAAGATTTTACAGTGTGTGTATATACAGTAGTCAAGTGAACACCAGACTTTTTGTTTACCACCATTCTTCATCTTTGCCCCACCTGCTGTGTTTCTTTCTATCCGTTATTCATTCCTTCATTTACTTCCCCAACTTGTGACATAATATTGTATACTTACTTTACAATGCTTCACCAGAGCTGCGTTTTATTATGTGTTTTTTATTATAATGCGCCCCACATGATTAAAGTGCTAATGGCCTGAGACGAGTGTCTTGTTGTAGGGAGAGGCCTGCTGCCCTGTGGCTCTGTGCTTCATCTCTACGCTCTACAGTGTTTGAGAGTATTTCTTAAAGCGGAGAGTTGGAGATATACAGCACAATATTGTAGTTTAACAGCATTCAGTTATAAATGGTTGTATACTACAGTTTCTATCGTACAAGTTTGTCTAAGTGAGGGCAAATTAACATTGTATTTCTCTTTTTTTTCCTACCGAGAGAGCATAGTCATTACTCTCAAATAAAGTCACTAGTAGTCAGATATAATTAAACACAATTTGTTTGATGCATTTGTACAGATGACCTTCCTTTTTGTAGTGTGGACAGTTTCCAAAGAAAAGCTCTCAAAATACAGTCATTCTAAGACTTATTTTACGCATACAGTTTTTCCTTCAGTTGAGTTGAGATTGGAGTCTTTGGAAATCATAGTATATTTGGATGCATTAGATTTATTTAAACATCTTTATCGAAGGGCCTGTTATATAGCAGCATTAGTGTGTAACCATTATATAAATGTAGCCTTATTGTTGAAATGTGCCCACAGGAACAGGCTGTGTGGTAGTTCAGTCCTTTTACTTCCAAACAAAGACATTGCCAACTAGGAAACAATATGTAAATTAGTTGGAGTCGCTATAGAGTGGTGCAGTGACGCGTCCTAAAACCCGGAAGTAAGCTGTGCATGGGTTCCCTCGGCAAAAAAGCAAAGGGCTTTCTCCATAGGATTTTGGAAAATAGCTTGAAATAAGATCTGTGGAAAACGAACCTGTTTGATAAATGCACGTTTTGTTCAGCCGGATAATCTCCACATGTCTACCCTACTTTTACAATTTTCGAATCATAAATCTAATCACCAGAAGCAAAATGCTAACGTTATGCTATAAACGAACTACAGCAGGGTCGCTGCTTCAACGTCACGCCAACTTAAGATCCATATTCAAACATACAGATTCTAAATTGTACAAGTTGAAGCGTTTGTTTTAACAGTTTGCAGGAGGCAGGTACTTGCTTTCGAGCAGAACAGGGGGAAAACAAACTTAGCGGGAGTGTTTACGTGTTCGGCGTAATGCAATTATTTGCTTTCATGTATTTCACACAGGAAATCACGGAAAGAAATAGACCCATAACACATTAAAATTCAGATGTTTCATTCCCTTCTACTGTTAAATGTGTTTTCCTAATATTGCAATGAGGGCACGAGATAAGTTTGTGCACAGATGGAAGGCTGACAGGCAGGTAGGCCATCCAGTTATTTTAGCCGAGCACTTAAGATATTCATTGCTATCGGGATGTTAAGAGCATTCCATGGAATATAACAAAAAGTGTATCTCGAGCCGGTTTCTCAAACTTACCTACCCCACTTTTAACTGACATTTGAAGCCATACACTGGAAATACAATATCTACATTTTTCAATTATGTATTTGTTTTTAAGAAGTATTTATGACATTTAAAAAAAAAAATTCAAAGATAATTTGTCATTTTTAATGACTCTGTTGTCTTCATGTCAAAATGATGCATTTAATGCATAGCCTGTGGATAGACACCATTTTTCCACTGTGAAGAAGTAAAGAAGGTTTGTAAGTTATCAAATGCAACCAAAAATAGTGATGAAAAACTGTATCACATATGTACGAGAACATAACCTGAAAATATCAAAGATATTTACGCTTGTTTTCAAAAACGACTTCCAAAACATTTAACACGTCCAAAAATTATGCCAGCACGATAACATAGTAAATAACATATTGCTATTTTATTTAGTACTGCCAAAATCATGCACCACCTCATAAATTAGCGAAGACTTGCCTGAAACGTCCTCGTTCTCTTAGCACCTCCCTGCTCTTCTCTGGAGCTTATGCAGATGTTGTTCAAAACAGATGGCAGCGAGGGGATGTGTAACTGCAAACTTGTTGTCATCCTTCAAATCTGGCTGAGGGCGAGAGCTGCTGGCAAGTCAAACAGCAGAGCTCATGTCTAAGTCATCATCTCACATCTGAGCTGCTAATAATAATAACCAGCGAACATTGTGGATCAATCTGTGGCAACTGGATCTTTCCTCATTTCACCTCCTCTTGAGGACGGGTCTTTGCTCATTATGAGGCTGACATTGATTACAAGCAGCGTAGAGCAGAGGCAAGGCGGTCATTAGGAATTCTTTTTCATCATGGCCACACCTTCTTTTGCATGGTTGGTGCTTTGACGTTTTTTTTTTCAGGATTGAGGAAGCTATGCATGCAGAACAAAGTCAATGCTTTGTCAGAGCCTCAGATTCTAGTTTCTTCCACTGGACTGAGAGCAGGTCATTAAACAACTCCAATTTGAAAACTTTTCCCCTTCCACTTATATATTCATAGAGAGCCTCACATCACTATTTAAAGGAAAGCATCTATATAACATGAATCCATCTGGCTGCATTGGTCCTTAAGAGCTTCTGAGCTGCTATCCAAAGGGGGTTTAAATCTTTTTGAATTAATGTAGATGAACTGTTTTCATCATCCAGGCAGGACTACAGCCTATGTTTCAGTTTGCACAATTCAGTGAGACAACTCACGTGTTCTAATATGTTTATTACAGCAGCATATAGTTTGAGTTTGGCGTCTAGGCTTGGGCCTCATCACTCCACAGATTTACAAAGAACATTGAGTGATGATTAGATAAATATCCCCCGAGCCTACAGGTGGGAGCTGGGGTGGAGCTGGGGTGGTGGGGGGGCAGGCGAGCAGCAGCAACATGAAACACAGCAGCAGCAACATGAACGTAGCAATAGCAAGTAGGGCTGTGCGATTATGGCAAAAATCATAGTCACGATTATTTTGGTCAATAATTGATATCACGATTATTAAATACGATTATTCATTGACTTTGAAAACATCCATTTATTGAACTTTAAAACAAATACAAATAATAATTTGAACAGTATCTTTTTAACTGTTGATTACCCTGAACGTATAATTCAACTGAAAAACCAATACAAAAATAAATTAAATAAATGAAACAATTTAAATAAATAATATCAAAATAATAAATACCAATAAACAAGATCAACAAATATTTTGGAGCGCACTTCCCCAAGCTACTAAACATATATAAATATGATAAATACAAATAAATTAGACTAAAATTAATTAGATCAAATATGTTGCAGTGCACTGTCACAACCAAGCAAAGCAAAATAATCTTTTTTTTCGATTATGTTGTTTTCATAATTGTGGCAGGCCAAAATCGTAATTGCGATTAAAATACGATTAATTGCACAGCCCTAATAGCAAGTGAACACAGCAGGGCAGCAGCAGCATAGCGAGGCAGAGGCAGGAAGACCTGGCAGCTTAAATAGAGCGGCATGTTTAGGAGAATGTGTTTGGTTGGTTGTAAGAGGGACGAGGTGCGTCACGTGTTAATGTATCATTGGTGCTCGAGTTGACTGCCTGAACTAGCTCGCAGGCTTCGCCCCATTTGTGGCAGTATTTTACTGAGTTTAGAAGGCATTTTACCCAAGTTCTTGGACGGACTACTATTGTAGAAAAGGGTAGTTGGGTGCATTACCTAAAAAGAAACCAGCAATTTGGACGGACTCCTAGCAAATTGTAGAGGGAGAACTGCTGAGCAAAATGTTCTGTTTTTTGGTTTCAGGTGTAGGGTTGCAAAGGGGCGGAACATTTCCGGTAAATTTCCATGGGAAGTTAAGCTGGGGAATTTTGGAAATATTCCATATTTGAAATTAATTAATTAATTAAAGTTTTCCGCACTCTCGCGGGAATATCTCTGCGAGCGAGCTTAAGTTTCTTAACTTAACTTTTGATTGCATGATATAGCCCAGCGGAACACCTTCGTCACACATGTTGCTACTTGTTTGTACCATTTTCAGGCGATTTGTAATCTGTTCTAGAAAAACGATGTGTTTTGGGATATTTGGGGAGTTAGGTGGTCCGCGAGTGTTTTTTTTATTGGTTAAGTGGTCCTTGGTATGAAAAAGTTTGAGAAACACTGTACTAGATGAATACATTTGTATGTGATATTTGCAATTTAAACATTAAATAAATATATTACCCCATAATATCATCAACACTTACTTCACTTTGTGTAGTCCACAGGCTCAAATGTGTGGCTTCATTTGTCTTGTGCTTTGGGCTCAAAAGTGTGATCCAGTCTTCTAGAAATCATCTGTGCATGTGATGGAGGAATGCACAGTGCCTGTAGGGGGTGTGGTCTCAATAGCCATGCAGTAAGCAGTGTGCTATGTGCATGTGTACTTGAATGGCATCTGTTTGTTTTAGTCAAGATTATGCTGAAATATACTTTCCCCAACTATATTTAAGTTCCCTATGAAGAGCCAACCTTCAATTTAGAAAATGCCCAGTTTATTCCCATAAATTCCCGTTTATTCCCGTGAATTCCCGTTAATTACTGTTAATTACCGTTAATTCCCATGGAAAGTTTCCATCTTTGAAAATTCCCGGAATTTTGCAACCCTATTCAGGTTACATATTTAAGAAAAGTATCTTATTAGTACTAAGTTAAAGTGTACTGTGGTTCCTGCTAACACCTCTAGAGGCCTCCTTCCCTGTGCTTTGATACACTCAGCCTTACACACTTGTCAAAGTTAAAGATATCAACTCCCACAGCCGAACTCCACACAGGAAAGAGGACTCATACAGACATACGTTTCACAGGCAATTTAGTAAGAAATTACAACTTGTTACAGGCCTAGTTACTGCCCTGGCAGGGGAAGCAAGTGTGAGTGACACAACAACTACATGTAGGTACTCTCAGAACAAAGTTTATTGCAAATAAGTAAAATAAAGATTGACAAACAAATCAGAAATGATGGCTGTTCAAAAGGCTGCCGACACACGCCGCTGTAGTTGACAGAGAGAGTGTGGGTGGACCTGACGGGGCTTTGAAAGGCTCGCCAACAGGTGCCAGGAAATAAAGGGCGGATGGAAGGAGCGTTTCCAGGTTGTCTGAAAAACAAGAGGTATAACAGCAGAGCAGCTCCGGCCATAACAGGCCTGCAGTGGGGCTGTAGGCAGGAGGCAGCAAACAGGATACTGGCAGGAAGCTGTAGTAGGAATACCTTATAGGGACATAATAAGACGAGGAACAGGTGTGCAGGCAGGTGGCTGATCTGAAGACTGTCAGGGTGGGAAAACAGAACAGGGCCGACAAGTGGGCACGGGAGGAAATGACAGATTCCTGTGGGAAATGGTGACAGGGAAGGCAGCATTAACATGACACTTCTGAATGAGACACACTAATGTGCAAATGTAATGCAGTTCATCCAAAGCAACATGTCAGAGGATGAAGGGAGCATTAACCTCACTCAATGAACACCATTCATTGTTTTTGTACTTCATCCTAAAGTGGACACTTTTGTTGAAGTTTTATGATGTGTATTTGCAACCTAATAAAATAAAATGTTTGATGCATTGCAGACATTCTAAGAAATGTAGCTAATTTCTACAAAAATAATAAATACTGTAATTGTTCTTCCATTGCATAGGCAGCACACAACGGTATTTATAAAATGTATATGTAAAAAGGCAGAGGCCCAGATTCCTCTGCTGATCCTTTACCTTTTATCCCAAGGCATAGTTGATAAATAATCTTTGGATCAATTTCATACTGTAATTAGGCTAACTCTATATGTCTTGAGTAGTTGAATATTATGAAATTGTGTTTTCTGTGTTTTGAAGAGAGTAATGAATGTTCCCTTCCATACAAAGCTTCAGGGTTAAAGCATAATATGCAGAGGCATTTATATTTAGATGATTATGAGACATCATTTCTACCTCACCTTCCTTTGTGCTTATTCTGTCAGATCCAGACATCATTTTCCAGACATATGTATGAACTTTAAATTCACAGAAATGTATGCCTAAAAGCTTTGATCCGCCTGCTCTTTATTTCCCTCCCTCTCGCTCCTCAGCAGGTAGCAGAGCATTAACCTTTTGCCAGTGTTTCTAAAATGAGGACTGGGGCGGTGGGATTCTTGTACCCCTATAATACATCCACAATCTCCAATGTCTCTGCTTCTTGCCCCTGTGGACCTCCGTATTCATGCAGAAATCAGTGCTCAGTAAAGGTGACTGTCTTTGATAGAGTACCATTAATGGTAAACATGATGCAGAAGGCTTTGAGCCCACCAGAGGAAGGGAACATATTTAAAACAGCGTTCAGAGGTTTCGCTGTTTCTCAAATTGGACCTTCAACTCAATGAACTTATTTGGAGCACATTGTATAATCCCTTTTAGACTGATTAATTGCTTTGGAAAATAACTACTTTAATTCTTTTCAACACTTATTTGCTCTTGCATTTATAATGGTTTAATTAAGTAAACTAAATTAAGTCATATCCGGTTTTAGGCTTCTAACTACATTAGCTTAGGATTGGGAAAGTGAGAGGCCTGCAACTCCACTTTCTCTCCTCAAACTAAAAGCTAGTGTTTTTGCTGACTTGAAGTACAGATATGACTCCAGTGCCCCTTTTTTTCTTCTTCACACATTTACAATCTATACGCTCCCCCACTGCTCGGTGCTCATGGGGATCATTCTTATGCAAGTTGGAATGAGGCTGTCACAATAAAAAAAAAAGAATTCTTACTGTAAGTGTAAATGGAAAACAACACCACTCCTTCTAGGCTCTAACATATTTTAATTACATTGATCCAGGAAACAACCCGCAAGGAGAACAACGGCATCAGTCGTTTCAGCAAAACAACATATTTGGGATAAATAAGACCTATATTGGTTACATAAGTTAGGATGGAGTAAATGAAGCCGAGTTACATTGTTGTATAGCGACTCGGCCCTGTGTAGGAAGGAGGCTGGGAAGGATGTGTCAAAAACATCTTTAACACTAGAAACGTCTCTCCTGTTCACAACCAACACAAGACATGTTTGATTTTGAGATGGACCATAATTGTTCCAAAACCTTTACAATTTATTTTTCTCTTGTAACCATGAGAAAAAATAAATAAAAGTTGTGTTAATATGAGATTATTATTAGCTGTTATTATGCCATGATAGTCGAGGTCCTTGACCAAATTGTGGAAACTGGATGACTTAAGGGAGGGATATGTTGTCTGCCCTCCCGCTCTAACTAATTTAGTTATTTGTATTGAATTAGTTGAATAATAATAATAAAAAGTAACTAAGGTTTTTTATTTCCCATCATGGATTTGTAACAGTTTTGCAAAGCCCAGACAGATGATGTTTTCCTGCCGATAGTGGTGTGAGATCAAAAAGGGGCATGAACAAACAATATGTTTGTGGTTTAATTTGTTAGGCATTTTTATATCGACAGTTTGCATCAATCTTAGTTATATTTCCCCATATCCTGACAGGCCGTACGCACCATTACCTTCCACTTGTCTAAGAAATATTACACATGCTCTTGCACCTCTGCCTTTTTTGTATTTCTGGTAGACGTCTCCCTTCTGAGATTGCTCTAAAATTGTTGCATCAACCCGTTCCTTGTACTCGCAGGGGGAGTGATAGTAAGAACAAAACAGTGATTTCTTCTTGTAAACAGTAAGTCAGAGCTCAGTAAACGTCTTGCTGCTGCATTGCAGCATCGACTGTAGAGCCGTAGCTGGTGGAGGAACTGATATCCAACCACCTTATTTAATCCTTTTCTTGGTGAATGTTTATTCATGATTATGCATACCCTGGCTCCTGGAAAAATATTCAGCTTTGTGCTAAGATTGAAAGTAATGTCACTGCAGTGTGACTGTCTCTGTAGTTTCATACCAAGTGTATTTGATCCGCCACAGGAGACCATGCTATTTAATGAAAAGTAGCATGGTTCAGATTTAGGACGAGGGTCCCATCGCTGGGTAATTGCCTTTGAAACCCTGATGAACCACCAATGAATTAAATGCAGTTATAAAGTCTCATTTGGAATAGAGATGAAGCAAATTGGGATCATAAGTATGTCATGGATGATGGTACACTAATATTTGATCCGAGATAAAAAGATGAAATGATGAATCTCCGCCATCTGCTCTCTCTTATTGTGGACCTGTGACACACATTAGAACGCTGATGTGTAGTGATGTGTGGAGCTCAGCCTAACCTTTGGAGAAAGGCTAAGAATAAACACTTCAATAAACCTGTTGTGATGGCCGCTAGCTGTTGCTACCTGGACCTTCAGACAGTGCAGCGGCGTGGAAAGGTCACTTGTCCCAAACATATGGGTAATTGGGCCTAAAATACCACCTGGCATGTTTTATTTCCAGGAGGTGCACTGGACTGGAATCATATAGACAGGGAAGTATGTTCAGTAGGAACATATAACAGTCAAATGTATCTTATGAGATATTATTGCTAATACATTTGTAGCACCAAAGTATGACATTTGTAGACATTTAGAAATGTGTTTAAGTGTATGTTTTTTATGGGCTTTAATATTTGTAAGTCAAATATTTATTCTTAGACAATAGACAAAAAGTTATTCATTAACAATTCTTACATATCATAATTAGAAACTACTGGAATATAAGATATAAATGATGATGGTCTGTGCAGTTTGTCATCAAAAAACCAATATGTTCTTCATATTCAAAAACCTCCACAATGTAAAATCAATTACCTTCCTAAAACCTGCATTCATAGCGAGAAACACAGCGTAGGGAAATGTCACCGGGAAGAGCAGAAATTAATGTCAGTACGCTCAGGGCTCGTTTCATGATTGAATGCTTCCTGACAGATGGCATCCTGTCCTGTGTTTGTCATTGCAGTCATCGTGGTCAATTCTTAGAAAACTTTCTATTGATTTTCGCACATTTATCTCAACGTCAGGACATTAGTGGGAGGTTCCAATGTTTGCAAAGGGAATGATTTCCTCCTGTCAGTGGAGAAGGACATCAATATGAGTCATTGCAGTCGCAAACGCTCGAGCGTAGCCTCGGAAGTGAAAAAAGGTCTCTCTCTGACCTCTCTTTGTGTGTTTTATTTACACATTGTATTTTTAGACTGAACTTGAATCACAAACTAAACTCTGCTTTTTAAATGTATTTTCAGGAAAACGGGCAACAAATAACATTTATATTTTTGACTGAAAAGCAGCAATTGACTTTACTATTGGACAAAAAGGATTGGTGTTTCTTTTTGTGATTACATTTTACATGAACTTATTTAAGACAGAAACACAGAACAACATGGTATAATATACATACACATACATATGAATACAATGTAAAAATAACATACAGCTCCCTTAGAAACAAAACAGAAAGGGAAAAAAACGTTTTACACGAAAACCACCCTCCCTACTGGGTCAAGTGCCAATAGGTCATGAGTTGCATAAAGTTACACATACTCACACAAAAACATTTTAAAAGAAAAAGAAATGGTAGCCAATTTTTCAATGCAGCTGCATGCCACACATTCAAATGTTTCTGGCAGCTATCGTATAAGTCGTAGCAGTGTCATACAGATGCCTTTTTATTGATGTATTATCTTCGAATGCCAAAGTTTGTACTATAGTTTTTGTTAAATGTTTGTAGATGTGATGCAGGGTGTACTTTTATTAGAGATCTTACCAGATGAATTCCCGAAGCACATATTACAGTTGGAGTTTCTTACCTCTACATTACTGTTTAAATATTGTCTTCAGATCTCCATTTACAACAAAGCTTTCTAGTTTCATTACTCTTGATGTTATTCACTCTTGTGGAGGTGGGAAATTGCTGTTCACTCAGAAATGCCAACGCCGAGGGGAGTTGGCAAGCTCTGATCTGCGTTAAGGGCGCACATTGATCTGACCCGTGCTTGTGATTCCCCGTGGACCGACCACACGCAACCCCCCTCCCACTGCTGGCTGATGAGTGTGGGAGACCACGAGCTGCCCTCTGCATTCTCCGCTTTTCCTCCTCCTGGATTTTTTGTCTTACTTTTGCGATGATGAGTAAGGGCTCTATCCTGCAGGCATTTCACTGGCAGCCCTCTACACCTCTCCCTGCCTGCTTCTCTCCATCTGTTCTTTTTTTTAAAACACCAGTGTCAAAGTTCTCAGCTCTCATCTCTAGGCAGGTTTGCACTTTGTCTTAATTTGAGCGCTGTTGTTTTCATCCTGCCATTTGAGCAACCGCAGGAAGCAAAGAGCAGCTTTGTAGATTTCTGCGATCTACTCCTACACCACGGAGCAACTAATTCCTCTGGTTTGAAGTCTTGTTTATTGGTTAGAGTTGTTTCAGGACCTGGTGGAGAAAGACGGGGGATTGGGTAACTTTTCAAAAGTCTCTGTCAGCAGCCCTGTGGAAATGGAAAACTGGGGGATTGAAGTAGTTGCTCAGTCACTTCTGTACCTGAAAAATGATTCTCATTTGTATTTATGTTCATTAATATTCTGCTTCTATGAGTAGTCCTGTGGCATTTTATACCTGCTGAATGAGGGTGTAATTATGCTTCCTATCAAAACATTTGGGCAGGATATAGCTTGTAAAAAGTCTATGTGAGCTCAAGCAATATACAAGAAGTCATCGTGAGTAACTGTACCATAGAATGAATCAATCATAAATGTGCATGACTGAGTCGACTTACAGGTACTGTAGGTTCCCAAAGATAAATAATTGTTTTTATTGTTATTATTCAAGAAGGAACATCTGAAAAGCAATGTCTCCTTAATTAAGCTTTTTCCTAATCCCACACTTTCATTACAAAGTAAAGTAATAATTCAGTGTTTTACAAGAGTCAGGGTTAACAAAATAATAGCCGATATTTGAGTTGTGCAGTGTACCGCTCTGAAAGTGCACTGTGTGTTTGTTACAGACTGTTTGCTTTCTGTTCAAGGAGACACTGTTATTGGCGTCTCTGCGGTATCTCTGACTCTCCTGAATAACACATTGGTTTTATGTATGATCTCTAAGTATATTCTAGTGAGACTGTCGGCCCGTCTCAGTTTGGCATTGAAACGCTTGAGTTCTGCGCAACTTGCTGAAAGTATTTTTATTTATAAATGCTCACCATACTGACTTTCTTTCTCAATGTATCTTACCTATAATTATGACAAGTCTATTATTCACCACCCCTGCTCTCTTACAGTAGTCCTGCAGCATCACACTGAACACATGGGAAGCATTTCATGTTACTTGAGCAGGTCTCCCTTGAAAAAGAGGTCAATGATCTCAATGGGATACACCTGGATAAATAAAGGTTTGAAATGAAATGAATGTTTTAGGGTCGACTCTTAAACATGCGAATAATAAATAATAATAAAATCCTAGCCCAAAATTTGAATTATACTTATGTCATCATCCTCATTAAATCAGTGTTTGACAAGTTGTAGAGCTAAACCCATGTTGAATATATTATTGGTCCTAATTATGGTTATATTCATGTATTTTGAAAATGCATCTGAAATTTAAATAAATATAATCGTAATTCATTCAAAAAACATTATATAAAGCAAATACGACATCATATTTAAATGAATTGAATCAGCTATTACTTATAACTTTACCACAAACATGAAACTTGACCAAGAAAGTAGTACAAATATGTGTGATGAAATGAATTGACTCAAATCTGCCTCATGGCCTTACGTCTTGATGATTGAAACTAAGAACATGGGAGTGTCTATACGTTAAATACATGATAACAGAATAGGGGAACTGGAAGACTTACATTTTAAAAAATTAATTAATTCAAAATGCAATAACCCAGTTGTGCAACCATTAGTTCTGCTCCAACAGACTCCGAGTTTAAGTGATTCATTAGGACAAAAAAGAAGCGCTCAGCCTTGGGAAACACTGGCTTGCTGTAAAACACTCAACACAAACTCATTGGCTCACCTTATCTTAGCTTTACAATGGGTGTTGTGCTAAAATCACAGCCTCTCATTGCTTTATACAAGTGGGCTCAGAGTAACCTTCATGTTTAAACTCTGGTGAAATGCTGATCAGAGCAGACACACTTTATGGTGAGGAAATACTGCTTTCATTTCATATTCCAGTAATCATCTCCATATTAGTCTTGAGTGTTCCCAATAAAACACAGACCATGGGTTTAGCTGACAGCCTTTCTCTCACCAAACGCCAACAAGAACGGACCATCTTAAGTCCTCTGATCTTCAACCCATTGAATCCAATCCAATTCCAACATGTCAGAGTATCTGTTACGCTGTTAAGCTTGATGTTAATGCACATGTAATGACTGCTTGCTTATTTTAACTCCTTTATTCTTGGATTTCTCCCTGTTGGTAGCGTTTGTGTTCTGTGTATTTAGAACTTTCGGGCTCATAATAATAATACATGTAATTTATACAGCACCTTTCAAGACAGCACACACAAAGACGCTTGTATATACTTATATATACAGTATCTTACTTTACAGTTTTAGCATCCTAAAATTGGATAATTAGCACTTAATGTAGAGTGGGCTACAGCTGAGGCTAATATTAATGGCATGATTATGCAGATATTTGATTGTAAAAAAAAATTTGAGTAATTTCACAGCAATAGTTGTTGAGACAATTTAGACCAGTGGTGACCGACTAATAGACCGCCGGAATTTCCATCCAGAGAGCCACATGGTTAGCATGGTTTGATCAAATGTGTAACATACTTGGATTACGTATAGATACATGCGTAGATTTTTTTTATTTCTTCATCTCCAGCTGTTTGTCACATTTCACTCTCTGCTTACGATCTGTGAAAAATTGATTTAGATGCTTGCAAACTGATGTAAACAAAAACGTGTGTGATAAGCTAAGTGCTAATTAATATTAGCACTGTCTAATTTCAGTAGAAAGATGCCAAAGAGTTACAAGGTGCCAGACCTAAGGGAATAGCTTTTTCAATGAGGAGGTAAAAACTTGTGGTATTCAGTCTGTAATGTTAATTTGATTGTGTTGTTAGTGGAAATAAAACATATTGTGCATAAATTATTCGCACTGACTCAGAGCGCACTGACGCGCTCCAACGTTAAAATCTTTGCCATAGTTTAGGTAACAGAGACTTATGATATGCAACAAGACCTACAGTATTCATATCTGAGTGATAATCTGTTTAAACTTATTCAGACATGTGCATA
>NW_022987547.1:13008539-13102103 GCF_902827165.1 Trematomus bernacchii
GTCATTCGAGTTTTAGCTATCTTCTCTTTTCCATCTGTTTCTGTTCCCTAGCTTTCTTTCATAGTCCTCAACAAAGCTAGAAATGGCTCCGCACATTCCTCGAGGCTTCATATCCCTTTCTTGTGAAAGCGAACATGTTCAATTATTAAATAAGTAAAAGCTGCCTTAATGTTTTATGAATGGTGTACAGTATGCGCTCTCTGAAATACCCTTTTCAGAATGTGTGGATTCTGGATGTAAGGTGAACTGATTATAGGAACAGATCAAACGGTGTTCATGTCTATTAAGTATGTTTTTGTTTTTATATTACTTATTAAGGGATGTATGAAGGATGTCTTCATGTTCTTCCTCAGCTGGAACTATGCAGTATGTTTTTTTAGCTGTTCTCTAATCATGACAATGTTCTTTCTTTCATGCATTGTCTGCTTTTGATATTATTTCTACTATTCCTCTCACATCTATTCCATACTGCTACACCCTTACAGTCTATTGAATCAGCCGAGAATCTCTGATCATTCAGATTGCTATCTATCAAGTGTGCATTGTGACCTTGGGAAGGTGCAAGAATCACTACTCAATCAATGCTATTAATTAATCACATTTCCTACTGGAGTACTACAGAGCAGCAGTCAGGTAGTGGAAAACACGCTTAACTGCTTATGTGAACCTCTGTGTAACGGAGGTCTAGGGTTCAAAGTTTGAGATATGGCCAGTAGCACTTGAAGCAGCCAGTCATTAATGTCCACATGCCTGTCTCTGCACTCTCCCCTCACTTCTGTTAGCCTGCCACTTCTTTCTGATGAGGAAATATTGAGTGGAGAGCCGCAAACCCCAGGGTTGTGTCTCAGCAGCCTGCGGATGTGCTTGAACTGTGAAAACGAGAAAGGAGGGGGAGGAAGAGGAGGTGGTGTTGTGGTAAAGGTGGGAGAAGGGGGCATACAGTTCCCATGCAGGTGGAATTGTTTTCTATCTGCTGAACTGGAAAACATTTCAGAGAAAATGTGTGGGAGGTTTCGGCTGAGGGATGTCAAACCTCTGTGCTGAATAGTAAAGCTCCAGAATGCAGCACTGAAATCACTCTTTTGAAATGCGAGTTTGATCTGGAATGTATTTTTCGTATGCTTTCATATAAGCAAAGTGAAGACAGTATCACTGGGGCTTCAATGAATAAGTTAAGAAATATCAAATATTAGAAAGAGGTCTTCAAATTGCTTTTTTGGTATAACCAACATCTTTGAAGCATAGCCTATAGGACACAAAACAAATATATTTGTACTTGATTAATGACTTATTATTCATATAGATACTTAAAATATGTACTTTATGGAAAATACACATATATGTTCTGTTTATCAGGAGTTATTCCTGCTTTTTCAACCATTAGTATCGGCAAACAGGAAGTGATACATCAGGCACTTTTAAAAGCCTTCCCTGTGATTACTATTCAAATATAAATACAGGATTTCCACAAACTCATCAGAAGGTATCGCTCTCAAAGGTCATAGAGTGAAACATTTACCAGCCAAAAATACTTTAAATCAATGATGTTTTGATTATTATTTAAATAGTCTATAATCAATTTACTTATACCAACATACTTGATGACATTGTGACGTGTTGAAAGTGCTCGCTCGTATAGGATAATAATTACAGAGCTTATATCATTGTTTAGCTGTCCTGCCCTAAATGCTGGTTTACCTTCTGCAGGCAGCTGCTTCCTCTGAAACATTTCAGAAGCAGGCAGACAGTTAGCCACAAGCTGGTTACCATAGTGAAGCATTATTTTGGTCATTTATTTATAATTCTGACATGATTTAATTAGAGGCAATTAACATTTTTGAAACATTTCTCACATTATCTTTAAAAAATATTTTGAAGTGATCATGTTGTGATTATTCAAAAAGAATCTGGACCAAACAAGGATTTTTATTAAGTCTGTAGAAAAATGGACAGGACTCCTCTGCAGCACCAAAATACTTCATTTAGATTTTTTACGTATTTCTCCTCTTCTTTTGGAATAGGATATTGCACTTGTCTTAACTGCGATGTGATACAATCAATTGTGCAGCCGTTCTCAGAGTTAAAGAACAATAGCGAGCTAAATGACAGTGAATAGCGTTTCCGCCAGGGGGGGGGCGTCTTGCCATCATTTGACGCCATTATTCAGCTCGGGACGCCCTGAACTCGAGCCGAGGGCGTCCAAAAAAAAAAATAATTCGAGAGAAGATCGAGAGTTTTTATCGCTTGAAATGACGAAAAGGAAAAAGGACAAGGCCATCCCTCTGTTGGAGGGGCAAAGGAGTCTGGTGGGATTCTTTTCGGAGTATTGAAGAGCGTTTCCCCGACATCGGCGGTGCCTGCCACAGCACCACACGGAACGTGCGCGATTTGGACGCGATGAGCGGTGCTAGTGGAGCACGCGCGTGAACTGCGAGCGCTGGAGCCTCGCAGCGGCGAAACTGAGGCTCCGTGGTAAACTGTGGTAACATGAAGAGCCGTTTGGGAGCCGAAAGAGCCGGAATTCCCATCACTAATGTAAAGAGATAGTATCTATAAGGGACGGCTCAATTCAAAATTCAAGTCACGTGACACGACGTGACGTCACACCCCGCCCCCCCCGCTCTCTGGGTGAACGCCCTCTCATCCCTTGTCTGGCGGAAACACTGACAGTGAACATGGTTTACTTCTACCAGGTGGCCAGAAAACTCATGCTAAAGTTGTTCTGTAACTGTTGGATGTGTACATATAAACAGTTTTTCAATGTTTGTCATACAAATATTTCCAAGCTGTGTCCACAACTTCTGTCCACCTCCCTAATGTAGCCATGAAGATCTATTACAGCAGGCTAATGTCTAATTAAACCAACTAACACACCTTGACATATCATTTTACACACACTCTGCGGCATGTGGGAGTATGAAGAAAGCATTAAATGAGGCAGAGAGCTGGCTGTCTTTAAGACCTATCACATATCTGCTGAGTTTATCTACGAGTGTTTAAATCCTTCATACTGAATATCCTAGGAGTCAAAGAAACGTGTGATATCAGCAATAGGTATTATGGAGGTGATTCACCGATCATTGTAAGAGATCAGGAGCAGACTCTAAAAGAGAGTTTAAACATTATAGTCAGGTCATGTAATACTCCACTCCTTGAAAGTAAAAATATCTCAGCCTGCACACAGACACGGCCCCGGTCTCACCTCAGGTGTGTTAAACTCACCTCTGTTCAAAGACATGCTCTATAGTGGAGCAGCTTTGATAGAGCAGCTAATACAAAGCCAGTAGTGTATAGTGACTTCTCTTCATTCATGTTGTCTGTTTTTCTTTTTGCTCGGCTTTCCATCATCACACCTTACTGTTTTACTTGCTGTCTCTCTTCACTCCCCTTTTCTGTTTCTTTGAAGTCTCTCTCATGTTGGGAACATTTGTTCTTTTATGTTTTGTGTGTCTCTTCAAAAGGTTTTGGGTAAAGCAGTTTATGGGTTGTAATTATAGCGCCTACCAAAGAGCAAGGATTAAGGTGACTTCATTCAAACAAAAGATGAGTCTTAAAAACTGGGTTGCAGAAATAACATTTTCCCCTGGTAGGTAGAGGAAGTCTGGGAGTTTTGCACCATTTTTCATGTTTGTTATGACGTTAGTACAGCGCTTACAGTAAGTGAGGTGTAACGGCTTGAAATGTTGACGTGCCAGAAGTTATTAACCCCAGTCGACGGTTCTGACGTGTGACAAACAGTGAACAGCGAATATTTTGAAAAGTGCGTTAAGGTCAATAAGCTTTTAACAGATCTAATTTCCTCAAGCACGCTGTACTGCTTGATGTGTAAAAGCATAATAAATTGTGGGCTGCAACGTAAAGGTCCTGTAATGCTATGAGGGTTACGCGTTAACAATTACTGCGTTCAATTATGGAAGCCAGAGCATGCAGTGATCTCTGCAGCCGGCCATGCAAACACTGGTACAACTCTTTAAGCTTTATGTGCTTAATAAAAGTGTTTCTGCAATACAGGGTGGAAACAAGCGGCCAGTGTAAAGTGCTGCAGCCGCCCTTGAAGAGAGTCACCTCCAGCCACGCAACGGGTGTATTGTGCTCTCCAATGTTATTTGTATAAACAGCTATTGATCCTAGGGGGAGGACTGGCACTAGTCAGCAACTTTATCAACAGCTGAAAAGAAATTAAATTACATTTTTTGATGGATGCTCCTGTCAGGCAAAAAGAAAAACAAATGCCTCCAGCGTCAGGGGCTGCAATCCTTGCCAAATTGTCCAGGTAAACCAGGCTTTACTGTAAGTTAATGTAATAGCCTTTAGAGCCAGCAACGCTCTTGTTATTTATTTATATGAATAGAGCACCTCTGAAACTCTTGGAGGTTACTAATTTGTCTCTTTTTGGCTGTTGCACCTTCACATTCCTTTAATGTTGCCTTGTTAACTCCAGCCATGGTGATCGAAATGTAATTCCCCTGAGCAGAGCAGGCTTGAGCAGCAGCCCTGATACTGAGAGTGCTAATGAGATCCCAGCGAGCTCTTTCATAATGAAACATCTTTGAGGCCAATTGTCCATCACTAATAATCATATGGTAATAACCACTGCAAAACCCTGCACTGAGGAATAGCTTTGCACTCGTTCTCTCTTTCAAAGTCCACCTTTTCAGGGGGATCAAAGATGGAAAACCAAAAAAAGGTGATAAAAGATAAAATGGCTGGAGAGGAGAATAACAAAGAGGGAGAGGAAGTTGAAATCAAGTTTAAGAAGTAGGGAATATAAGAAGTAGGAATGTGATAAGGCAAGGGTGAGGAGGAAAAAGGAAACCAGCCGAACATTGCTAAATATTCGATTAATAATGAAAGAGTAAAAATGCTAACTATAAATGTTACTATGACTAAGTGATCAATTAAATCAGTTGTTGATGCGTGTGTGTTTAGGTTGGGGGTAAGGCAAGGGTAATCTAATGCTGGTTTAATGTGGTTGCTAACAAATGGGCCATTTATCAAAATGCTACTTCCTCATTTAACCGGTGCAGATTGGGAGGCCGGTGTTAGCTCCACCACTGGGACCGGCAAGATGGAGAACATAATGGAATCTAAATTGATGCTATCCAAAGTCCCAGTGCGTGCAACTGTAACAAAGCATTCAGAGGGAAAAGGAAAGATAGTTTGCATATAATTATAGGTTTCTTCTGTTAAAGAAACAAATAAAGTTTGGTAAAAAGCTGAAAGATGTGCAGTGTTAGATGTAATAATGTTTCTTACCTGATGGGTCAAACGGCCGCAAGACAACTGTCTTCAAAGGCACATCAAAGTCAGAAACATTGCATCACACGCACTACTCTCAAAGAGAAATGAATATGCAGCCACAGAGGGAATATCATTAATTTTTAAAAAATTAAAATATCATGGGCAAGGACCTCCAAGGTTTTTCTTTTTTAATACAATCTCTATGGTAACAAAGAACAGCCATGTGACGGATCTACCATGACATTTTATTGTTCTATTCCTTTTTCATCAGGCTTTAAATACACAGGAAATCAATTCAAAACCTCTGCATATTTTCTCAATGATTGTTCTTTTCTGGTCATCAAAAGTAAAAAATGAATACCTTAGAGGAATGTGTTGAAAATTGGTACATTAGTGGTATAATTACAGCTCTGTAGAGATGCCTCATGCTCAGAGTTTCCAGAAAAGCCATTATCTGTGTGGTGTCAGGGAGTGAAGGGCCAGTCAGCGCTGCATAGGACTCAGTGATGGGTCAATAAGAGAAAGGGAGGATGAGCCAAACAAAATGCCACGGTTCTGCCTGGCTCTGTTCTGGTCCTACAAGCACACACTCGCACAAATATACACATATACTTATGGATAAATAAATATACAAATGCAGGAACAGTGGAGCGTGACAGCCTGTTGGTCTGCTGCTGCTGAAGCTGAAACAGCAAATAGAAAATGGCTCCCTGCCCAGCACACTGCAGCTTCTCAATGAATCTGTTACACAGCCACATGCATATAACCTTCACAAAAAAAATGTGCTTAAATCATTCTGTGGTATGTTATGTTAATGTACAACAAAATGGGGCGGAAGTAACGGTAGAAAATCTCCATATTTGACAAGCTGAAAACAGCATTTTCTCTACAATTATAGCATGACAAATTACTTAACAATTATTGGATTATCAAATTCCATTGTATTCCTGTTAATGCCTCAACAATCACTTTTATTCCCATGGATAGTTTGCACCTTCAATACCTGGCATGTTGTGCTTAAGAATGATGCAGTGTTAAAGATATGCCTTTTTACTTTCATATTTAAATGTGCATTTCGTGTAAAGATTATTCGAAAATGGTATATTCCACCCCTTTCATTTCACAGCTACATTTATATATAAAACTGTCAGTGATGAAAATACATTTGAATCCATGTCAAATATTGCAATGATGAATTCCTAAAGTAGAAATGATTATTTATTTTTTATTACAATCTATACAATCTTGGACCTATCTTGGACAATCTATACAATCTTGGCATTAACATTAATGAACCAGGCCTAATCCAATTATGAAAAAAACAATACTTGTACTTAACTTTTGACCTTGCGTTAATGGTAATGAGCACAATAGTAATCCCAAACTAAGGGAAATATTGACCTTGGCTTAAAAATGATTCTCCAGGGTACACTGTTTACATCTGCACTACTCTGCTTCATCATTTGCCTTTATCAAAACATATAACGTGAACTCTCCTGGATTGCCTCCTGCGTCTGGCTGGTGACTTCTGGCCCTAATTGAGCTATTTTTAGGTAGGAAAGGGTAGCAGGTATACACATGGGATACAAGTTGAAAAATAATGATGCAGGAAACCAAATGGCCACAATGATCCCTGTGTTTTGTCTGTAATGGATCATTTCAGGTCATTTTACATGATTTAGTTTGCAAGACAGAGCTGAAGTCTGACTCTCATTTGTGACGGAACTAAAGTTCAACCCAGTTGTCATGTTCTCGACTAATGGATCCATCTGTGTAAGGAAAAAAAGGGTACACTGAGACTTTGTGCTATAAGACCTCAGTTAGGGGAACAAATACAAAATATAAATCCTAAAGCTTGGAGGACAATGGAAGTGTCCGGAATGTCTGCTATTGTTCAACAATTTTCAAACATATTTTACATGCAGACTAACACCCCTTGTGTATAGGAGGGAAATAGCGGAAGTTTATAAAGGTTCAGTCATTTGTGTCTATATACAAAAAGTTGCTATTTCTGTAATTTTTTAATGATGGATAACCAGCAGCTTCAAATAACGTTCGCACTGATGTCAAATCTTAAACAGCAAAGCATAGATTATTGAGCAAAAATGTTTTCTTGTTAAACAAGCAAACACAACCTGGTACAAAGCTGTCTGACCTTGAACCATGTGTGTTTTATTTCACTGTGTCTCTGGCCACAGGCGCTCACCGCATCATTAAAATCTGGAACTCTGACCAGATCTGATTCAATTGCCGTCAGTGCAAGAGGAGCCGTGAGCCCTCGGGTCATATTGCTTCGTAGTTCATTCTTTATATGTGGTAAAAAGCGCTCTCCAGTTCTTCACAGTTTGTGAGTGGCTTAACACAAACTTAAGGCCTTAGGCAATGTGGACTTTTAAAGCTGCATTAATCAATATGTTTGATAATAACTTTAAATAGAAATGGATATGCAACGAGAGAGTTGTGTCAGAATTAAAGACGGAAAACCTTTTATTCTTCAGCCCTGTGAAACTCTTTAGCTTCCTCAGCAAATGCTGCACTTTTACTGTGGTTAAGTCACTCAAGTCAATCACATTTTGTTTTATTTTGAACAGAAGAAGATCTGCTAAACCCACAGTTCTTTACTATCCTTGCACACAAACCGCAGATGGATAAAGAAGTTCAACACTGACATGTTTCAAAGTGACAGAGCTAAAGTGGATACACATTGGACTAGGGCTGCACGATATTGGAAAAAACTGACATTGCGATATCTTCTTCCCCTACGATATATATTGCGATATGAAAAATACAGGAATTGAAGAAAAGACCGTTTTTTTTGTCCGCAAACCATCCTTTCTTGAACTTTAATGCTAGACAATTGGTATTTTTTTAACAATATTTAACCGGATGGAGGATTTTTGTCACGGACTTCTGGATCTTAAGTTATCAGAGCAACAAGCTGAGATAGCTCGGTTATCCTGCTGTGATCTGATCAAGAATGATTGTGATTGGTGGTTTGCTGTGCATGCAGAGCCTGCATGTCACTCAAGTACCCCTGACATGAGAGCCACGCAAGTTTTCTTTTTGTAGCAAGCAGCAAAATAATTGTAACATGACGTGTTTGAGTTCATTTGCCTACTTAATATCGCACGTCCTAAAAAAAAAAAAATCGCATGTCCTGCGATGTGAATATCGCGCATGCGCATAACGCGATTATCGTCACGACACGATATATCGTGCAGCCCTACATTGGACTCAATCAGGTGTACACATTAAGAGTCTTTTATTTGTTCTTATATGGATTTTTAATTTGTGGATATAAGTAGCACAGGCCAGTTGAGCCCTTATTTGTTTTGTGAAGACTATAAAACTGGATGTACGGTGGTCTCCAAGGCTGTTCAAAGTCACAATCCGAGTAAGCCCAGTCCACACCAATACATCCCAGCAGCTGCTGATGAGAGTGCAGTGCAAGGAGTGGTGAGAGCAGCTGGCTGCGGTTGTAAAGTGAATAAAGGGGGAAAAAACTGTCAGGGGAACCATTCTGGTTCTGTCGACAGAACATGCTGCTTCCATGTGCAAACAGCAGCCAGATGGAGCGTCAGTTTGTGACCCAGCTAGCATGTATACCAGGGCTGCACCAAACAGAGGTGGAACACAAAGAAGATATCCGAGTGTGGCAATGTATTACTTCCACCCAGTCAACATTTTCATTTTCATTTTCATTTTCATTTTCATCTGTAACCAAACCACATGTGTGTGCAGTGGCACCCGTTGTGTTCCCACATCATGTCAGAGTCCTGTCCAGCCAGTGTTTTCTTTTCCAAATCTGTTGTCCGAGCCTGACTGCAAATAACGAAATCATTAAGCCCGCACAAAATTGATGGGACACAACAGATAAACATCGGTCACTGCCATCTGTGAATGTCATCTTATTTGCTGATAGTCCAATTGCAGTCAACAAGGTGAAAACCGGCAGATATCCATGTTTGACTGATACATCCGTACACCCCCAATGTTTACTGGAAAGCATGTGAAGATAAGATATGTACATTTTATAATTGATTTTGCTTCACATGATGAATTTCTAATCAACACCTACTGTAGCAGCTTGCAATTACAGGTTTAATCTCAAGATTTCAAAGATATAATCATGTTTTTTTTACATAAGAGGGGGAAATAATGAAGTACAGCAAGATGCTTCCTCATTACACATATTGGCTACTTTGTAAAACTGCTTAACCCAACATTGGCACTCCACCAGTCATCAATCTGCTCTCTAATCAAACAAAATACTAACTCAATGTACACAACAGATTTCCTTCGGAGAAACACTGTAGTAGACTTATTCGAGGATTGTTAACAGCTTTTTCATTGACTTCCATGACTTTGAAGGTTGGAATTTGCTTATCTGTATTTTGTTAGACACACCGTGATTTACATAGATCTCTATCACCAGTATGCATCTCATTGAAGGATGTTTAGTGCGTCCCTGGCATAGCTTCAAAGTGCTCTGTGCAGCATTCCTAGACCAATAAATCATTTCCAAAATAAAGGTGCAGTTGCAGTTGATGTAATATGGGAAGACAGGCAGAAAATAGTCAATAACTTGTCTAGTCAAATTAACTTTAAATCCAGATAGCAGGGACATGATGTTATGAATATTGCTCATTTGCTTTGTTTAGCAAACATGGTGGTTACATATGCAAGATAAATATGTTTAAAGTCTATAGGGAACACGCCCAACATGGCACACCACCATCTCAATTATATATACCTAAATGTATGTACGACAACAGCAGTTAACAGATGCGTGCTATCATCACACGTACTGTATCTGTCCCTGCATAATGTGGTCTATAACTGTCCCTGCAAACATATTCTATCACCTTTTTCCACATGCAAATAAACACCTTTCACACTGCAGCAGAGTTCATTACTTTACTCCATCTGCAGCCTGTATCTGGATCACTAAGTTTACAAGTGTGGAACATTTCCACACACACACACACACACACACACACACACACACACACACACACACACACACACACACACACACACACACACACACACACACACACACACACACACACACACACACACCAGAGTTCCCGTTAGCCGGTAATTACCGGACTATGACCGGTAAAATATGCTGAAGACCGGCAAATCTAAATCTCTCCGGTCAAAATGTCCGGTCAAAATAATTTCCCCTTAGCGCAATACCGCATCAGTTGCGCCACTTATGTGACAGACAAAAGAGTATGTGACAGACAAGAATAGTCAATTCTAATGTCTAACACTTAATGTGGAGAAAGAGATGTCCTGTATGGGTTGATTGTGCGTTGATCTGTTGGTAATGCCTCGGGGTTCCGGTGGGCATGTAAACAAATGCATAATGCTGCGCTATACTTTGTGGCCTCACCCGGTTGCATAGCGACACTTATTGTTTAGGTGTCTTTTAATAAGCAGGTAGTCATATCATTAGCTAGAACTAGCTGGATCTGATCGATATGGACATAAACGCGAGTGAAGTCTAATCTGACGGGAGAGAGAGATCGGCTGCTGCTGACGAGTCGACACGCAGCTCTGCATGATCACCTGCAGCGGTGAGCGGAGCAACACACACTTCAGGTTAGAATATCACGTAGCTATTTTAATTACCTCTCAAACTACCTAAACTAGTTATAGATATGTTTAGTTTTACTGTCGGGTCACTCATTACTGGATCCGCGAGCTGCATGATACTGACGGGCTGTCAGGAGAAGGAGAGAGCGCTCCGTTTATTATTCCCGTGTTATAAGTTACTGTACACTTTTGAATAATGTAGTTAATCTACTATAATTAGTTTGTTTAATATCGAATCATATCAATTTGTTTTAAAGCTCAATAAATAACAAAGAAGACCTTTGACCGGCACTTTTCTACTTTTGTCCGGAAGATTTCAACTTTAACGGACATGTTGACCGGCAAAGAAATATTCTAACGGGAACTCTGACACACACACACACGGACTGTGCAAGGTGCATATCAACTTGGCAGTGCATCCTAAATGAATGTTAGCAAGCACCCTTGAATGACCACCTCATAATGATGTGATAATGGGCATGGGACCATCAGGCTGTGAGATGGCCGACTCAAACCTTGTTAGCTTGAATTGCACCTCCATTACACTGGTGTGCATTTGTGTAAGTCTAATATCCTGTGTGCGTGTGTGTCTGTTTATGCCTTTGTCTGTTCCACAATTAACCAACCTTACAGAACAATGGAATAATGATTCAATTCAATTACACAATGTAAGTTATTGTGGTCTTATATTAAATCACGCTGTAAAGGCTTCCCATATATTTTCCCATCTAGTTTCCAGAAGAGGAAGATACCAGAATGGCTTGGGTTTGTGCTACAGTTTCTTAGTGTAGTACACTGGGAAATATACAGTCCTACTTCCATACCTCCTCTCCTTCGCCTTCCTTATTCATACTTTATAAATAAAACAGGTATAGTAAGGCCCTGTGGTCAACTCCATATTGCATACCAGATGGATGTGATAGCAGTGTGAATTTAATAAGTAAAGATTCAGGCAGTGAGATTCAGGTCTGTGCTCTGGCAAATCTACATACTTGAGTTCATGCTTCAGTCAGTGTGACCCTCAATCTGTCCAGCCTCCTTTGCCAGGGTAAGGCTGAGTGGCTATCATTGCCTTTCAGAGCCTTTCAGAGCCCACAACGGTTCTGGAGCACATCATCCGCTGTTTTGTGAAGTCCCATGATAGTGATGTCATCCTATCAAAAATCATGTGCTGGGGTCTGTTAGCCAGGGCGAGGCCAGGGTTAGAGTACCAGCTGGGGATTGATTCAGGGAGGCAAAACTAATCCCCATACGCTGCGACTATAACACTGACCAGCAGCGTATAGTGTGTGACGGCCAGAGTTGGGTGTAACGCGTTACAAAGTACTGTAATAATATTACTTTTGTCGGTAACGGAGTAGTGTAACGCGTTACTTTTATAATTCAGTAATCACACTACAGTTACTAACATTGCCCCGACACGCGTTACTTCGTTACTTTTATAAAATCAGTCATAATCACACTGACAGACAAGAGGGGTTTCCGCCGCAGGTTTATATGTACGTAATCTGCGCGACTTGCGCGTCCACATCTCCACGTGCAGTGCTGCATAAACATGGCTGAGTCAGCGATAACTTTCGAGGGGTGGAGGTATGCCCATTATTTTGAGTTCGTCCGAAGAATAGACAGGAATGTGACGGTGAGGTGCAAACTGTGTCCAGGCCAGAAGCTGTTATCCACTGCTGCAAACACCACGTCAAACCTCAACAAACACCTGCAAAGAACACATGCTAAGGTGAAGCTAATAGCTAAGGACCCCCGAACCCAGAGTGACGATGTGAGTGCGCCGCCGCCGACTCCGAAGCGGCACAAATGAGAATTTGGAGGACCGGTAACCAAAGCAGAGATGGACAGGCTTGTAGCATCCTTCATAGTAGAGGTAATGTTGCCCATTTGCACAGTGGAATCACCATCGCATCGTTCAGAGATATACTGCGCAAAATACAGATAGCAGGAGACAGAGGACAGCCATAGTCAGAGCTATCTGGATCAGTCTTATGCGACAATGGAAACTGAACTAAAGAGAACATTTGAAACTTTAGCAGTCTGCGTGATCTGCCTGTAGGGAGGGGCGGGCCGGCCCTGCGAGTAAAGTAACGAGTAAAGTAACGAGTAAAGTAACGAGTAAAGTAACGAGTAAAGTAACGAGTTACTTTATGTAGAGAGTAACGAAGTAGTGTAATATATTACTTTTTTTTTAAAGTAATATGTAATATATTACTTTTTTTTAGTAACGACCCCATCTCTGGTGACGGCTGCTGTTCCCTGAATGTGAAGACAACTCTCTCCAACTCTGACTCACTTAATGCTTGGTAGAAATATAGGCTTTTCCCTTTCCTGTAGTGTGTTTTATATAGTTGTTGGTGCATGTAAATGTTATTTAAAGGCTAAAATCCCTCCCCCCTCCCTGAAACGCATGGTTGGACTCCTTTGTTTACTACGGTAACGTAATAGCTAGCCAATAAAAGAGCGAGTGTGACATAGTGATTTGACACTCGCTATTCTATAGAGTGGTGCAGGAACGAGTCCGAAAACCCGGAAGTGAGTCAGCATTTTATCACTTCCGGTTCCCTCGTCTCAGAGTCAATGGGTTTTTTGAACATGTTTTTGGAAAATAGCTGGAAATAAGGTCTGTGGTTGACACAAATTTAAGAGAGACGGATCACGTTTTGTTCTACGACATTAAATACATCAGCAGTGACCCCGCTGGTGATTTCTGAAGAGTTTACGTGTCTGAAAAACGATGGTTGTTAACAAGTGGCTGAATAGGACTACAGAAGTTGTGGAGGCCGTTGTACGTCATTACGCCAAACACGTAAACACTCCCGCTAAGTTTGTTTTCCCCTGTTCTGCTTGAAAGCAAGTACCTGCCTCCTGCAAACTGTTCAAACAAACGCTTCAACTTGTACACTTTTGAATCTGTATTTTTGAATATGGATCTTAAGTTGGCGTGACGTTGAAGCAGCGACCCTGCTGTAGTTCGTTTATAACATAACGTTAGCATTTTGCTTCTGGCGATTAGATTTATGATTCAAAAATTATAAAAGTAGGGTAGACATGTGGATATTATCCGGCTGAACAAAACGTGCATTTATCAAACAGGTTCGTTTTCCACAGATCTTATTTTTTACAATATTCCAAAATCCTATGGAGAAATCCCGTTTCTTTTTTATCGAGGGAATCCTTGAGCAGCTTACTTACGGGTCGGCCTACAAAAATACGTCATCCCTGCACCACTCTATTGGCTAGCGCTCCAACACATTGGATGTGATAGGCTCAGGGGCGGGACATCTCTAAGCGGTTGACCAATCACAACAGAGACGGTCAGCTAACCAATCAGAGCAGACTAGGCTCTGGTTTCAGACAGAGGGTGAAAAGAGGTGCTGCAGCACAGGCAGTATGAACATTAGAGCATGGAGACATGTCACAGTAGAGGCACTACATACTGATATACCTGAAAATAAGCAGAATATGGCCGCTTTAATGATACAGTTAGTATGATGATAACATTGATTTTCTATATAATTCCCTTAACCTGAATCAACTGCATGCTAGTGTGCATCAATCTGTTCATACTTCATTTTCTCTCCTTTAATTATCCCTGTCTGTAGTAAATGATGCCGTAAATGAATCTGAAGTAATAGTCTCAGCCTTCAAAACATTGTGCTATGTTTTATAAATAACGTGTTTATAAGGAGTCGATTTAACTTTAAAGAGGACACAAATCAATGTCAATTTCAGTGTTGTTATTGTAAAACCATTGTCAGATATGATTTACCCTAATTTAATCAATTCTTTTTATCACTTTGTTGTTTCCTCTTTGGAAACATGTCAATACTGTGCCTTACATTATCATATCAGAGCAATAAAGTGATTCTCAATGGAATTCACTGTTACATTTCAATCAAAAAACTGAAAATACCCTATTTAAAATCTATTTAATTATGCTTGCTAAAATACCTGGCCAGATAGTCCTCCTGTTTGTGGGCAAAAGCATAATTAGGTTTTCAGACATTTAAAGGTGAAAGGCTGTTTCGTGGTTCCACCTGAGTCTGCGATTGTGTCTGCATTGGAACACGAGTCTTCATTTTGTAGCAAGCGATCTGATGAAGGGGGATCAAAGACAAAATGAAAATCAAGAGAGAAAGAAATAAAGAGAGGACCACAGGGTTAGAAATGGAGGGAGGAGGGTTTCAGAATGTGAATCAGGGGTCTTGATGGTGACAGGGGCCCTAAGGCTGCATGACACCTGACATGTTTCATCTACAGCCGTGTCACGTTCCCCTGCCACAGTCCTCCAGCTATTGATGCCGCAGCTACAGAGAAATACAAATGACAATGTGCAGCAAAGAAAGGGGAATTATACAAAACCAGAGGCCTCGACACGAGCTGTGTGCGAGAAGAGACTGGAAAGCAGACGATTTGCCTTGGATCTATCCGTATCACTGATGCAAAGAAGACCCCAAATCCATTACAAGCCAATTATATGTGCCGGGCTGGGGCTGGGCACTCACTCGTGAACTCCAGTGCTTAATCCACAAAGAGGAACTAATAGGAAATTTGAAAATAGAATCCACACTTGAGTAACTTTGGAGGGATTTTGTCGGATTAATGAACTGTCAGGCTCACTGTCAACATGCTGTGGAGTGCAATCCTTTACCAGCATTTGCTAGTCTCTTTCTAGTCTCAGTCTTTCTAGTCCCTCTTCATTTCTCACTTACACACCAAGTCTTTAAATTGACACGTTCTGTTACTCATGAGCACGATGCCAACAGGAATGAACATGACTGGTGTTCCACCTGTGCGTATAATCTGTAGACACTAATGTTTCTTGCCTTTAACTGTCTGTACAGCTCATCTATCATACTGTATGCACACTGAGAAAGGCACACACACACACACACACACACACACACACACACACACACACACACACACACGCACACACACGCACACACACACACACACACACACGCACACACACACGCGCACACACGGGCACAAATAGGACAGCCCACTGTTCTCTCATGAGTGAAGAGCCTAAATGAGCTTCCCCTCCCGGAGCAATGCAGCGTCTGCTTCAGTCCAAGGGGACACACACTGCAATCACAGAAGCTACCAGTCACACTCTGCCAGCTTAAAGGCAACGGAAGACAAGAGCAAAAGAGGGCTGAAAGCGGGAGGAAGAGAGGTAAAAGCGACAAAGAGTGGCTCGCATTTGGTCGACATCTACACTCACAAACAGATGGGAAAAACACTTAAATGGAAGAAGCAAAGGAGGGCTATGCAACTGAGGCTGATCATTACAAGGACGACGAGGACAGGGAAAGGATTGAAACGTATATACTTAGTCAAACAGATCCATTCCCAAGCTGTGGCTGTCACATTATTTTGGAGAGATCTTGATGGAACATAGCAAATGCTGCACCTCTCAATGTGAATGACAGTAAGATTTGAAACAGCTACTCTAGAAGTGATAATGTTAGAGGATAAAACGATGCTCTGGCCAGAAAAAAATGACTATCGGAAATGAAACATGAAACACAACAACACAATAGGCCCTGTGGCTAACCCCAGGCAAGAATGTGTAATCATGTAGCTGCTGATCTGTTTCCGTGAGACCACCAGTCCACACAGGAAATGGTCCATCCAAACTAGAAACGTATAAATGATAGATGAAAGTAGGCTGGGAGGAATGACCAGGGTAAATATATTGCATCACACCAAAGTCCACCATCATGTTGACTGTTGGAGCAATTGGATTGCAATATTACAGGTCTATCATGGAGTGTACTTGCTTTAGGCTCTATTTTTGCACTTTGATCAACTTTGTTTGATCCAATGATGATTGGAGGATGGTCTTTTTTTTCTATATTTCTTTGAAGCAGTTAAATACGATTCCACCAGGTCCAGTTCAGCATTGGAGATGGACTACATAAATGAACGCAATTTCCATTCTTTATTAAATTACTTTCACAAAGAAGATATGCTTGATCACACTGAAGGAAAATATATTTGTCGGTAGAAGCTTGGCACGGAATGATTGCAACCAGCAGGTTAAATACTATGTAATGGCCTGGAATACGCTGGTTTTAATCAGTGACTATTGCTCCCTACGCTTATTTCTATTTCCTCCACCCGTGCCATTTCCTCAACCCTGGCATTTTGTTCTCAGGAGTGTACATCACGTCATTCAATAAACAAGAAGGGGGAAAAACCCTCTGAGCAAACTGTCATTTAACAAGCCTGTTTCTGTTCATTCAAAACATATATGAGCGGTCAGTTCCTGTTTTACAACGGTCTTTAATCCAATCCTCTTTCGTAGAACAGTTGGTACTCAGATAGCAGACGTTAGATCAAAGTGGATGGTACAGAACGGCTAATAAGCTATCCTCTATTATAGACTCTGGAGCTGTCCGATCCATCGAAGGGCAGCAATGCCAAGTGGCTTGCAATTGGTCAAAAAAATAGAATAGAAAAAACTTTAACTATTTTGTCTTTATATCAGCTTGTACGCATCGTCCAAAAAAAACAATAAAAAAAACAAACTCTCAATAGTCAATGGATGATCCTTGGGCTTGCAGGCTATAGCCACAGTCCATGGAAATAGTGCTACTGTCCTTTTCACTTCTTTTTATTTTACAAGTAATTATTATTAGAACGAGAAGCTGGAACAATACGTAGCAAAGTCAGCAACAAAACAACAGAGCCATGCTAGATGAATGTTGCACGGTTCATTTCGCTGGGGGAGCTGTCCAGCTGACTGCGAAGAACAGAGTGGAGCTTGTTTGAAAACAGACCTAAAATACCTTGGTGCTGAAGGTAGTCCTTGCCCTTGGGAGAAAACAGTAGTAATACTGCAAACAACAGCCCATTTACTTTCTGTCTAATTCTGTTGCCAACACAATTCAGTACTGAGGCACAGAAAAGCATGCCTCAGACACCAGATCAACAAAAAGGAACCAACAACAGCAACAACAGCAGTATTTTATTGTGTTTTTGCTGGTTGTCACATTGTTTGTGTTGGTAAAAAATGCTGTGTGTTGTAAAAAAAAAGACATTAGGTGGACATCCGCAGTACATTGTACATAACAAATTGGACAACAATGTTGTTTATGTTCCAACTTTCATGAACTGAAAACACACTGTAAAAGGTTTGAAATGATACGACATAAACACGGAGAGTTCCCAAACCGGACCACACCGTCTGGTAGTGGCCTGTCAATTACAATTGTGTCTATTTAACTCTAAAAGAGCCATCATTTCCAAATTGGCATCATGCTGTATGGAAGACGACTTTTAACCAGCGGTTCAGAACATAGACTTTGCATTGGCTTTTGAGAGCAGGAGGTTTCCGCTTGAGTGGAACATAACAACTTATTCAAATGGCCATCAGAAATGCAGCTTTTCATGCTAGAACTGAAAGCTCTTATCACTTCTCCTCCAATATCACTTTTCTTCTCTACCATAAAAGTCCTCCCCTCACTTCAATCCCATCTCCTATGTGTTCCTTCTTCCTCTTTATGCCAATCGTGTGTCATTAGCTGCTCTTCCCTCTCTCTCCAAAGCTGTAGTCCTTCAGTCAATCTTGTGTTTTCCTCTTCTACATGTTCTCTATTATTCAACCTTTATATTCACCACAGATGCTTTAATAACCTTTCCATCCCACTCTGTTTTTCATCCTCTTCCTCTTCCATTCCTCTTAAGGCCAGTTCACTGTGTGAGTGGGTGTGGGGATAGCGCTCTTGCCCTCCACTCAAACTGTTTTACTTGATTGCCTTGCATCTGGACCACGTCATGCTGTTGTAGGGAGCGCAGCATGGTGTACATCCGCTAGACAATCCATCCATCAGTACATGCCTAACTAGAGAGAAGGGGCAGGGCAGAACGAATGGGATTTGGTGTATGTGTGTCTGAGATGGAGAGCGCCAGAGACCATTTGATGTTTTTGTGGATGTGCTTGTATTTTATTCATGTCGGATCATGGCTCTATTAAAGCAATAAGAAATGTGCAGTGATAATCTGCCAGCAGAGACAAGACACAAAGCCCTCTGCATCCACGCAACACTGGTCGCTATATCCTAGTCTTTATTATTGATTTTTCCCTTGACATGATCCATGTTTTTCCATTTACTTGTCAGATTTTATGTTCGCAGACACAATACTGATCTAATAAAAGGCTGTCCAGGATCCATTCTTGCTTTTCGCCACCAGCTAACACAAATGTATTGGTCCAGCCATGTCGAATCTGCAGAGTAGTGTGGCCGTGTACAGCAGCCTTGGGCATTGTTTCTGCATTTCTAGGGAGGTGATGTGTGTGTTTTATGTCGATGAGAGGGGTGGCGGCGTGGATTGACTCCTTCTCACTTCTTCACTCGCTAACAAAGACGAGTAGCTAAAGTTTCCCATCCAAACCGAGTTAAATGTGAAAGTGCAACCCTTCACTTCGTTGTTAATACCAACCTTCTCCAGTATCAGACAAATGAAACTGCATAGAAGTCAATAGGATATCTTTTGAAAAGCCTGAGTGTATGCCCCGGGGATGTTTGCATGTCCTGACCCCTCTCAGCCTGAACGTATACCCTCTGCCAGGTTTCTATGAAGAGGGGATGAGGAGGCTGATCTTTTGCGATAAGATGACAGTAGAAAAACAAGCAAGTCAATCTGTTTGGGTATTAGTCCAGTTCAGGGTAGAGCCAGATGGATGCAGTCATTACTGCTCCTGGGCTGAAAGAAGCATGCTTCAAACCTGTTTAATCTTGATCAAATACAGTGTAGAAAATGAAAACAAAACAAGGACGATAAAGACATATCTGTCAGGGTGGATTATGACTGGTGGGATCAGATACGATATACAGCGTATATCCTGAATAACATGAAGTAGTGAGTTCTTTTTTCATAAATCTAATAAAGAAGTCAATGAAGACAAAGCGGAACATGCTGTTTCTTGTCTCTCCAGTCACAGTCGTTTGGTTCTCTTGTTATTTAAGGCAGGGTGCATCGCCCTGCTCACACTGAAGTTGCCTGATGTTGCTCCAAAAAGAGATACATGTGAAATATGAGAGCTTTCAGTACTGCTTAGGCCTGCAAAATAAGTCAATTAGTCACGGCAGGCAGCAGTCAAACGGAGATTTTGCATGATGGTCTTAACTAGGGCCGCAAAGGACAAGCGTCCGACAGCTCGTTAAATTAATCCTTTGGGTCTGCTGCAAGTGGAATGAGGCATGTGTCTGTGTGACCTGCTTCTGTCCTCCACATTACATTACACAACATGCACACACTCTCTCACACACCACAGACTCTGAGCTCCAAATGGACTGTAGCAAATGTTTGTCATCAAAGTTTCTTTTTGGCCCCGTGGTTGCTCAGACTACATGAAAAGGTCCTGCCAGCAGGGGACTTGGGATTCTCTCTCTTACTCACTCTGTCCCTTTTTCTCAGTTCTATTTTTTTTCACTGTTTTGTCCTATTTCCCCCATATCTCTGACTCATTATGTCCTGTAAAGAAAGCCCCCTGCAAACACTGGCACTCTCAGCATGTAGGATGTAAAGAGTATGTTATGTGACGGCTTGATTAGGGAGTTCCATGTTTTCTTGCCTGGTTTATGTACGACTCACAAACTACACTAACCCAATTAGACTTTTCACAATGTGTGAGTCAGTTAATGTGCACGCACATGCTCTATGCAAGTCCGTAACAATAACAAATAAACACTCATCTTTCCCTCTGTCTCATCATTTCCTTGCCCTTTTTGCTCTCTTTTTTTCATCTTTTGCCGTTAACAAAATGCCAGTGTCTGGCCCATTGCCAACCTCACATCACACCTCTGTAATATATCACAGAACGCATCTTACTTTCAAACCTTTTCTAAACCACCTTATGAATATCAAAGCCACCAATATGCTCTATATTTGAGAAAAGACATTCAGCCGCCCTGGTCAGCGATTGGTTTTGTCGGATCCATCTCAATCTACCCAGAATATCAGTCTCTGTTTACCCAGGCCTGTGAGGGGTATGTGCATTGCTTTTCTCTGCGTATGAACAGAAGGTGAGGCTCTTTCTTATCATCGGGCTGACGGGTTGGCAATTTACTCTTCTATTCTCATTTCGCGACCATAACAGAGGCCTGTAAATTGCCCTGGGGGACTATTCTTGACCCCCTTGTGTTTTCTGCTTTTGGAGACGCCTTCAGTTGAATCACTGTCTCGCCTTCTCTGACACCTGCGTCTCTGTGGCACCATTTAAACATCATTCAGGAAGAACAAAGCATCTCTGATAACCGTCTTATAGGCATACACACTGTACTTCAATAGTCCTGCAGGTGCACTGAAAAAACTGAAACATTGACGTTAATTAAATGTATTTTTGCAACAACTTTCACACAACTGTATTTTATAATTCATGAGCAGTATGAGCAGAAATGTTATTGCCTTTTTAAATCCAGGGAAAAACTCAAGAATTACTAAAAGAGGAGAGGGAAAATACCATCGCAGTAAATGAATAGGATGAAGATGTGAGACAGGCTATTGAGGCTGGCTAGCAACCATCATTTGTTCTTCCCGGTGCAGAGATTATCTGGTTGAGTGATAGAGGTGGCCTTGATCAGCCCTCTTCCTGCATACAGCCGTATATCACATGTCACGCTGCTGCAAAACCATCAACCCTTCACTGGCCGGGGACGCACATATTTACCATGGTAAATGGCACCCCTACTCAGTAAACACTCCTGTTTTTCACCGACCGTCAGCATGCTGGAACGAGTGATGCATCGTTCGCTGTACATTCTCTGTAATTGCTCGCTGGATGATATCTGGGAAAAACTGACAAGGAGCAGTTCCTTGAGTGAAATATTCCCGAGGCAGGAACACGCTTGAAAAGTTTTTTTTTCACCTTTTGATTATAGCTTGCCCTCATTAAGCTGCCAGCATTTGAATTGTACAAATCTATCAAGTCAATCAGAATTAGCTGCAGGTCTTATTTTGTAAGAAGGAGTAAAGGCCTGTCATGATAGAGGGAATGAATCAGTTCACTGAGCAGAGAATGGACCTAGAAAGCTGATTGCAAGGATGGAGGGAAGGGAGAAATATGTTCACCCATTAATTAATCTAATAGTTTTCATGGGACAAAGAGTGCATATCTCTGCTGCCTGCATAATGAGAGCCTGGAACAAAGTCATTCACTGCATCCCATTTAAAATGATGGGAGTGTGGGCTAAAGACCAGGAGGAGAGGCAGAATACAAAGCTCTGAAAACAAAAAGGCTTTCCCATACACCGTCCCCTTGATGCTGTTTATTTAATAGAATGTTTATTAAATACTTTTCATGCTAAATCCATAAAATGGTGCCGTTTGAGCTGCACATGTATTATTCACCACCCCCTCAAAAAAAACATGTTATAGAATTCAAGTATTTAAACAGTTATGAGTGCCTCATATATCACAAATTAATTTTCAGCTGTTTTGATTGGTTAGAATAGCAGCTAGAGAATGGTACCAGGATTTGATTGGAGAATAGGGGTCATGTCACAGCTCACTGGTCCAAAACGGTTTGGGAAACAGCCTAGATCTTATTGAATTTTAATTCAATGGATCTGTGATGCGTGTGATACGGGGGGAATGGGAGCAGGAGGCCTTCTGGGCATCGTAATTTACTTTTCCTGCTTTTCGAGAAATTTCATATGATATCAATTTCATCTCAGGTATTTTATTTCACACCCACAAGTTCTCACATAGTGTTCAGATCCAGGCACACGTGGACACAAGGTTTCTGTGTAGGCTTCCCTCTCTACGGACCATTTCTAGATGTTTGCAGTTGTATTGTGTGCATCTACTAAAATAGAAAGGATAGTTAATTAGTCCTTGATGGCGGGCTAAAGGTCTTGCAATATTTGATCATTATACTTCATTCAGGCTTTTTTGCACGTTCACATAGGTGTGCTATCCTTGAGTAGGCTCTTGAAGCCAGAGAGGTAATTACCTCACCCACACATGATGTGGTGTTTTTTTACAAGTGGACTGAACGATCATTTGATGGTTAGAATTGCAGCGTAGATGCTGAAAGGTTTTTCAGCCAATTATGCTATTAAACATGTTGACATTTGCTATCTGGAGTTCACCTTTGCATTCCACAATGCAAAGGTGAACTGTATAGAAAGTTAAAGAACGTTATAGGGGAACAACTGCACCGTTCACTAACTTATAGATAAGGTAGGTCAATGCAATTAGTAACTAAGTTCATTTTTCTATATAAAGCTTTTATTTGCATTATTTACCAAGAAATAAATGACAAACAAAGTATGAATGGAACAAGAAAGCTAGTTTACAAAGAGGCTTTTTAACAGACATTTAGGATGGGGATTGAAATGTCTAAATTGCTGCAGAACAGTCGTAACAGAGAAGGCTCTCTCCCCCTCAGTCATCACTCTCTCAGTTCTCACAGCGCTGTCATGAACCAGTACCCATCTTGTCATCCTCTCAGAAGAGATGAAAGGTGACATTAGGGGATAATGGGCTCAGAAATGTTGCTCACTAGCAATATCGAGACCTCAAATCATTTGTCCAGGTTTATCAGCTTTTAACTGTAAGAAATTTGATTCATTTTTTCATTCTGAAGAAGGGTTTTGTCAAAGTGAGTCAATCTGCTTTCTGTCATTTATACCAACAGAGAGAAATAGCTGTGAGTCATTTACATGACAATGACAACTGATGACTGAATATTTTGCCGCAGGGGCAGCCCATGAATAGAAAAGCAAATGGATCTAAAAAGAGAACCTAAGAAAACCAATAGATTTTATTACCATAAATTACATATATATATATATATAACCACTGAACCATAGACAACCCACGGTTCAGCAGAACATAGTGGTCAACAGTATCAAATGTAGCACGGAGGGGTCGGGTAACAAACACCAAGGACTTTCCATCACGGCGGCTGAAAGCACTTCACTCAACACTTTGATCAATAATGTTGTAAAAGTAGGCTTTAACGGAGCCACTAATTAATGGGAAATGGAAGACGGATGAGATATTTGGACTAAATCAAATAGCTCTTTTAGAAATGTTGTGGGTAGAGTTTCCTCAGAAGTGACCTTTCTGAGGGAGTTAGAGTTAATGAAGAAGAGTGTTGATGAGAAGTACATTTCAGCTTCTTGTCTTTTTTCTCATACCACTTTATACTTAAAATCTACTACTTGTTCTGTATTACATTTATTTGAAGGCTTTAGTAACTTAACAAATTAAGATTTCTGAAAGAGTTTATCAAATATGACATTTTGTTATAAATTAAAATAGCCAACAGTTTGTACAAGAACATCTTAGTCAAGTAACCAACTGAAAGACAACTAATTGGCATCTATGAACATTTAAGTAATTAACAATCATTTATTTCAATCATTTTGATTTGTTTTGTTTTGGGGGGGGGGGATTCAATATTAAATGTTGGCCTATAGAACTGTTACGTTTAATACTTTAACTACATTTTGCTGATTTTATTTACTTACATTTACTTAAAGGTGGGGTATGTAATTTTGGAGAAACCAGCTCGAGTGCGCTAGAATTTGAAAGTACACAACCGGAAAGAATCTGCCCCTTCCTTCAGACTTCCTTACAGAGCCCCTCCTCCAACACACACAAACATGACCAATGAGGGCACGAGATAAGTTTGTGCACAGATGGAAGGCTGACAGGCAGGTAGGCCATATTTTTTTAATGTTTTCAGTGTTTCCCCTACCATTGTCTTGGAGGGGCGCTGCGCCCGCCAACGGAGCCCCGCGCACCCCCCCTGAAATTCAAGGTGTAAAAAAATAAAAATATTTTTTTTTTTTTTTTTTTATAATTTTTTTTTTAATATATAGCACCAAATTGCAACTAATCTATATCTACTGTCACTTTTCACATTGAACATGTGCTCTTTTATTAAATAAACTAAACGCTTTCATTTGAAGCTGTGAGTTTAGTGTTTTTGACCCTAAGAAACACTGATGCATTAATCAATAACAATAATCCACAGCTCCTCTCTCTGCTCCAGAGGATTTAAAGAAAAATATATCCCAATGCCGCCTCTAACAAGCACCAGCCGTTCCACTACTGTTGGAGGACATTGAGAAAATATCACCATCTTTAGAAAATGGCTGAAACATTCTTCACTGGGAGTGATCAGTGCTTACATTTAGACAAGGAACTATGGTCTGTCAGTAAATAGAACCCCATGGGACAGACACTGAGCTCTGGCAGCTGTAACTTCAACAATGACATATTTGACTAAGTCTTTAAGTTAGGATTACAGCCAGAAGCTTTCTCCACTACTCTACCTCTGTCAAGCTGTACGGCTCAGATGTTATCCAGGGCATAGAGCAAAGGTACATGTTGGTCTAAAATAGAAGAACAATGAGACATGACCCACTATTGTAACTGTTTTAGTTCAGGGCTGCCTCTTGATTGCAGAGTAGAACTAACACTGAACACTATGCCATGATTTGGGACAGATGGAGGCTGTAGTGTCAAAAAATGTAACCCTATAACAAGTTACATGATTCCTAGTTGGGAAAAACCAATCTATGTGCTAAACCAAGAGCATGAAAGCCAGAACAACATTGAAATCAAAAATGTTGCTTTCAAAATATCATCAAAATATGTTTGAATAGATTCAGATCATGACATGTGTATTTGAATCTCAAGTTCCACTGGGTTGTTTAACTGTTTTGAGATGTGTCACACAATGATCCTGTGGTTGCCTTTTGTTTTGTGCAGGTCTTTCTACAAGTCTTTCTTTATATCATCAGAAATATTGGTTAAAACTTGAAAAACCTTACATTCTTATAAAAACACTTTTTAATTTTAAAGCACTAGTTTGATATTTTTCCAGATCAAATAGGCTAGATAATTAAGCCATGAATGTCATTTCACCAAACGTATTCATGAAGACATTTCCATAATGCTTAAAGACTGCGATTTGCAGCCTTTTTTTGACCCCTTGGCAACTAAAACGGTGAATAATATGACTTTTCTTGTTACCATATTTGTGCTAATTAGCTTTCTTCATTGCACTTTTAGTAATTATGTTGCAAAGAGTCTTTTTAATTATAGTGTTTAATTCACTGTAGTTAAAGAATTCCAGCTGCTTTCGTGGGATTCTTTGGATCTAAGATACTTAATCTTTGGCTTGGAATTGTGGAGGAGGGGATGTGTAATGTGATTATGTTTAGTTCCTTATCACTGCAACCTAAACGCTAGACTCTTTCTCACTAAGAAACCATAACAAATGCCCTTATTTCAGTTGGAAGTGGAAAAAAATGGAAGGCGGCATTTTTCTCCCCTCTGACGGTGCCTATCTGTTTAGTAGTACCTTCATTTGGACACATGGTACAGCAGCTCAGTGCTCTGGACACTGCTCAGAGGGACGGGGCTCTAAGGCTCTCCTGAAGAGGGATGACAGACCTGAGGTGGCAACTGGAAAGTCAATCCATCAATCGGAATGAATCTCCGGTAGCACTGATGTGGACGGGGATCAAATAGAAAGGGAAAGCCTTATTGTAACATTAAGAGGGCAGTTCCTGGGAGAACTGCACATCCAGGAATAACAGGAATTGGTCATATCTTTCTTGGATTTATCTTTTGATAATATGAAAAAGGATGTGGCACACACCACATTTTTTCAATACAATTATCATTCAAACTGAGGTACTGCATTTAGTGCGGAACAAATAATGGCTTATAGACACTTAAGAGACAGGATTCATGATATAAATATGTCTTCTTAATAATTGATATTACCTTGTTGTCCCATTAGCTACCAAGCTTGCGGGGTTGAAAACGAAAAATGTGTTAGCAGCTACGAAACAAAATAAGGTCAAATCTTGAAACAAAAAGTAAAAAAAAGAAATATGAGAACATTAGCAGACGTTGTTAAACTATAGTGACGAACCAAAGCTAGCATTAGCATGCTACAGTAGTTTAAAAGCTATGCAATATTATTCGCAGTGTTGCAGAGTGACTTCTCTGACTTCCTAGTCATTCCTGCTAATCACTTAATTACCTTCAAAACTAAATCTAAAACATGATATTTTGAAATGTTCAGTAGAGTTTTGGGGAGTATTTTTGTTGTGAGGAATAGCTTGATACCACAGTAATCTGTGATTTACTGCTTGGGCTATATCTTGTTCATCCATCCATCGATTTCCCATTCTCTCTTATCCTTTTCATGCTTGGCCTAAACCGGCACACACTGGTCGATAAGCAGGGAACACCCTGCAGAGCACCTGGAGAAAACCTGGGGAGAACATACCCTTGTTCTATCCCCGAGAGGAAAAACTATAACCTTTCATTCAAGTATCAGTCGGATCAATGATCACAAGAACTAATCTTATTCTTGGTGGAGAAAATGCTCTGAAATGTCTTTTAAATCTGCAGCTATTTGAGGTAGTGTCAATCAAACAAACCAGCAAGGGAGATCCTTTTGTTCTTCCTCTATGTAAACGCCTCATTTATTTATCTTTGCCATGGCTGCTTCATTTCCTCTGTCACATCCAGGCCTGTCTTAGGGTTTGAATATTCCAAACACAGCCTTCACTTGATAATCTAGGCAGGTGTGTGCTCATCCTTTGGAAAACTAGGACGTAATTGCACTATTTTCTGTATGGACAAACTAACCATCAGTGATTTCACACACTCAGTAGTGGGAACACAGAGAAAGCCACATTATATCCTAGGCTAACCATGGGGGTCTCCGAGGGAGGAGATCAGCAGGAAGGGAAAGGGTGAACACAGCATAAAGAGAGCTGGAGAGAAAGTGAAGAAAGGAAGTTGGAGTGTGGCACAGTGAGCCAGTGGAAAACGGAAGAGTGTGGGAGAAAGAAAACGAGTGAGTGAGAGGTAATGAATAGCAAATCAGCTCCTTTATAAAACTCCTTCTTTCAGTGTTCAATCAGAGTAGCCCCGGATTGGCAATTTTCCTCCGGCACAATAGAGCAGGCCCAGGAGGACCCTGGCCTGCGTTCAGAGGGAGCGGGAGAGAAAGAGAAGCCTTGCCAGTATGCAACCCCACCAACCCCAGCGTTCTGTCAAGTTTGGCAAAAACAGTACAGACCACAGGAGGTACTCAGTGGTGACTTGCTCTTTGACTCCTCTGGTTTTCATATGTATTCCTTCTCTTCAATGATGCATGAGGTAATGAGTGAGCCTGTGAAGGAGATACGCAGATACTCTCCTCCCTTATGTCATTTGCATAGGAAACTCCCCGTTTCCTTCTTTGATAGGAAATAGCCTCGGGGGGAGAGAACGGGAGTAAAGCGGAGAGAAATGACTGACAGAATGTTCCCTGTGTGTACTCTGCTGGGTCAATGGCACGCTGTTATTTGCTTTTTCTAACTGCTTGGATGATTTACCTGTGCATCCTTACACCATTGGGCTTGTAGTAAATGTGCATAGAATGATGATCACGATGCTCAAATGATCGATGTGGAGGAGTTGGTATCTGTGAATTGAACTTGATTTGAACCCAGAAAGAAATGCAGTGAGGTCGTTGTGTTGTGTTCTGAAGATTGAGCGACTCATTGAGAGAAGATCATATCTCTTTTTAGGATAATTGTTTTTGCATTTCATGCAAAATGAAAATGGAATAGACTTGCTCATTAAAAGGGAACTGAGCATGAAGGAAAAAAAGTCATACATAACTAATTTAGTCCAACCTAATAAGACATTTGATCATAGCCGCTTGAGCATTTATGCTATTAATTTTGCCAAACATAATTTTCACTCTCTTTAAACTGTGGTGGTTACATAAAAGAGGGGAAACAAAAAACATCCTAATTGCTTCTATAAATTGAGATGAAGTGCTGCACAGCAGGCCAAACAGTTGAATGGCTTTGTTCACTCAGTGCAACCTGAAATCAAACACACACACACACACACACACACACACACACACACACACACACACACACACACACACACACACACACACACACACACACACACACACACACACACACACACACACACGGTTTAGCCGACTTCCACCTTGGGTATGAAGCTGTTTGCACACATATATCCGGCCACATCGCGTGTTTTGTATGGCAGGCAACGTGGCAAGCATTAGAGGCGACGCTCAGGAGAAATAATTACTCCGGACAGCGGTGGGCTGAATCCAGATGGACCTGGCAGAGCCGTGTGGAAACGTGCTGTCAGAGTACGCTCATACAGTACCTGCCTGCAGCACTCAGTGCCAGGCCACCCAGCTCCTGAACAACAACACTTCCTCCAGCATTAAGTCTCCTCGAGCTGGCCAGCAATCTACTAGAGAGTTCAGGACACAGAAGCTGGCGTGGGCACAGCACTGAAAAAGCCTGACTTGAAAATGGAGCAAGGTGAAATAATAGGAATTTGTATTCAAACGTAACAGTTATTCTACCGTAATTGTTATGCATTTCTGGTCCTAGGAATTCCATCTTCTCTACATTTTAGTTCTGACGTAACCTCAGTAGTACATATTTTACTGTTCCATGTGTGAGATGCACTTTGCTTTCAGCTTTTTTTCAAAAATCCTATAAAGTGCCTGGCTGTGTGTGTCTTATTTGATGTTGTGCACAGCACAAGACCAGGCTTTTATTCTATTACTGAGCACTCAAGGACAGAAAGAGCACTTCTGGCATCCACCTTTTGGTTCTTTGGTGATGCCTATTTTTCAGCTCTCAGGTACCGAACTGCAAAAGGAGCTCTTGTCTTCAAATACATATGGAAAGAGACATGCATCAAGAGGTAATTAAGGACAGGTTCATAGTGTTCCGGTGCTTTAATCTAAGTTTTCTCTTAAGTATTTAACTCTTTACTATAATATTACCCTTGCGGTAGCTTCTTATGGTATATGTATTAGTAGTAGTTGTCTCCCATCATTAATAAGTAAAAGAAACTGAGTATTTCACCTTCATGTAACAGCATCACACACTTTTTTTTTTTCACACTGCAAACTTTACACCGGATCTATTTTTACCACCTCCAAAGTGTGAAATGTAGTTGTGGATGTGTAAAGAGTACATTTATTGATTTATGACTAAAGATGTATTATGCAATTCATGTATTAAAGTTTACTGAGTGAACGCTGCGGGCATTTCTTGGTTGGGACTGTTGTTGGGATGTGAGGGTTCCAAAGACGCCTTGTCCAAACACGCAACCTGTTATATATCACCTGTAGAGATGGGAGGTGGAACACAGGGGAGGAAAGGCAAAGGGGTACTACAGTTCCTTTTGGGCAAAATATTTATTCAATTGCAAAAAACATATTGCATTGCTTTGTGTCTTAATTTCCAGACATTTAGAGTGACACATTTAATAACTTAAAGTGGACCTATCATGCTATATTTGAATAATATAGTGTAGGACCATACCTATATAAGGCATATTTATACTTTTTTTTTTTCAAAATACCAAACAGATCATGCATTTTAGCCATGCCTCATTTTGCTCAATTTGAAAAATGTTAGCTCTGTTTTTGCAAGGGCTGATTCTGTGAGAACAGCACCATCTACAGGCCTGGCATATGTACTACAGCGTCTCCAGCGCTTTCGAACGGCAATGGCCGTAGCTGTCTCCTCCTGATTGGTGGAGTTGGCCCAATAGCCGTAGCGCCACTGTCCTGACGTCAGGACAGTGTTCAAATCTGGATCAGTTTTTATCAGATCCGTTGCAGCCCCTTTTTTAGAGATTTGGGTATGGAGGAAAATAGAGAGGGTTGTGCTTTCTGACACTTGGTGAGTTCCCTGGAACACCGGGGACACATATTCATGTATAAAAGACATGCAAAAGTGCATTTTGCATGATAGGTCCCCTTTAAGTATGGGAAAGCTAAATGTATAATGGAGATGTTATGTCAGATTGATATTCGGATCATGAAAGGCGTCCAGGACAGATTGGAATACACCTTAACAAGTCTCTGAGGACCTGCTCGTGTCACTCTTAAATGTTTATATTGAAGCTGAAATATTACTTTTGAATCATCTCTTTTTTGTATTGGTCGTTTATTCTATAAAAAGTACAAAAAGTAAGGTGACTTCTTGGCTTGTCTTGTTTTGCCCGACAAAAGACCCAAAAATGTTGAATTGACAATAATACGAGACAGAGACAAAAAAAGAGAATAACTCACATTGGAGAAGCTGTGAGTATTTCTGTTTGATAATAATCTCCAAAAATTACTAAATTATCAAAATTGTTGATGGACTATTTGATTTATCAACCAATCAGTTTAACTTTAGTCTTAAAGGTCTCCTATCATGCAACATTTACTTTTTGATGTCTTTTATACATAAACATGTGTCCCCGGTGTGTCAGGGAACTCACAAAGTGTCCTACGTACCCACAACTCTAAAAACGGGGGTTCAATGGAGCTGATCCAGATTTGCGTCCGATATGACGAAATATCGGAAATGTGGGCTGGCTTTACGCCCACGGCCCTATCAGAAACGTTGCTATCAGAAACAATACACAACGTGTTTTGGAAGTAATATGGTCTGTGTTTACTTTAGCAAGCATCGCTAACACTCAGAGCTAACCTGTACTGGAGAGAGTATTTGTAAAAAAGCAGGATATAAACAGGTACTCACCCACCTTGTGGTAAACAAAATAATCCTTGATGTGTTGGGATATATATATATTTTTAAATCCTCTGGAGCAGAGAGGGGAGCTGTGGATTATTGTTATTGATTAGTGCATCAGTGTTTCTTAGGGTCAAAAACACTAAACTCACAGCTTCAAATGAAAGCGTTTAGTTTATTTAATAAAAGAGCACATGTTCAATGTGAAAAGTGACAGTAGATATAGATTAGTTGCATATCATTTTCTCTTCTTTTTTAAACACCTTGAATTTCAGGGGGGGCGCGGGGCTCCGTTGGCGGGGCGCAGCGCCCCTCCAAGACAATGGTAGGGTGATCTGTTTGGTATTTTGAGCAAAACACTTCATAGACATGTTTTTTATACATGTTGATATATCTGAGACCTATAATATATGCCTAAAAATAGTATAATAGGAGACCTTTAATTTTTCCTCAAGATTCTACCCTGTTAAAAACATAATCGTTTCCTTTCCTTTGATCGTACCTCTTGCCCTCTCGTATCGTTTGCTTCTCATAGTGTATCACTGAGGCTTCTCATCGGTTTCCTCTATGCGCTGTGCGTCCTCATTTATGTGTTGACCACATGTTTTGGCCACATGCAGTCGCCCTCTCGCTGCTATCAGCGGGCCCAATATGGATCCCTGCAGGATGGTCACACAGATGGACTCCGTGGGGGTCCACAGGCAGCCTGGCTGACTCCCCGGCCCTCCGTCTCATCAAGCCCCTCGCAGAATGGCAGCACATCACACAGTCACATCAGGAGGATTTCTGATTCATCCAATAGCAATGAAAATGATTTAAATGCTAGTTTGCCTTTGCCTCTGCTCTTGATATTGTGCTTTTCACTAATTAACATCCACAGTTGCTTACAAGCCACAGAAGAGGACACAAGTTATGTTTTTCTTTTGAAATTACACCTCAATAATTTAAAAGGCTTTATAATAAAGGGCAATATTGTTAAGCTCTCATTCATCCAGAGGTAAACACAAACATGTATTTGTCAGAGTTAGTTTCAATTATTTAAGATGTATTCATTTTACAAAATATGTCAACACTTCTTTTTGTTTGCCCTTCAATGAGGTTTGTGTAGTGAATTATTGAGCCCTTCTGGTTTTGTATAACACTGTGGCACTGAAACATTGAAAGATAAAAGATTAGAAAAGTAGAACAATATATTTAACTTCCAGCTCTTGTGTGGTGATAATAACTGAGCGATCCAATTCCATCTCCAACAGACTGTTTGAAGATCAAAGCTGTGACTGTATCTCCAAACTGAGTAGAAAGCGTCCAGAAAGAGGGCAGAGGAAGCCAACACTCCCCCTCATGCTCCTCTCTTTTCCAACTTCTGTACCATAGCTTGTGCTGGTCTCTACCGATAGAACATATTCATCTAAACACACTTTAATTTGGAAAATAAGCCTCTAATACTACTTTGTACTTCAAATGATCCATTAAATGGTGGCATTTCCTGCAATCAAAAGACAAAGAATTGTCCTTTCTGCTAATAGAGAGATTATAGGGAGACTTAATCAGATGAATTGGACATAAGCGTTAGCTTAACCAGATAAAGTGCACAGCTAAAAACTTCATTGTGAGTGTTCAGCAGTTTGATAGTACCACAACTGGCCCAATGCAGCATTCATAATAAATGAAACACTTCATTTCAATTTAACCTCTAATATGGGTTACATTTTGTTCCTCTTTGTTGTTGAAAACTGGTCAAGTTTCTTAGAAAGTCACAAGCAACAGATTTATTTGACCTGATAACCTATTTTGTATAATGAAGGGATCCCTCTTATTATTGCTGTTATACAGGGATAGGGAGGCGTGTGGTGCAGTGGGTTGTGCATTGGTGTTGGGATCAGGGGAGCACAGGTTCAAACCCCACAGCAGTCAGCATGTCGGTGTGTCCCTGAGACACTTCACCCCAAAGTGCTCCTGTGGGAATTTCCCACAGTATTGAGTATGTAAGTCGCTTTGGATAAAAGCGTCTAACAAGTAACATGTCATGTTATATGAAAAAAAGGGCTTTTGTCTACATAAACCATGATGGTGATTTCTCATACAGCTGTAGACATACGTATAGCTAGCAGTTGAGTTGAGTGTGAATGACAGACCTAAACTGACTTCGTCGATCTTTTTAGCACAAATATTAGCGAACTTTTAGCTTTCAGCAACTAAGAGGTACAGGACTCAAAGCTTTCGAGTTGCCCATCTTTTCAGTTTACCATGCTAGCATTAGCTCTAGCAGATAAGGTTCCACTCTTTAATGTTGTGTTAGTCTCTCCATGTCTGTCTGTGAGTGCGACTGGTCAGATTGTGTTACTTTGTGACTGCAAAAGATCTGACAAGAGCAATATGAATGTCTCCTTTGAAGAGTGTACTTCCTTGTCAAATTTGGCAACATCTGATTGCTTACCGGATCAAAACAACCCTTTTGTTGAGTGATTTTCTATCCAACACTACTGGGTAAGTTAACCCAGTCTTGTGTCTGGTTATATTGACCCACACTGGGGTATAAACAGTATATTTATTGTTTGTATCCATGCGTCACTCTAGGGATCCTTTTACTATCTTTAAGAAATGCTTAGAATATTTAGATTCATCCAATGAGCCTCCTGTGTTGCAGATAACTTCTTAAGTAATATATTTGCAGCAAAATAATTTGTTGCAGCAGTTAATTGTTAATGCAATAAGTATTTCCTCAGGTGATTCCTGAAATAGATGTGTGTTTTTAAGAAGGGCATACTGTGTGTTCTCCTTCCTCAGAGTTTATGTTTGTATTGTGATTAGACATTAGTAACCATATGCTGTTCGCCTCTTCTGAGCTTCATTAGGAGTCCAATTCATTGCATGTTTTAGGTGAAAAAGCACTCTTGAGATTAATTTCCTGAAGTGTTGTGAAACCTTAATCATTTATTTATTTTCAGGGCCCGAGGCTCAGAATATTCATCAGTGTTTTGAAGTATAGGTGTATTAATTTACTTCAATTTTAATAGTTTGGAGGCCAGACGTTTATGGATATTTTGTTTGCAATTAGCACTCCACGCAGTGTTGATGAAATGTTTCACTAAATTACAGGGGATGGATCATGTTTTAATTATCTTTCAATTTATTCCGGTGATGCTGTTAGAAATGTGTTATGGGTTATGGCCTTTTTCTGTTCATTACTCAGAAAACTCAGTCAACAAGTGGCGACAGAGGACTCCTCTATTTGTCCTTCCTCTTGTGTGTAAACACCGGCGGTGGGTGACCCTCAGATTCTCCGTCCACATCAAAAGCTCCCCTGCTCTCTGCTCTGTGCTCTTGGACGAGTATACAGAAGCTGCAGCTCTTATCTATAAAGTGATGATCTCTGGTAGGAGCCATTGTCCCTGGTGATTCCTATAACAAGGCCAGCGTTTGGCACTGGAACCCAGCGGATCCCTGGTGGGGAGGAGAGAGAGAGCGGACCTCTTGCTGTCAGGATAATTGGCAAAGGCATGTGGATCATACAGGAGGAATGACAGAGTGACATTCATTACCTGTAATAGTATTTCCTCCATCGCTCTGTCACTTGCTCCCTTTTCCTTTTCTCTCTCTGTCACACACACACATCTTTTTTTTGTTTGCCCTCATCAGCTCTGCCTCCATCAACTCATGGGTCACCATCCAATGTCTCCACGGCGTTGTTATCCTTGGCACCTGAGAGATAAAGTCACTCCTCATGACTGATGACCATAGGTCCATGCAGAGAAGAGCTGCAGTTTGTAATGAAACAGATATGCCGGGTGCATTTTATACGGACCTCAAGGCTGTGTCTGCGCAGTCGTGTCGGGTCACAGCCCGGATCAGTGGCAGCATTATGGAGCACATCATAAAAGTCCTTGTAAATAAAGCAAATGTTCTTTCAAGCAGCGACCACACCATAGGCCTTGAAGTAGCCGAGTCCTTAAGGTGAATTAATGGGAGTTTCATGAAAACCTGAGCGTGGATTCAGCTGAGGACTACCTGAGATCTGAGGGCCTTTTTCGAAGAGCTGTTTATGATCCTGCAGCCCATAATGACCAGCTGTGGGCATCACTCATGGAGCTTCTCAGGGACCTCATTGGCACTCTAAAAGATCTCATTATGACACTTTACAGATGTCACCTCTGCCACTGGTGAGATGTGCCTCTTGGCCTCCCATGATACTTTGCTCCTGACAATCTGGCCGTACCCAGACTCTGGTTGGGGATGTGTGAGCCGCCTGACAGGGGAGTGAGGTGGTCCGCAGCCAAGCTGCTGCTCACATTTTATTTTCTAACAGAATGATTTGGCATCCTTCTTTTAACTCCCCGTTCCCTCAGGTTGTTTGGGAAGTACTGGAAGTGAGATGTGAAATTCTGTCATAAACAGACTTCAAAACAACACATAGCTTTGTGTTTTTTTCCAAGGGCTAAAATATGCAGTCACAATTGTATCTGCGCTTTTTGTTTTCTGTAATTCAAAGCAACATACACGTACAGCCGGCTGTAAAATAAATATGAAAGGCATTTAAATAATTTACAGACACCAATTTCTTATGAGTGGTGTCAAAAAACATCACATTGCTTGGCATGTGTCTCGCTTAACGCATACACCTGAGTGTCAATGCACCCACAATGCTTTGCTTTTATTTGACTACCTCTACACAGGGTTTAAGATGAGTGTATCCAGACATTAGTCACAAGGGAAAGCAGCTGACCATAAATCCCAACATTTAACACCACTCGGATAAAAGAAAATCCACCCCAAAGTGCAATTTAGTTTATACTGTGAGTTGGATGTAGAAAAGGACACAGATGTACATTTCTCACAACAAGTCAAAAGTCAATCTGGTTTACATAAAAAAGAGAAAAGATATACAACAACAAGTCCTGTGTCTGGAAAACAAGTGTATTACTAAACAAAATACAAGAAAAGGTGACAACAACAAAACAAGAAAAAACACCCACACCTAGCTAACACTTTAATGAACCCTGAACCCAGCCCACACACACACACACACACACACACACACACACACACACACACACACACACAGTACACTGAAAAACATACACAAACACAAACAATGGACACAGATGTACAGTACACTGAAAAACATACAAAATACACACTCATACAGTACAGCAACAATAGTTTGATTGTATTTATATTTTAAACTATTAAGATTACTGTACTTTTATTATGGGTTTATTGTTCCCACATTACCATATGATCAAAAAAACATCAAGAGGTAAAGAAGAAAGATGTTAAGAGTAGTTACATTTCAAATGTTAGTATAATTAAATAGGTCTTTGTTGGAGGCAGATGTCAGATTTGTAATTTAACGAATCATTTGACTTTTATTTTGTCAGGAGAAGATGGGAAAATCTGGTTGTGTAATAAAAAATATATAAATTATCTTCTTACAGTTTTTTAATGAGCAGACATATTCAGCACAGTAGGATCATATTGCCAAACATAATTGCGTTTAATTTTCACATCGCAGCGGGGTCATAGCAGGTGAAGCAGAGTGCTGCATCGCCCACATTATTACTGCCTGTACTGTCATACTCATTCCTGCCAAATTTAGATTAGCCTTCTAAAGATAGCATGACCGTGATATAAGACATAACGCTTTTGGTTGGGTATTTGCTTGCAGTACAAGGCCTGGGAGGTTCATTTCAAGGCAGAAAAGGTTATTTTTCATCAGAATAGCTGACATTGTTTTGGTTTTTCAAGCAACATTATTCAAGGTATTTGCAATTCAAAACTTGTTGACTTATAAGGGAAAGTGCAGCTTCTTAAATGTTGGGTGTCTGTGTCACAAGCAAGCAGAATGCAGCAATATATATCAATGTAGCAAACAAGGTCTGCCCTCTGAACTGTTATCACCGCAATGAGACAAACACTTATTACTCCTGTGCTGCGGTTACCGTTGGCTGTTCAGCCTCTGCCTTGGTATCAGAGTAATATTGAAAGGCTCCTGCACAATGTTAGCCTTGTTAAGTGTGTGTCTGCAGCCTCAAGCTGTTAATTGGATTCGATTGCACGGAGGAAATGTGCTACTTTTGATCATGATTGCAGCGATAGTGTGGATCAATATGACTGTGATGAACTGCTATATCAAACACAGATCTTTTATTCCTTACTAATAGACTGCGGAATGTATTAATTGGCCATAATTCAGTATTCAGTTCGAAATGAGGGTATTATAGTTGTCGTTGGATTTTAATGAAAGCATTTTGACGGCAGAAATGGAAAGTATCGCCTTGACTTCATCATATACTCATCCACTAAGATCAATGCCCCTGTTACATTGTTGAATTTTGCAATCAAACTGGAAACATTTGAAAGTTCAGGTTGTAACCTTGCAATCTGCAGAGATATTTATAGGAGATGGGGCATACTTTCACATTCAAAGCAATTTTCTTTGACATTTCCAAGCAATCAAAAGTGAACTCATCTTCTTGACAAAGTGTATCGACACATTACAGCAAGAATCAGGACTGCACTTCGTGTGAGAATTAGAAATTGTGCATACATTAGCATGAATGTTTCCTTAACATCCTTTTTGTTTTAGACGTTCCCTGCAGTGAATGATGGCCTATATTCCTCCACTGATTGCAATCTGAACTAACAGTGAGAATGTTAATAAGTAGGCTTTAATCCGCCGTTTTAATTCGGTTAAGTCTTGATTTGTTCAATGTGGTCGAACACTAATAAGCATATTCACCGACAATTATTGACCGTATTATTCAAATGCCAATATGCTATGAATATCAATATAGCCTTTAATCACATTTAATCCATGATGCTGATGAATGGCAGCCTCTTTGCCACAGTGTCAGACGCTTATTCATTTATTTCAGATTGACAAACCGTGGCACACTTATGTTCAATATTTAACCGTTACCCATCATTCACAATCTATCAAGCTCTCAAAGATTCATAAATATATTTATCTTGCTCATATATTGATTTGGGTTCCAACATAATTGATCATCAGGGAGACACTTAAGATTCAACTGTCTTTGTACTATAGGCAATTCAACTGCATTTCCTCCCATCACAAATAAGATTCACCCACCAGGGATTTGCTATGATTGAGAAATGAAAATATATATATATTCTGCAGAAGTGTGCTACACAAAACTATTTGAAAGCAAAGACAAATAATGCATGAAATAATGTGTATGGTGTCAGGAAAGATACAAGCATACATCCCTCTTTAATATATTGTTGTATGTGTTCATGTCAGTTTAATAAAAGCTGTTTTATTTCCACATCTATGAACTAAAGTTGCTGTGTACAACGCTCTGATCCCTTGCTATGCACATATTGTAAAGATGAAAAGCTCTTTATTAACCCTCCTATTGTCTTAGTTTCCCCCCCCTACTTTGGTGTTCGCGGTCAAATTTGACCGGTCCTGTTTTAACTGCTATTACATTAACACAAAAACCATTAATCATCACCAAATGTCATTTAACACCCTTTAAAACTGTACATATTGTATCAGACTACTGGTATACATGAAAAACTGCAGTAAATATACAAATATATGCGTGCGTGCGTGCGTGCGTGCATGTTTTATCTGATCCGGATGGTTACTAATTCCATTTCTTTATGGCGGTCATTTTTGAGCGGGAACACCATGGGTGTTACAAAGTTGACTAAATCATCCAAAATGCAATGAAAGTGGTGATCAGCCATTTGACATGTTCAAATGTCTACTGTGAAGGATATCATGAAGCCTTAATGCAATCGAATGTAAAACAAAAAAGTTATGATTGATGAAAGTAGTAAATCGGTCAGATTTGACCCGAAGACAACAGGAGGGTTAAACAGCAAATAACAATCACTACAGATCAGATATAGACAGTCAGAAGCTGTGATGTTAAGATTCCTTAGAGCTTAACTGCACATGCTAATTGATCATTCATCTATAAACAAGGCCATTAAATAGAAATGCAGCCTGACGTTGGACAGGTACACTCAACAATGAACCTTTTCCAGGACCTGGAGCGTTCTGCCCCAAACACACCAAGCAGCAGATGGCACTGTTTGTGTCACTTTAGCGAGAGTTTATTGGATGTTCATAGAAGAAGGAATAACTATGGTTCAACAATTTGTGACTGTCTTTCCTGAACAGTTTCTCAAGCTCTGTAAAGCAGGACAAATATAGTGCATATGGTATTTAAACAATTGCATTGTTTTACACCCTAATTCCACAGAATTTATGAATAATCCAAAAAGATCTAAGACTCTTTTGAATCATAATGAGAACATGTGATCATTTGTAACAGCAAACAGACAGAAGACGGTGATTTGTGGTTTAGTAAATTATAATTTAAACTTTAAAAAATCAATGACGTGTGCGATGACAAAGCAGTATTTGTTCAGCTGCATTTACCTCAGTGTTGTAGTGAAACACCAGCTGCATCACCACCTCCTTTATGTGTATATTGAGTATTGTCCCATCTCTTTATTGTTTCAATTACATTTGATTGTAATTGTCTTTTAAAATCCAAAATGTAGTACGAACATCAGGTGGAATTTACATCACAGTTTAGACATTTACAAGCCCAGTTGTGGTGCGCCATTAACGAACCGGCTTAGATTGCTAAATTGCAGCAAGTATACAACCTGATAGTTCAATTTATTTCATTTCCTGCGAGGACAATGGATGCTCTCCAACTTCCAGACCAAACCCAAGTGATTATAATTAAGTATAGTGTCCGTCTCCAGCTATACAAATAACACGCTTGACCTGCGTGGTTAAGTATCGCTCCCTGAACACTCTTCAGTGAACAGGCAGGGACAGCAGAGGGTTAATTAAAGACGCAGCCAGGTAACGCACATATATGAAAAGCCCTTAATGGAAAAAGTATTGACAGTGTCAACAGAAAAATCAAGTGACACATATGACCCAGAGCGTGGACAAACAGCGAGCCCCCCGAGGAACGTTAGTGACACAGCTCAGACAGGAATTGTGATGAAGGAAACTGATGGACTTGAAGTGTTTTTGTTCAGAGGCTTATAATTACAGAGCAGAGAGCCGGGGAATAATTATGTGAGCTCCGTCGCGGAGAGATAGAGGGGTAAGAGGAGACAATGAAAATCGGAGACATCATCCACCTCTCGAAAAAGAAAATGGAGCATTACTGAGCGACAAATTCCCTTCTTTCCCTCTATCTATGAGCCGCCCAAATCTCTTCCTATTCATTTGTCTGTTTCGCCGCTAACTCTGACTTTTCTATAATTTTCTCTCTCCAATGGTCTGCCCCCCCCCCCGTGTCAGCGTTTCAAGCTACTCAGGGCAATTACAATTTAAAAAATGACAAAATGGAGATCATCGCCATGTCACAAGATCAAGTGAATGAAATGGCCCATGAAAAAGCCTGTGTGTGCTGGTGTGCAGCCGCCTGTGTGTGTGTGTGTGTGAGTGAGTGTGTGTGTGGTGGACTTTTGTGTACTTCTAACAACGTGTGACATCTGCCCACCACCGTGCGGCCCGTATCACAGTTTCTGAGTGAATCACCCTCAGATGCGTTCATGGTTAATGTCGTGTAACCGGAGAAAAGGGTCGCACTCTGCTCATTTTCCAATCGCCATTAGGCCGAAAATGCACCCGCACTCGTTATAGCCGCTGTATTCCTCCTACAGTGATGTCAGCTTTTTTTTTAAGCCAGTCAAATATATCCAAATCCTGCACGCACTGCTCCTTGATTGTCATGATCCCTAAGAGGGATTTTATTCTGAATTCTTCCACACGTTGACTCCCCTCACAGGCTTTTGAAGAGGAAAGAATATTCGGAGTCAGTCATAAAACACACACACCCTCCAGTAGTCTCCTGTCTACTCTGTGGGCTGTTGATTTACTCCCTCCCTCTCTTTTCTTCCTGAAACAGATGGTCTTATAAACTTTAACACGAGTTTTGGAAAGTAAAAGAGACTCTAGAAGGCCATCAAATCAAATGTAGTTATTATTTAAAACTTACTGCTTAATGTTCCTCGAATATTGCTGATGTTCTAGAATCTGTTCCCCCCCGCTTGGCAGTAAATGTTGCATTAAAACCTAAATCTGTTGTGCTCAAACTTCTACTTACACACCCAAAGCCCCAGTTTGATCATATTGAGCTGCAGCATTTCCTCAAATAGCCCTTTAAGCGGGGGGGGGGGGCAGCATTGTCCGTGCTACACATCATCTGCCTCAGCTTTAATTACACTTTAGTCAGACATGCCATACAGACAGCCCCCCCCCCCCTCTAGTCTCCATGCTGATCAATAAGTGGACAGACTCCAAAGCGATGCTGCGTGAAAAGAATATAACCAGAATTTGGTGTTTGGAAAGAGAAGAAATATGAGAAAAATGTCCTGATGGCTCACAAACATCTCCCCTGTGTTCATTAGTTTATTTGTTTCATTACTCGTAAACAAATCCTTTGTGTTTATTTAAAATATTGTTATTAGCAGTGGTGTTGAGTTAGTAGATTTACTCGAGTACTTTAAATAAATAACATTTTGAGGTAGTTGTAATTTCCTTGAGTATTTCCATTTTTCGCTACGTTGTACTTCTACTCCCCGACAATTCAGAGTTAAATATTGTACTTTTACTCCACTACATTTATGTAGTACCTTTAGTTGTTTTACTTTAGGTTAATGATAAACAAAAGCATCAACACCCACAAAAGATTTAAAGTGGACCTATCATGCTATATTTAAATGATATATTGTAGGGCCATACCTATATAAGGTATATTTATACGTTTCTGTTTTCAAAATACCAAACAGATCATGCATTTTAGCCATGCCTCATTTCGCTCTATGTGCTGTTCTCCAGCACTGTTTTTGCACGGGGCTGATTCTGTGAGCTGCAGCTGACCACGCCCCCCTGCAGGAGAGGGGAGCCGTGCTCTGATCAAGGCAGAAGAGGGGGAGAAAAAAAGATCTCCGTCCTCCGTGTTTTATTATATTGTTATAGGCCTATAGAGTCGTTATTCATTTCTTTTAAAGCTCAATAAATAACAAAGAAGACCTTTGTCCGGCACTTTTCTAATTTTGTCCGGAAGATTTAAACTTTAACGGACATCTTGACCGGCGAAAGAAAACCTAACTGAAACTCTGCCGCACGGTCCCCTCGTTCCTTGGAAGAGGCGGAGAGGTGGGTGTTTGTCATCTGCTGGTGGACTAACCGGAGAGAATTACAGTGCTTGCCTCGACGGGGAGGGATTGCATTGAATTAAAGCAGCGGGAGCAAACGCTTGCCTCGGGGAGGGAGAAAAAAAGCCACAGCGGAGAATAAACAGAAGGGTAACCATGGTAACTATGGGCGGGAAGTCTTCTTCGCTGCTTTTGTGGCAGACTACAGCGCCACTTACAGGCCTGGCATATGTACTACAGCGTCTCCAGCGCTTTCGAGCGGCAATGGCCGGCCGTGGCCCAACCCCACATTCCCCTGATAGGTGGAGAGTTGGCCCAATAGCCGTAGCGCCACCGTCCTGACGTCAGGACAGTGTTCAAATCTGGATCAGTTTTTATCAGATCCGTTGCAGCCCCTTTTTTAGAGATTTGGGTATGGAGGAAAATAGAGAGGGTTGTGTTTTCTGACACTTGGTGAGTTCCCTGGAACACCGGGGACACATATTCATGTATAAAAGACGTACAAAAGTGCATTTTGCATGATAGGTCCCCTTTAATTAAAGTCACAATTAGTTCCACCTTTACCAGCTTGATAAACACATCAATACATCAATGACATCAACACATCTACTTTAACTTGAGTAACATTTAAGTACAGGACTTTTGTAACGGAGTATTCCTACACTTTGGTATTCCTACTTTTACTTAAGCACATTATTAGAGTACTCTGCTTGTAAGAGTGTGTTTTGGATTTGTTGCCTTTTTGCAGAATATTAACATAAAATTACCTTTTTTTGTTTTTCTCTGGATAACTGTTTTGTAAAGGTATATGTTGTTTGTCTTTCTGCAAAGCCTGGACCGAGGGATGAAAGGAGTCTTACTCATCCGGAAAAGCGCCACTCCTGTTTTTCCTACAGTATTTCCCAAAATGTATTTCTGATATTCTGATACAAACAGAGCCACTCCGAGGAAGATGGCGAAATGAACATAGTGGCAGAGTGCACCATCATCGTACCCAGTGCTACGACTAAAAGAGAGATGGGGGGGGGGGATATGAAGTGAGATAGAGGAAGTGCTCGGATGGGTAGAGTGGGAGATTTGTGAGGATAGAGAGCAATATGGAAGAAGATGATTGGGAAAGATGGATAGGAAAAGATGAGGGACGAAAAAAAAAGGGGGGATGATTTAGAGAGTGCAGGAGAGCCAGGAAAGAAATAGAGCTGAAAGGCAGTGAAAGGGGGATAGAGCTAAGGATCTGGCGACAGGAATAGTATAGAGAGGTGTCACCGTCAAGGGTGTCTCAATGAGATGCCATAAAACACTCTCTTATTCTGCCTACTGTCACAGCTCAGAGTCAGGGGATACGCTCACCGACACTAAAGACACACTGATACATTCACTTCTCTCATGTGTTTATTTGCCAACTGCTCCAGGTGTGGCCTGTAATCCAGAGACTCTTCCCTGCGTATCATTGTATTACAGCAGGAGGGAGCAAGAACTAAATAGCTGTGGAATGAAATTATGGCCAGAACAGTTAGCTATATATTTATGTCGTTGATTTTTCTCGCAGGCAATGGTCGGACTGTATGAAAATGACTAGAGGGGAAGTAGGGGTCATACACTGCACTGAACAAACTTAAATGTTTACTTTAATTAAATGTATTATGTCAACAGATTTCACATAACTGTATTGGGCTAGTTGAAAGCAATAATATGAAGTTTAAATAAAATATATTAGGTTAAACTTAATATTAGTGCTTTCAACTAACCTAATACAGTTATGTGGAATGTGGTGACATAAACCATTCAACTAAAGTCAATGTTTCAAATGGGAGCGTAACCCTAATTGGAAGAAAAAGCAGGAGATTATTTTTCACCTCATATTTTATTGATATTAATGTCATTCAAGATTCAAGATTCCAGGGTTTTATTATATGCACAGTAGCTACAGTGTAGTTATGGCAATGACAATAGTATGTCCCGCACTCCTCCAACAATGCAACATATTATACATAGGATATAAGACAAAAACAAAACAAAATAATAATAATACAAAAGTAAAAATAGTCCAAATGAAACATAGTCATTCTAACCCCAGACCTGCTATCTTTGCCCAGGGCGTTTATTCAGTGGCAACAATAACTTCATTTCTTTAAAACTGATTATAAAAGGTTGGGCAGCATATTATATATTTAACATTATGCTGTTTGTTGTACATTTGAAAATGTAAACTCCACTTATAACACATTACTCGAAAAGTACACGTTAAGTGATGTTCTGTGCTGATTCCTAAATCATCATCAGAGACCGGATTATCAACTGTGCTCAGTTGGAAAAGTTTCAACTCAGTTTGCAGCCTCTGCCTGTGTAGTTCAATTCAATCTGGACTTAAAGCAAACTCAATCCGGTTTGGACTGAACGAGACCACCTAGAAGGAGGACCACCACAAGGTTTTATGAAAGCAGAAATGTGTTTTTAAATAAATTCAAAAGGCTTTCATTAAAACCATCTGCTCTTCTTGAACAAGTGCAAGATCTAATAGGCGATCTGTATAAGCAGCGAATATATTTGTGCACAAATCTGTTGGTAAGCAGTGAGATAGTGCTGGCACTGAACATGAGTTCAAACAGAGGTGTGTTGAGCTTGTGTCTTACAGTATTCTGGTAGCAAGTATAAAGTCAATCGAACGTAGCAACCGCACAGTATCTGCACATAATATGTATGATATGTATGATATGTATGATGCCTTGTGTTGCCTCTGTCCGCAACATATACACTCAATGATACTAAAGTTATGAAAGTTGTCCCCTGCATGACGAGGAGTATGTCTAGAAAAGTACATTGGAATCTGCGTGGGTAAGAACTGGACACGTGTTAGTTACTAAGAAGCAAAACCTGGATTTAAATGTCTTCAGGCGCCACTAGGAAGAAAGTGACTATCTTTTATAGTGTCAGCCATCACGCAGCAGAGGAATCAGCTGTGCATCACTACAGCCCTGCTCCCTGGTTAGGTGGCTCTAATGAAGATGTTGGAGCAGTGTGAGCAGGTGGAGCGGGGGGGGGGGGGGGGGGGGGGGCAGGGAAAGGTCAACGAAGCCGCTGACGTGACCCTCAGCGTATCGCTCCTAATTGCTGCGTTTCAGGAGAGTGGGGAAACATGGACATGTGACAGATTCTCGCTCGGTTTGCTTTTGTGAAAGGCCCCGTTAATGACAGGTCTGTGTGTGTGTGTGTGTGTGTGTGTGTGTGTGTGTGTGTGTGTGTGTGTGTGTGTGTGTGTGTGTGTGTGTGTGTGTGGTGTGTGTGTGTGTGTGTGTGTGTGTGTGTGTGTGTGTGTGTGTGTGTGTGTGTGTGTGTGTGTGTGTGTGTGTGTGTGGTAGGGTGTAACTGACTCTATCTCTGGAGAGAATGCTCTGCAATACAGTAACACAAATATGACTCAGAGCTTTAACACTAAAGGAGATTATTTCAGAATTAGAACCGGGTAGGTTTGCATATAGAAGGAATTTGATTTGGTGCATAGTGGGGCAACAATAAACAAAGTATAGGGAAATAAGTTGTAAGAGAATGATGAAAAAATTGAATGATTAGAACAAATATATTAGAAACTATTTCACACAGAATCTGAATAAACAATACACTCAAGAGAAGATACAGTGAATATATGACAACATGCAGTATATTAGATTTTAAAGTGGGGGGGGGGAGTGTGCAAAGAAATCTGAGGGATGAGCAGGGCTCACAGTATGAACATAACATGTGGTTGTGTGTTTTTTTGGGGGGGGGGGGGCACCATGTTATAAATACATTACAAGCTTAGTTTCCGATTGCAACATAAATCACATGTTACAGGGTGTAGAGTAGAGAACTTCCCACAATGGATTAAAGATGTGCTCAGCTATCACACTGCCATAAGTCTCCAAGACACTCTTAAAAGGATGTCAATGATCTTTGAAGAAGTCAGCATTCTGCTTTTGCTGATGAAAGGATTTGAAGAACACAGCAGCTGTTCAGTTGATTGCTATTAGAAAGAAACAGCCAACAGCTAAACAACAGCAGTTTCCTCGTACATGTAGCCTCAGCTTCCCCCAGTATTCTGCCACTTCAATAAGGGTGCATTTCCAAGACAATCTAAGGCATACAGTATGAGTCTTGTATCTTTCTCCTCAAGGAGCTTAATGTGTGTCTGTACTGGGACATCAATGAGATGAGGATGCTTATTAAGGGTTGCAAGTTGCTGACACCTGTAGGTTTAAAACAGCTCACAAGGCAGCAGGAACAGAAAGGTGCATGTGTGCTGTGGTTGAGCTATGAAACCAATCTATCATTCAAACCTGACTACAGTATGCATGCTTTAAGAATCCCCCAGGCTTGTGCCATGCATGTATGTCTATACTACATGCCAGCATTTTTAATATTTCAAAGGCTTGAACTTCAAGAGAACAGATCTGCTGTGTCTCCTGTCGACTTCAACTGTAGCTCAATCTAGTCACTTAACTGGCCGGGCAGCAGGCAGAAGGTGGAGTCAGTAAGTGGATTGCAGGCGCCCTAAAGCCGATTTATCTGATAGATGTTTGGACCCGGTCTGTTGGGCTGACCTCTGGGAAAAAACTGTAAATTAGATTTTTTTTTTTCTCGCGCACAGACTGTGTTGCTATGTCACAATATTGCAAGACAGTTTGTCATCCCGCCACCAGCTTCAGCACAGGAATCACTCTGTATACAGATATTATGAACTCCGGGACAGCGAGCGTGTCACATCTGGTGAGACCACGCTTTGTCGTGGACGGTGGGAACCCATTATGCCGGGAAAAAAGAGAAGAAGAGAACGGAGACAAAGGAGGAGGACTGTTTGGGCTGTGAGTGATAGATGGCATATCCAAGGAAATGGTGTGGAAGAGAATGCTGCGTCAAGCAGTCAACTGGCCAGGCATCGATTTAATCTTGTGCACTCTCCTGATTTGACCGTGTCACCGTGAGATTGAAAAGCCTAAGTGGATGTGGGGCTGTGTTCACTCACCTGAGCACTCCAGGCTGATAAGCACACAATGAACCTAAAAGTGGGCTCGAAAACTGGACGAAAGTGAATGTGGGGGTGGGGTGGCGGACATCACAAGACACAGGGTAAGACAGTTGTTTCAGGCCTGCTAACAAGCAGCTAAATCCACTAGCAGAGCTGCTCTATTGATTGATGCTGGGGGGGGGGGGGGGGGGGGTGGAGAAGTCGCAAAGCGCATGCAATTGGATCCTTTGTATCCAATGGATTTTGACTCAGATGTCTACAGAGATCCCTTTGGCTCAAAGTTCATCGATTGGGCTAAAGAGATTTATGTCTAATGAATATTCTAATTGCTGTCATATCAAGCGGTGGTGGTTAGCTGTATGAATAATGTGTGTTTGAATAGGTTTGATAGATTCTAATAAAGCATGAGGATTAAGCTGTGGTCTGATGTTTATGTATAGCAGAGGGAAATTGATATTGATCCAGAGGCCAGACGTTCTGTGGAACATGTCGCTCCCCCGCTCATCTTCCTCGCCCCTGTACAGTCTGCAGTACAGGCGCACAAATGTCACACAATCATCTTTAATTAAAAACGAATTTGTCCTTGAAACACATTTAATTCCAATTCTAATTTCATGACATTTAGCCTGCTCACATTGCATAGTGGGATCAGTCGATGTTCGGGATTAGCCATAATCCCGGGTATTTGATGAATACATTCATTAATGGGAAAACGTGTTCAGACAAAGTGCGCACACTTTTGCTGACTTACATACATGAACACGTAGACACATTCTGCCTTCCTCACTCTGCTCAATAAACCAGGTCACAGTTATTCTTCACCCCCCGTGAGTCTACCTGCGCATAATGCATTGGGGCACATGCATATGCACAGAGGAACGCACACACACACTCGACAAGCTGTATAAACAGGAACCACACAGGTCGGCCCACCACGGACCCTCTCTCATGTTTTAAGACTCAGTGGCAGTCTCACCTTGACCTCCTGTGACTCCTCCGTTATTCTGTATCCACGGCAGCACTCCAGGTACCCATTAGGTAGATAGTCCCTGACCATCAAAACAATATTCATTTTAGATGTTGTGATCATCACAGGCTTTTCATTTATTTCATAATTATTATTTTTTAAGCCATTATCTGATGTCCTCTTTATATTCCTATGAAGCTGCAATATTTAATACATTATTCGCTGATTCCTTTCCTATATCCTAAAAACCATTTAAAGCTGATATATAAAAAAAGATCACCCCCCCCCCCCCCCCCCCCCTCGGGGCTTTGATCTGTGTCACCTCTTTCACCCTGATGAATTCGCACTGCAGATAGCCACTGCCACATTTAATCATGATCACTTATAGATATGCTCACCTTTCCCCACACCGTTTTTCATCAAATCTATTTTGCAGATAAAATAGTTCCACACCAAAAAACTACAGCATAAAGCCACCTTGCACCACCACAATCTTATTTAACTTAGGGCTAGGTAATGGGAAAATAAATAATGTGGCATATGAGACAAACCATTTTGAACAAAAAGCTTCAATATTGATACAATATTGTACGGTTAACCATTGATGCTTTTACAAAATATGTATACAATGATATTTTTTATAAATATTCATCAGTAATGGGGATATAATAACTAAGTGGGTAAAGGCAAATAGCAAAACTCCTGTCAGTCTGGTCAATTCAGATACTGCCTTTAAAACCAGAGCAAGTCCACACTTATTAGAATATCAAAAAAGATAAGACAATATCTAGTCTCATAGCACGATAATGAATATAAATATTTGCTATTGTTCAAACATTGCTTGCACTTTCATGTATGCGGGAGAAGAAAACATACATCTCTGCTCCAGCAGCGTCCTGCTTTACATGCTCTCTCACACACACACACACACACACACACACACACACACACACACACAACACGCACACACACACACACACACACACACACACACACACACACACACACACACACACACACACACACACACAGTGGGGGTTGCCCTGAGATTGAAAGGTGGTGGTTTTCAGCAAAGGGTTGGAGCTCCAGGCTGTCAGCTCTTCTAACTGAGGGGTGATTGCCTGTGATGGGGGGCTCTCGCCGCGACTTTATAGTGGCATTAACCTGTTAATTAAAGTCCAATAGGATTTCTAATGAGCAGACTGATGGCCCTTGTCTGGGGCTGGGTGCTCGACGACATTATCCTCATATAGATGGCAGCTCTATAGCTATAGCTTTACTCAGCATGTCTGAGAGCCTTTCAGTATAGGTAGCTGCAGCACTACCTGAGACACTGAGCAGAATGTGCCTTCCTTTTTTATTTGGTTTGTCGTGAGTATTTTTTACGGTGTGCAAATATTCAGGTTACGTAAGGAGGAATCTGGGACACGGTGTGCCACAAGGTGCTGAGCACTCGCTCACTTGCTCATTTGCTTAGTTATTTGAAGTGAAGCATAATTTGTGTGACAACAGCAAAGAGAATTGTGTGTACATACTTTCGCCGTGTCCACCTAAGCTTGACAAATTAGGGTATCCAGCCTTGAAAGATCTGAATTCTTGTTGTTTTGCTACTTTTTTCCCATTTCTTTAAGAATTCATTAGGAATCCTTGCTACAGTAAACTGGGACTCTAAGTTATTAAGGAGTCAAATGATAAATTGTTCATTTGTGATGTATTGCACAGTGAAGCAGGGGACTTTTATCTGTGCTGTTGGAACAAAAGATCATGTATCCTTGTGTCTCTGGATGAGCTTGTTAAATAGCACCAGACTATATACTATCTGATTTGAATACAACCTTTGCCTCAACTTTGTTCTCTTGTTTATTATTCATGTTATCTTAATCACATTCCATTTGGTGCAGGGCTTTTTAGCTGGATCACATATTCGCCTTCTACTCAGATTGCATTACTGGGGCAGTTAAAAGTAATGTTTGAAGACCTCCACTGGGACATAAAATGCAGGGCTGGGCTCCCGATGCGCTGCTTTGAACCGCTGGCCCCTGCTTTCTAAAAAAATCAGAGATGAGGTGAGAGAATAGTGCTCGGTGAGAGAAAAGCCGGATAAAGTTACTCACTTTTCTTGCATTTTTCAGAGGCCATTAGAGATATTTTCCGTTTGATATATGCAAGGGTGCTTGGAGACACGGAAAAGCACTGTACAGGTGTTTGATTGTCATGAATTGTATATGTCAGGAGACCAATGCCTGCTATGGGCTACCCTCCATTTTCTTTATCTCCGGCAAAGCCATAGTGTCATGTTTCTTTCATCCTTTATTTGTCAATGTTACTCTATAACTAATAATATACCATTAGTGAGTCTTTACTGGGTAGTAGGGGATTGTGTGAACCATCTTTCAGCCAGGATTTCTTAATTCTCTATAAGGAAAGTGAAGTTGAATGAGTCACTATGATATTGGCGGAAGCTAGCACCTTGTATGGTATAAAGAGCGTTTTCAAATGATAGATAAGTCTTTTTAAATGTTCAAGGCTTTCACGAAGCCTTGGAGATGAACTTGAAGCTGCAGATAGCTCTTAATCTCTACCTTAAAGCTGGGAGTTAAACTGTGGAATATAATGCGCCGCAATCAGGTTGAACAACGATATATTCTTAAACTGCACAATTCATTCTGAACATTTTTTTTGACTTAAAGGATTGGAGTGTGACGGCTGCTAACTGGCTCAGCGGCTCACTCATCAGTCATGAGTCTGTTAAAGGACAGACTGCAGAGGCTAAGTGGGGAAAGAACAATTAGCAATACAGTGCTTTACAAATCAACTGATTTATTATTGCAGTTTCACTAAGTCGGGGGAGTTGTGATGGATTTGAATAAATCAAACAGGTTCAAACTTTCTGACTTGTAGTTGCTAGCATTGATCAAGCTTTTACTCCAATTCCGATCATGCAACTCAGACGTGTTTCATCAGACCTTTCCTGCCTTTTAAACACAGTACTTTGAATTAGTTTTCTGATAAAAGCCTGAGTGTAAATAATCCTGATGATATAACTTTCGTAAGTACCCAAGGTAACTCCACAGTGGATGACTTGACATTATAACTTAGGTTAGGACATTCATGGTCCCCAGAGGAAGATTCCCATTGACTTTGGTGTTGTTTGACTTTCCTCCAGTGCCATTACGAGGCTGAGTAGTGCTTTAGTGACATGTCTCAATGAATTATGAATGATTGCTATAATATTTGTTACATATTGTATATTCATGGTCCGAAGAGTATAAATCCTATAGGACTTTGGTGAATGAGGGTTGGCATTTCTGAGGTTTTCCCTGTTGTTGCTGCTGTTAAAGGAATCTCTGTTCAAACTTCAGGCAAGCTCTTGTAGAAAATGTGTATTGTGCTGCTTAACCTACAATACATTTGTAGGCATTATCTTAAAACTAAACATTAAACCAAGAGAGGACATAAAATGGTCGAGGATTTCCTTCCATAATCAACCTTAACATAACGACAAATGATTAATGATATTAATAGAAAACCTGTGCGCCTCGTCATCTGCAGGAAATTAACTTTTTTTATTGAATCCCATTTTTACCCTGCCCAACATTTAATAAGATGACAACAGCTCCGTGTAAGATAAAGTTTGGCACTCTAAATCTTTTCTCACATATGGCCTCCCTGCAGTAATTTATTCATAAAATCCTTCAATAATAGAGTCCCTCTCTTATTTGCGGTCTGTGCTAAAGCTCTTAAGAAGAAGTGGGAGGGAGAAATGTGTGAAAAAAAAGAGTGAGAAGATTGTTTTCTAGGGTTTTACTTATTTATTGAGCCCCTTACAAAGAACACTGACATTAGAGTGAGCTGTCAGGTTTCCAGTGTGATCGCAGCCAAGATTGTATATGCCACACAATGCCTTTAATTATGTTGCTGTCTCTTCACTGTCAGAAAAGAGAAAATGGATCAGAGGCTATATGGGAAAGAGTAAGTAAGCAATTATCTTCTTTTGTCTGCTATCACTGTCAATCAACGGATGCTAGCTTTTTACTCGACACCAGAGGAAACCAGAGAATAGATGAGGTAATAATTGCGCTGCATATAACGTGTTAATAAAGCAACTCCAAAGCTGCATCATTATTCAGAAGTCAATTGATGGTTCAGGACAAACTAAGTGACCAAAAATCTAATCTTCTTTTAGTTTTGAGGCTCACAGATATTACACGCACTCATCTTCGGGGTGCAGATGATTTAAGTTGCGGGCTGTAGAATAGTAGTCATTTTGTTGTTGATAATGGTTTTTACCAATTTGGGTAAAGAAAAGTTTCCAGACGTCTACTTTTGAGGAGCATTATCCCTCTATGAATACAAATGTGAGATTAGAATGTGTTGAAGAGGAGTCTGGAGTATCTGGTAAATGGTCCCCTCTTGAGGCCACCTTGTAGCATATTTGAAAATCTTAATAGCAGACACAATGTTAAGTCAAGTCACACATCCAGTCTCAAAAATAGTTCCATAAGATTTCAGTACTGATTTATTTGATGGCACCCATTTGTTCTGGTAGCAAGAAGATGAAAGCTTTATTACTACAGGCCCCAGAATTCAAAATTAAACATTTATAAACTATAAATGGGCTAGCGTATATCAACTTTTTGGAAAATGTATTAATAGATTTTTTCTATGTAGGCTAAAATAATAAATGTCATGATTTATTTTCAAATATGACCTTGATTCTCCAACCAACCCTCTGTATCTCAAGAGGTGTGATGCACATTGTATGTATTATTAAACCTATATTACACCTACTGTATATTACAGTGTGATTAGACCCATCACATGTTACACCCACATTACTTCTTCCATATTACACCAATATTACATCCAAGGTTTAAGTGGGCAAAGCCTTTAGAATGACCCTAACCCCCAGGGTACAGAAACCATTTAAGCATTAACAGACCTTCTGAGCTCAGTTGTATTTAATAACAATTCTGCTTTCCACTCCTGATAGTATGCATGTTATCTCACTGCTAAAACTTATTGTGTTACTTCATAGATCTAAGTAATCCTTAATATTATTCATGTTACCTGTGCTTAAGTCAAAAGGTCTGCTGTGGAAATGGTCTATTGGCCTTTTTCCACCAGACCTGATATCATGCTGCGCACGGCACAAGTTGTTTTCACACAACAACAGAGTACAATAAAGGGAGTGTGGTTCGCTTGCTAAGGAGTTGGAGGTGTGCCTGACGGATCCCTTTAGCTGCCCCTTCTTGTTTTATCACTCCCTGGAATATTTAGTGCTGATCCTGCCAAAGATTCAGAAGAAAATCTTGTGTTTTGATGAACAATCACAGTCAGCACTATCGTGTGAGACTAAGACATTGTTTCATGCTTTCATTGTGAACTAGCAGTGCTAATTGCTTTCGAGGTTCAACATTAAAACAGTGAGGCTGGTTGGCTGATACCCAAGAGATAACAAGTACACACAGCCTCTGAATTTGAATACTTCGGAAAAATGGCAGATCTTACCACTAATAATGCTTAGTAATGGTAATTACCTTATATATATATATTATATGTATAGTAAATAAACTGGGTGACTATGGCTGACCATAAACATTATCAAGTTAGGTTTAATTTCATGGAAATATCAAGCATAACTTGGTTGGGGAAATCTCAACTGTCAGATAACAAGACATTACTGTTGGTTATGTATCCGTCTCTGTTTAAATTGGTGCTGTCCATCACTGACGCCCAGTCATTATAAGTTAAGAAAAGTCACAAGTTTAAGTGGATTTTCTAGGATAATCCCTGCTCTGTGCACTTAAAAACATGACGTTAAATCTTATTTGTCATATTTTTAGTTTACACTCATTTCTTCTAGTGAATTATTTGACATACTGAATATGAAAGGCATATTCAAATGTGTGCAGCATTTATTTGGATGAGCTTTTTTCCCCCCTTATATTAGTGCAAGCTAAATCTTACTAAGCAGTGGTTTACGGGGCAGAGATGGTAGACTCTTTTTGTCAGTTTGACATCCAGGTAACCCACTTTTGCTTCAGCTTGTTTACTCTTTGATTATTGGGAGAGCTGAGGGAAGCACTATCTCCTGCCTGCCAAAACCAGGCTGGCAAGCTGTCACAACACGGATGAAGACACATATACCACCTGGGTGTCTGTAGGTGATGCACACTCACACAGACCCATTCACACACACTGTACAAAACACACACCCATTCTCTAGTTTGTGTACACGCACACAAAATTAGGACGTTTCTTTGAAAAATCCAAATTTCTCTGCAGCTCTATAATGAAAACTGAAGGAATTAAGAAGTAACAACTAACTATTAAAGTATTTCCCCTTTGTTTGCTGTGTTATTTCCTGCATTATTTTACATTTAAAGTGGACCTATCATGCTATATTTGAATAATATAGTGTAGGACCATACCTATTATTTATACTTTTTTTTTTTCAAAATACCAAACAGATCATGCATTTTAGCCATGCCTCATTTTGCTCAATTTGACATTTTTTAGCTCTGTTTTTGCAAGGGCTGATTCTGTGAGAACAGCACCATCAACTGGCCTGGCATATGTACTACAGCGTCTCCAGCGCTTTCGAACGGCAATGGCCGTGGCTGTCTCCTCCTGATTGGTGGAGTTGGCCCAATAGCCGTAGCGCCACCGTCCTGACGTCAGGACAGTGTTCAAATCTGGATCAGTTTTTATCAGCTCCGTTGCAGCCCCTTTTTTAGAGATTTGGGGATGGAGGAAAATAGAGAGGGTTGTGTTTTCTGACACTTGGTGAGTTCCCTGGAACACCGGGGACACATATTCATGTATAAAAGACGTACAAAAGTGCATTTTGCATGATAGGTCCCCTTTAAATGACTAAAATACATCGATACCAATGTCGCAAATGAAATTATGGGATATTGTGTTTCGATTAGAACAGTTGCTGTATAAACTGCTGCATTATTAATTCACTAACCCTACTTAAAATCCTATTTACTGGGGCAAAATGATTTGAGACTCATCTGTGAATAAAAACAATGATTCAATTATATTGTTCATCTGGAGAAAAAAACACAGGCGGTGAAAGTGCTGTATTCTCCTCTCAGTATTCTCAGCATATGGCCCCAACAACCTCCAGCAATAAAATAGCCCTGTATGTTGCCTGAGGGAGGAAACAAAGGAAAAAAGGAAAAATAAAAAGGCAACTCTGTTCTGTTCTCCTCTCTCAACCTGTCACATTTTGCAAGCAGCCATTTTGCACAAAATCGTGTAGCATTACCCTTAATACACCAAATCCAAGTATAACTCCATGTCTATTGTTCATGCCTTGACAATCTGTCTTAAAGTCTCCTTCCACTAATGCTAAGACCACAGAAGCCTGAAATGATATACTTAAACACTTAGCGCACCCCTACCTCAGATACACAGGATACATCTTGATAGTGAAGGGTAGTGCTTAATCCTTTATTTTCCACCATCCAGGTGTCCATAGACAAGACTCCTGCCCCCCCCCCCGCTGCTGTAGTGGGGCTGCTGCCTAACAGATAAGAGCTCGGTCGCGCTGAGCAGCTCCCCCGTGCGAGTGTTACTTTAAGTGTGAAGAAAAGAAGAGATAAAGAACATTTTCTGATTTGTTGGACATATCTTTGAGCAGAAATGCATTGAATCAATACAGGGGGGAAATATGACGAGAGCAAAGAGCCAACATTTGTCTGTCCTAGTTTTGTTTGGACAACATCTGCATGTGTGTAAGGGAAACCGTGTTTGCCTGGGACTGCCTCAGTGGTGGCACACGCGCTCATTGTGTGCACGTACATGTCTGTTGTGTCCTGAGATGACAGATGAGAGGTTTGCATCAATATTTGAACAAAGCGCTCTGGCATCTCAGCTCGGGCCAGGCTGTTTTCGCTTCCGAGAGGCAGAGCAGAAATGAATTGCTTGTGAGACTCGTTGCAAAGAAATTACAAGTGAGAGAGTAGATTAAGAGCTCCGGGCGTTCTGCAGTCTGACAGAAGCGATGATAGACTTTCCCAGGGACAGGGAGGAGAATAACCTGAAAGGAAACAGGGATGTGATTAAATAATGGCTTCCAATCTGGCCTGGTTATCACCTAGGATTTTCAATTGAATCCTGTAGTTTGGCAAGCTTCTGGAATAACACGGATACCTAGCTGCGCTTCCACTAAACCGTGAAGTCTGTGTGCATAAGGCATTGTTGCTGAGCAGTTTATTACCTGTCAGCTTGTCAGGGCGACACCTCTAGCCCCAGGTGGATGTGTTTTCATGTGGTTGAATAGTAGCTACGGTCTGCAAAACACCGTACACTATCAGGCTTTCTGTGAGGTGCCGCCTTTCTCGCCCCATTTGCTATTGTGCCGGGAGATCAAAAAAAATCCCATCTCTGCCACTCTATCTTTCCCCTGTGGTTAATCTGTCATTCAGAAATCTCTGCAGAGGGATGTGGGTGTGTGGGGGGGCTGTGCATCGCAGGTTTGTGATCCTTCAGTGGACAGAAGTTGGCAGAGAAAAACTAAAGAAATGGAATTCCTTTTTTTGGACACAGGTTTATAAGCACTTCCTGAGAAGAACGGCTGAAAACATTTCTTGTCTTCTTGCCGTTGCTCGGTTGAAATGAACAGATGCTCCCCCAGTGCTTCTTACTAACTTCAACACCCACCTATCATCTGCTTCACCAATCTCCTTCCACCCCCATCTCCTCTGCTAGCTTCACCTCTGATCCTCTATCTAGACCGTCCATCTGCTGCACAGATCTGCGTCAATAGTGTCTATGAACACCTCACATTTGGGCATATATAATGAATGCTGCATTGACCATTTCCAAGCTGTATTTATTCTTGTGTTTACACAGACACATTAGCCCCAAAGTCAGTGTTTACACAAAAACTAAAGTACATAGCAGCAAATAAAATGGGCAGACTGCGTCCCCCTGTTAACCACCTTATTTCTCAAACCTGTTACCGAAATGTCAACATGGTGAGGTAATTAACAAACAATTATGCCACTGGCTCTTAATGAACAAACTAGGAATTAATTAGATGATCCGTTTGCTAATTCATGGCTAAGCAGCTGCTTCCTGCTTATTAATACTGAATGCTGTCGGGTGATTTAAAGCAGTTTGAGAAGTTTCCTGTGCAGTATTTCCCCTTTTTTAAATTGTTCATATATCTCGGGGTAATTTAAATAGCAGTGAGATGCACGGCATGTGTGTATGTTACTATTATTGCAAAACTGCAGCAAATGTAGGATATTAAAGTATGTCGAATGCCTAATCTGTAAGAATAATGCAGAAGATGAGAATGATTTTGGGCTTGAAGCCACTGATTATTGGATAACACACATTAAGAAAATGTTGCACTTTATTAAAGCAATATATTCTCTCCCACTCAGTGTTTCCTTTCTTTCTTTCGCACGAACACACACACTTACACACACTGTCAGTGCATGCTGCTAATTCACATACAGTTTTAGAGGGAGATCATGTTGGTGTCTCACGACTGTTCCAAGTTTGAACTCACATGTCATTTTGACACTGTGATAGTGGGAGGTTGAATTCAATATGGCTCATTACACAGGGTTCATGAAGACCAACTTACATGGAAATGTAGCACAAAAAAGTGAACTAGCAATAAAAACCAGAGAAGTGAAGGGAGTGGTGCAAGGACATTTCTATATTTGATAACTCTTTGAAAATAAGGCATGCTTGGTGTGATGAATCAACCCAATCATCACACATGGTGTAGTGCAGGGAGGATGTAACAACAGGTACCGTACTGAGTAGTTTGGAGCAAGAAATGTATACAGAGTTACGAAACATTGAACATATTTTGCATTATTTGAAATGTATTTTGTATACAGCAATCTTCTGACATTGAGAACAGTTGTTTACTTTAGGGTCAAACAGTAAAATAATCCTTTTGTTCCCAAAGCAGGATACCATTTTGTGAAAAACTACTATCTGTTTGAAGAAGATCCTTAAAATGTAATCTATCAAGTCCTACTCTCAAATAGCTAGGAATTAAAGGGGCCCAGCGCCATATAGATAGAAGAGTTACGACAGCGGAAGTCCAAAATGCTTGATCGTCACGTGGTTCAGGGAGACTCAATAGTTCCCCGGAAGTTCGTGGCGGGACATATGAATGCATGATTACCGGAGATAGAACTACGATTTTTGGTAATAAGTAGTGAATAAAGGTCTTGATTTACAATATTTATACAACATACCGATATGTGTATGTATTTACATCAATATGTTTTAAAAAATAAATAGAATCTGCTAATATTTATGGATAATATTAGGAATAGTGTGAACAGCTAGTTTACTTGTTAACATATACATGTTAGGCTGTTGCCTTGGTTAAAGAGCCTGTTGCTGTTGTGTATTGCTTTGAATTATTTAAAACAAATATTATCTTCTTAAACAGGTATGGTAGTCAGGTGCATCACTTCCTAATGTTTATTGATATATTTAGAGGGAGGGGATGGCAAGGAATGCTTCAAAATTTAGATTAGATTCATTTCTTCCATTTTTTTAATTCATGGTGGTTTCAGTAATCCCATGGTACTTGAGGACATAAGTAATCTAAATGACTAATGTACTCTTTATGACTTTCAGAAAGGACAGGAGACCAACAGGTGACTATCAATGGACTAGCAGCAACATGATTATGACGTTAAAAGTGTTGTTTTAGGAACATCCATTGAAAATACATGGAATTCAATAAACATTGCATGTCATGCAGTTTGTCTGTGCCTTTTCCTCCGTGTTGTCCTGGCATATCGTCTCCACCATGGTTTGCTGTGCTGCCTGGGGATGCTCCAATCGCTCAGAGAAAGGAGTAAGAATCAGAATGTACGGCTTCCCCACTGACACAGAGAGGAGGGAAAAATGGCTAGCTCAAGTCAGCAGGAGCAATTTAACAATCAAAACAGACAGCCGCAACAAAATATGTGAGGTAATCATATTCAAACACTGCATTTGCACTTTTTCACAAAACGAAGACCACACCATTGGGAAGCTTAATGTTTGGTTTAATACAAATAACAGGGAAAGGCTTGAAAAACTCTGAGAGTTGAGACTCAGGGTGCAGGGTGAGGGTCTCAGTGCAGGTATTCAGGCTCTATTGAATCCCCCTCTGGTTCGTGTGCTGAAAGAGGGAGAAACAGACAGGAGAAAGGGTTATACACACCTATATAGCACACCTATTGGATGGGAAATTGCCTTGGGGAGATAAGGTGTGGTCTTTGTTTCCAACTGAAGTTATGGAACTTTATTATTTGTGAGTTTAACAAAGTATGACAAATGGCATCAGTAATGGATGTGATATGAATTTGTATAAAGTTGTCTCACATTCTTGGTCGTATTTTACGTACAGTATGTAATGAGTGTATACATGTCCAGTAAGTCCTCCACCTGTAACATCACTGCCCCTCCACCTGCCATACAGTAGGTTACTAATATACACTAACAAGATTACTTATATAATACAGTGATAGAATACATGTTTAGTATGCTTACTTATATACAACAGTAGTATTAAATGTACCTTGTGTTTTCACTCTCACTTTGCCATCATTTCAAAATCAGCTGAGCTACAACATAATACAGACAGGTAATAATCAACACAATACACTAAAAACACTCACCCATAAGTTACGTTTTTGTTTACTGTTTGGAAGTCTCAAATATGCACTCTAAATTCATATCAATAGTGATGTATCACACAAATAGCTCTCTTCCTTATTATTGTGTAACGTTAACTTTATTATACTAGCTTGTAGGTCTACTCCAAAATGGAGATCGTAATTTCTCCACTTCCACTCATTACAATCACACGTGCCCCAATGTTATATTTAACTAATATTATATTCCTCCACCCCACAAAAAAATCACGTTTAGAAGCCCTTTTTCTCTAATTCCACAACGTTGGATGAAATAACATTAGGAGAACGGATTAATAGCTGTTCATGGTTAACGTGTGTTGCTAACTTTATCCGGTATCCTAGCCTAATCTGTTATCTGTAAACGTTCCCTAAATCTACTGATTTAGGGATAATCCACTAACATCCTTTAATACACATGTTCATTTGACTCAGATGTGCTGATAATATCTGCAATATAAATCTTTAAACGTCTTCTTACCTTTAAAAGTCCATCACGAACGGTCTATTATGCTGCAACTCTACTGTGCTGCTGGCCCATAGTGCTGGCCGCAATAGTTCCCCGGAAGTCAGCGGCAAGCTAACTTCCGGGGAACTATTGACGGCTCCACGATCCGCCATTGCTGTAAAAAAACTGGTCCATTGGAGTGAACGGAGATGTCGTAACTCTTCTATTATACGGCTCTGAAGGGGCCCTACTATGCTATTTGTTTTAGTTTAAACGGTATTTGCATTTCGCTCCTCAACTGGGACCTCAACTATACTTTAATGTTCAAAAAGCTCTTTATTGTTCTCATACTGCCTGTGCTGCAGCACCTCTTTTCACCCTCTGTCTGAAACCAGAGCCCTGCTCTGATTGGTTAGCTGGCCGGCTCTGTTGTGATTGGTTAGCCACTTAGAGATTTCCCAACCCTTAGCCTATTAGGTACAATGTTTTGCGCTAGCCAATAGAAGCGAGAGTGATAGATAGTGATGTCACTATGTTACTTTAGTAAACAAAGGAGTCCAATTGAGACGTTTCAGGCAGGGGGGGTGTGTGTGGGAGAGAAACTCCCTCTGGAGGGAACACAGGAATTGTAGCCTCTGCAGACCATTCACATGCACTAAAACCTATAGAACATGCTACAGGAAAGGGAAAAGCATAAAAGGGCCTCTTTCAAATGCATACTAAACTAAAGTGCAGATATTAGATTATTAACATGATCACAAAGTGCTATTTGACAAGACACTTCTTTTTTTTTATCTGACCAAATAAAGGGAACTTATCCTTTACTGTAATTGTGTTAAATGTCAATTGTAACAACCCATAACAAGGTATTTTAATGATGTTGAAAGATGGCGTCCCTGTTAGGGGAGTGACACAAAGCTGCAGTTGTGAACCAGGTCCTGTACAAACAACAGTGACCCATATTAACCCAGCACTAATTGTTCTGTACAAATTGTCAAAAGGACAATCAGATTGAGCTTGTGTTCAATATTCCATGCATACAAAGGGGTTTGTGTGTTAAAGAGGTGTGAACAATTACTTCCTGTAATGCGCAGCAGAGGGGGGGGGTTCAGGTTCAGAGGGCAACAGCCTCTTAACAAAGAGGATCCTTTTGCAATCAGTTCTGCTTCACGGGAAGTGGAGCCGCTCGCTGTATGAGAGCCATTCAAAGTCTTGTTGTCCAGGTTGGTGCTGCCTTCAAGAGCTCATCATCATCAATAGGACCCGAGAAGCAGTTTTGTTGCTCTGTTTCTTCACCAAGGATGTGTGTGTTACTTTTTACATCTTGACTCCACAGCATTTCCTTGTTTTGTAATTTTGTGATTGTCATTGCTTCACTGTATGAACTTCATTTGGCCATGATCTTGAATCAAAGCTGGAAGATTTAAAACAATGTCCATCTGCACATTTTATGATGTGGGGTTTGCTTCAGTCCCCTAGTTGCTTGTGTAAAGAACAAAGAGCATTGAAACAGGACAGCAGTGTGGACGCCAGGATATGATGTTGCAGGATGCAACATTTGGCAAACCTCTGCCTGGCTACTGCCTTCAGTCTCTCCAAATCACAACGAGTGTGCTGGAGCAAAAGTCATCCTTCTCTGTGTGAAACAGCCTGTGCTACCACCCAAAGGCTTTACCAATTTAGTTCAGTCAGCTAGGGGCTCCTTCCTCTTCATTTCTTTTAGAATTCCCACTAAAAGCTATGAATACATTGAACTGACAGAAGAGACCCATTGCTTTTAATTTTGCATGTGAGGAGATGGAGCTTTTGCCGCACTTGAGGAAATTCCAACGTTTCATTTAAGGTTGCAACACAGTACTCAGATATAAGTACCAGTGTTTGAATACTCGGTTACAAGTAAAAGTCCTGCAATCAAAATGTTACTCAAGTAAAAGTAGAAAAGTATTATCATCAAAATATAGTTAAAGTAACGACAGTAAAAGTAGTCATTGTGCAGATTGGTCCATTTCAGAATAATATATGTTTTATAATGATTGATCATTAAAGTGTTCTCAAAGCTGGTAAAGGTGCAGCTAGTTTGAATGACTTTGTATACTGCAGGGTAGCTTGTGAATTTACTCCAGGTGGAACTAAAGTCTGATTTAACACTTGATTATATTTCACATCATTCATCTAAATGTAGTGGAGTGAAATGACACGATTTACCTCTGAATTCTAGTGGAGTAGAAGTGCAAACAAATGCAACTACTCATGTAAAGTACAAGTTAGCAGCCTGTGTGTTTCTTCCAGGGCTAAAGTTTGTTTGTGTGCGACACAGGCAGAGAGCGGATGTTTGATAGAGCCATCACTCAGCCCTTTGGCAGTGATATCTTGTTTTCCCCTCAAACTGGGCTCGATGTATCTGTGCCCCACGTGTGTTATTGCCGGGCGGAGGCAATGGCTGTAGATCACCGTGAAAACTGTGAGGGGGGGGGGAGCGAGCGGTCTGCTGAATGACAGCGGAGCAGCATATTGAGGAGACATATTGTTGTTCGGCCCTTCCTGGGAACATGAGGGAGAACCAATAACAGTGTCAGTCAGCTCATTTCCATGTGTGTGCTTACTACGAGGTGCACAGCCGGGGGGGCATCCTTATAGACCCTGCCTGCTGTTGCACTTTGTGATCTATATTCAGCCATTTCAGAGAGAACGCTATGCTCTTCCAGTTAAGTGCTTGTGTTTCCCCCTTGAGTCACATGTCCCACCACCAGCCTGAGGTTAAATCACACCAGAGTGTCTTTCCTTGTGTCCCGCTTAATATGTCTGCTGCAATTCTATCCCACCTGCTAAATAAAAAATGAACAGACAGGTACCTCTGAAATAAAGCCGGTAATGCTTTACTAAACCTTGCTCCTGTTGACGTTGTTATTTAAGGTATTAGCAGCCGTGGAATTAAACTGTCATGTTGGTAAGCATTGAAATAATACCTGATCTTTTAACAAATGAGTCATTACTTGGAGGGTTGGGGTTTTGTTTGACAGCTGTGTATTCATGTTCCCATCTATCATAGTCGGAGTGCGCACTCACGTCTATGTTTTGCATCTATCCAAACACAAACACACCATGTCATTGCTCCGTGCGCAAAACAAATTGGAGCGCTCTCTTTACAAGAAAAGCATGCCTGGGGCTAGTCATTTTGAAATTAAAAGCATGTCTCTTTGTTCAGCCCGGGTTCCAGGAACGGGGGGGGAGAACATGTCGCGTTGAGAGGAGCACTGAGTTTGTTCTGTGATTTTCACAGGCAGGGAATCAGGGAGTCTTTTATCTATTCTCCTCAATCAGCAGACATCCACCAGGAAAGGTAGGAGGATTAGATTAGCTGGAGAGAGAAAGAGAGAGTGGGTTCTCTAATCCTGATGGGGTTTTCGGAGGTACACCCATCACTGTGGAGGAGCATGCAGTGGGGAGTTGGGATCGGGGGGGCGAGCGCGGGCCGGTTTGCCTCACTAAACCCTTCACACTTGCATGAAAGAGGTTCCAGCAAACTAGGGGATTAGACGGAGTGTAATTACACTTTCGGGGCCTCAGAAGTAGCAAAACGTGCGCTGACTGGAACACACCTCAGACGGCGGGAGAAGAAGGGAGTAATGCCTGTTAAATGTGATGCCAATGTGTTGTCTGTGAATTCTTCAAATGAATTAAGCGTCTCTAGTGAACACCAACATCTGAGAGATCAAAGGAGTCTTTATGGACTGCAGATCTGTCTGAGCAGCATACGGACGTCTGTCTCGTTGAATTTCAATTCGATTTCTATTTCAATGATTTGCACTACTTTTTGTTTTGTTTCTGGTCATGTCACACCTTTCTATTGCACAGAGGTTGTCAAAACAAATGTATACATAGCTAAAGCAGGATTACATTGTGATTAAGAAATGCTGCACTTTTCAGGTCCTGTCGCTTCCATTATCCCTAGTGGAATTCCATACAAATGAGGATTTCTTGTTACCATCCAACAGAACTGTTTCTTTTTGTTTTTACTGTGGCTATTTGTAACCATAAAAAGAAAAATATTGAACCAACTGTGCAATGAGATAACTCTTACCCAATGCTTCAGAACGCTGACACCTCACATGTCAAAAGATTAAGTTATAAGCACACATACACTAATTAAAAAACAAACAAAGATGGTATTTTTGATCATAAATGTTTTGCAAATGTGCAAAATCTAGTGTACTCCCTGTGAAAATAAAATATTGAACATGGTGTCTCTCTGGAGGATTTGTTGTTCAGTGCTTTCTGTAAATTATTGTATTGCAATGCTGTGGCAGAGAATAGACGGCGGGTGGGGGCGGGTGATGTTGTGTTGTTTTGTTATTTCTCATGTTGTGTTCCAAAACAATTTGTTTGAGGGAGGCGTCGCTGTAAGGAGTAATGGCTGCTAGTTGGGTCTGGTTGCAGGGGGGAGAGAGACAGTGAGGGATGGGGGAGGCTGGGGGAAGACAGTGAGTGGGCTAGTTGTGAGGTGTTTCTGTGTGTGTCGAAAACAACATTTCACTGCAGGGTTAGTTGGCAGGAAAGGAATCCGAGATGGTTTAAATCAGCCATCTTGCTGTTGTGGATAAATAATTACCACTCAATTCCTTGTCTGTTCCTTTTGAGCCTAAGCTCTTTCTCGTTTATTCTCCAGGCCCCCGAGGGGAAGCCCTGCAGCATGGCCAGTCCGGGACCCTGCCTCACTTCCTGGAGGAGCCGGTTGATGCTTACATCATCAAGAGCAACCCCATCAAGCTCCGGTGCCAAGCCCGGCCCGCTCTCCAGATCTTCTTCAAGTGCAACGGAGAATGGGTCCACCAGAGCCAGCACCTGTCTCAGGAGCACACTGACATGGGGACAGGTACAGCACACACTCACTGACACACACACATACCAGGCACCAGCTGAACAGGTTAGAGGGGCAGGAGCTAAACATTAATCAAAGGGCACGCCTGTACTTCTTGTTACTAATGAAAGAAATATATGCCTGGTTTGACAACTTTTGTGACAGTGTTAAAGGGGTATTTAAATGTATATATTAAAAACAAACCAATGAGGTTTGGTTAAAACACGGCTACATGACAGTAAATGAACCAGGTCACAATGGGTAAATCACACAGCCAATCAGAATGCATATCCTGCAACACCATAAGCGGGTTTAGACTACACACGCTAGTCAGACCCGAGATTAAATATGTGTTGATTTGAAAAAAAGGGCCCTTCTCTAATAGAAGGGTAAACGGGCAGGTGGTCCTTTAAGGTCTATCTGTAGAAGTGCCTGGGCTTTACAGAAAAACATACATTTTCCAACTTGTATTTACATTCCCATCAAGCCTTCTTCCTGACACTTTGAGTTATGAGGCTTCATTCCCATCGCTGATAGGAAGGACTGAAGTCTTAAGAATGAACTTTGCAAATGGGGGCTTTATGACAATGCCTGTGGCTATGTCCAACCCTGCAAATATATTAGCCTCATTTCTGCACTGAGTGTCACATTTGATCAAACTGAGACTGAAATGACAACTTTTAGACCATGAAAGGGACACACTTGTTCAATTTCAGGATTTGACTTTGAACTCCGTATGGTGTCTTCCACTGATGCAACTTGCTGAAATGCAGTTGTTGTTATTTTAACTTCGAATTCAAACCACAAAGAAAAATTTCCCTTTTTTTCTGAATCCCCTTTTGTCTGTTTTTTATTGCATCATGTCACAGTGGGTATTAAGTATCTCATGAATGCACTTTTGTATACAGCATATTGGCAAAACAAAAATAATACAAAAACGAAATGATACCTTATTTTTCCTTTAAATAAAAAAGGATTGTAAAAAAAGTATAGCAAGATTTCTTAAAGGGGACCTATCATGCAAAATGCACTTTTGTACGTCTTTTATACATGGATATGTGTCCCCGGTGTTCCAGGGAACTCACCAAGTGTCAGAAAACACAACCCTCTCTATTTTCCTCCATACCCAAATCTCTAAAAAAGGGGCTGCAACGGGTCTGATACCGACTGATCCAGATTTGAACACTTCTATGTCATCACAGAAGTGGCGCTACGGCTATTGGGCCAACTCTCCACCTATCAGGGGAACGTGGGGTTGGGCCACGGCCGGCCATTGCCGCTCGAAAGTGCTGGAGACGCTGTAGTACATATGCCAGGCCTGTAAGTGGCGCTGTAGTCTGCCACAAAAGCAGCGAAGAAGACTTCCCACCCATAGTTACCATGGTTACCCTTCTGTTTATTCTCCGCTGTGGCTTTTTTTCTCCCTCCCCGAGGCAAGCGTTTGCTCCCGCTGCTTTAATTCAATGCAATCCCTCCCCGTCGAGGCAAGCACTGTAATTCTCTCCGGTTAGTCCACCAGCAGATGACAAACACCCACCTCTCCGCCTCTTCCAGGAACGAGGGGACCGTGCGGCAGAGTTTCAGTTTCAGTTTCTTTCGCCGGTCAACATGTCCGTTAAAGTTTAAATCTTCCGGACAAAATTAGAAAAGTGCCGGTCAAAGGTCTTCTTTGTTATTTATTGAACTTTAAAACAAATGAATAACGACTCTATAGGCCTATAATAATATAATAAAACCATAGACTGTATATATAAATAAAACACGGAGGACGGAGATCTTTTTTTCTCCCCCTCTTGACTTGATCAGAGCACGGCTACCCTCTCCTGCAGGTGGGCGTGGTCAGCAGAATCAGCCCCGTAGACAGCAAACAGCACATAGAGCGAAATGAGGCATGGCTAAAATGCATGATCTGTTTGGTATTTTGAAAACAGAAACGTATAAATATACCTTATATAGGTATGGCCCTACAATATATCATTTAAATATAGCATGATAGGTCCACTTTAAATAATAATGTTTTATTGTGGTTTTATCTAGTATCCATGTGAGCAGAAAACATAAAACTATTAGCTACACAACTAACAAGGACTAGGTCTGCAGTGAAGGTCAGATATTCATAATTGAATGAAATGATGAGTTGCAGAAGCAGGTCAGGATGGAGGCAACATGTTTACGAGCCTGCCTTGGCCGCTATTACAGTGTTGATGCTTCACTTAACACAGCACCAATCAATACCACCCTCCAGAGTTAACAATGGACCGCTACATTTTTACTGCTCCCGGTCCTCATCCATAGCTCTGCTTCCTTCTGGCTCCTTATCACCTTTCATATCTGATTCCACTGGGAAAGACAAAAGGGAAGTGAAATACAGAGGGGAAGGACTAAGAGATAAAAATGAAAGCTGAAAAGGAGAGCTCTTGAAATTCAACTTGTGCTAGCATCTCATCCGACGAGACTGTGTTCATCACTAGCTCTTGGAATAGGTGAAAAAATCAAGTGCAAGTAATACCTTTGTTTATTGTAACCTTGACCTACGTTTGAAAGATTTCCAAATAGACTAAAAACTCTCGAAGGATGGATTTTGCAAAAATAAATACATTAGAAGCATTAGCCAAGTGAGTGGTTCCGCAAGCATGAATACCTCAGTATCCAGTTGAAATGTTAGACTGTAAACGTTCCCGGCAAGTTTCGTGTATTCTATTCTGAGGTGTGCTTCCTGTTTACCAACACTTCATACTGTTACTGTAGTGTCGGTGCTCAAAGCTAAGGTGACAATGTTACAGACAGACAGCCAGCATGCAAAAACATGTTGTGATGTTTGTGGAGACACTGGTAGAGGCTGCCTCCATAAACTCACGTCTCTATCCTCCTGCCAATCATGTACCATATATATTATTTAAAGTTAGACTCTATGCATTGTATCCTCTCCTTGAAACATGTCTTGAAACCAGTGACAGCAATATCTTTCCGACCTTAGCATAGCAGTTTTAGTTTTTTAATATATGTCTTTTAAATCATAAAAATTGGCTCAATCAAAATGTACATTCATGCTCCTTGGATGGTCCCATTTTCCGAGATGTGTGCCATTCTTCCCACTTTAGTGTGGTAATGAGTTTTAAGTTGTTATTTGGAAACAACGACAATCTCCACTTCCAAGTTGTTCCGACTTGAGGAGGCTTTTGTATTAATGTTCCACACTAGTTGATGGAACCCTACTTTGTCTGAATATTTCAACAGCACTAGGGCTGTCCCGAATACCATTTTTCGGGGCTTCGGATATTCGGTAGTAATCAGCAGCGAATATCCGGCGTGCGCGTGCACGTTGTTATCATGTGTAACGTTACTGTTTGAACTGCGGATAAAGCAGCTTCATCATGGCAACTGGACAACAACTAAGCTAAGCTACTACTTATAGCATTTAGGTGACTTTTCATAGTTGTTGTGCCCGGAGTTTCCGTTAGAATTTTTTTTTGCCGGTCAACATGTCCCTGACAAAATGAGAAAAGTGCCGGTCAAAGGTCCTCTTTGTTATTTATTGAGCTTTAAAACAAATTGATATGATTCGATATTAAACAAACTAATTATAGTAGATGAACTACATTATTCAAAAGTGTACAGTAACTTATAATAACACAGGAATAATAAACGGAGCGCTCTCTCCCTCTCCTGACAGCCCGTCAGTATCATGCAGCTCGCGGATCCAGTAATGAGTGACCCGTCAGTAAAAATAAACATATCTATAACTAGTTTAGGTATACAGGCTACTGTAGTTTGAGAGGTAATTCAAATAGCTAAGTGTGATTTTCTAACCTGAAGTGTGTGTTTTGCTCCGCTCACCGCTGCAGGTGATCATGCAGAGCTGCGTGTCGACTCGTCAGCAGCAGCTGATCTCTCTCTCTCCCGTCAGATTAGACTTCACTCGCGTTTATGTCCATATCGATCAGATCTAGCTATTGAAAGCGATGTCAGGCGCCCAAGCTGAGATGTATATATTTCCACATTTTAACAGTGCAATTAAAAAGTATAAATATAGTATAAGAATGTGGCAATTCGCCTTTATTGATAGCATACATTTAGGGGGAAAAAAATAAAATAAAAAGATATATATCCGAATAACAAAATTGAAAACCGAATAGTAGGTCAACGACCGAATATTCGGATATTCGGGTACAGCCCTAAACAGCACATGAATGCAGCACCAATGCCCTATCTTGCAATGATAAACGGGCCATATTAATATTTGTATTTCGTGCCTCCATTGTGATATGTTTACTTGCTTTAATGTACAAAAAGTACTTATTTTGTCTTTCTTTTCGAAGCACAAATGTTACATAGTGATGTCACTATGTTACTGACGTAAACAAAGGAGTCCAATTTAGGGATTTCAGGCAGGGATCTCCCTCTGGCGTGAACTTAGGGATTTTAGTCTTTGCAGATCATTTACATGAATACAAACTGATATAACACACTACAAGAGACGGAAAACCCCAAAAAGCACAAGAGGGTCAGTTTAAGATTTAAACATATTTGATTTACTCTCCTTGGTCAGGATCTGCTCCAACATGTAATTAGTTCTGCCGTGGCCCATGCCTCAGCCTTCCCTTACACTTCTAAGTGTCACGATAATCAGGCCAGTAGCACTTCTGTAATCCTGACAGAGAAACTGAGATGAAAACAATTGTTTGCCGGAGGTCATCGCCTCACAATAGAAGTGTTTATCATAGTTGTTTCTTCTGCATCAGTTATTGCAGGTGTAAATGTTACCATAATACATTTGGCTCAAACACAAAACACTGCAAGAGCCTCAGTTAGTTGCATTTTTACTTTTTCAGTTCAGGGTGAGGCTTTTTGATTGTAACAGTTTATTAACCTAATAAAACCTAATGGAGCAATGGAATTAATGCAGTATTCATGGTAAGTCTGTTTTCTTTTCTTTGTGCAGGAATCCTGTCACCAGGGTTAACTATTCAATATAATGATATTTGGTATTGTAAGATATATAAGATACAAGTGAGATTTCAGTGCTTAGCATTGACTAATTAAAAATTGAATTCAACAGTTTAGTGCCTACCAAGAAGATAAACTACAACATGTACGTGATCTGTGGTCCTCTGGCATGACATAAGAATGTCTAGAAATTGTTACAGCTACTTTATTGGATGATGCCTTGAAAGGAGAGAAACAGTGTTTAACAAAATGTCCCCAAATGAATGCCAATATCAGTGGATTTTTAAGAACATTAGACTCAGCCATCTTTAACAGCCCACACTTGGATGTGACTGCACTCTCCAGCAGCCTTCCTCTGAAAGCAGTAAATAGCTTCAAATGTTAACATTACCATTGCTTAACACATCATGTGTGCATAGGGAAGATGTCCATTCAAGCATGGCATCATTTTAGGACCAAATGAGTGATTTCATATCCCTTTTCCATCTAACATAAAATGAATGGAAATCTAAAATGATTCACCTTTGATGTGTTTTGCTTTCAGGCCTTTCTCCATTACAGGTTGATTTGTTTTTTTCATTTTCATTGTAACTGAAATGGAAAAGTAATAGCCAGCAGCAATACTAGCCATCATTTTATGATTTTATGAGAAAATAAATGCATAACTGTGAAATTATTTTTAGAGACATTTTGTTCGAAGTTTAGGAATGTGTAAAAAGAATACCTCAAAATACTAAAATTCCCTTTTTTTATTGCTTGAAAGAAAATGGATGAAAACCACTTGCAGCTCCATCCCAAAGTAACACCTTCTTTCTCTTGCACATCACCATATTCATTAATTACACAAATGTATTCAGTGTTTACACATGAACATACAGTTTGTATAAAGCCATCTGCCTGTCTAGATTAAATGAATGAACAGTATTTTTCTATCTACAGAAAAAGCTTTTGTCGTCACCGTCATGTTTATTTAATTCCATTTATCCCAATTCATTCATTCAAATCTGTCCAGGCAGGGTACAGCAGCATAAATACAGTTTTTAAAAAGTGAATCCTTATATGCCTCCTATAACATCATAGCAATCAGCATCAAAGTGAAAGCATGAAATTAAGAGAATGAACCCTAAAATAAATAGGACGTTTATAGAACAATGTAAGAGCACGGGGAATAAAGGACATGTCTCTTGGTTCTACACGTGGGCAATACGAATTCTCAGCGTCGACGAAGCGAGTAAGTGGGTGTCGAGGCTGCAGGCAGAAACCCGTGCGGGGGGGATGAACTGTCCTTGAGTATTTGAGAGGGTGGCTTCATCAAGCCTTTCACTCTGATAGAAGAAAAGAAGACAGAAGGCCGGTGATCCTGCTGTATATTATTTTACCCTCTCCAGCAGATACTCAAGGACAGGACCAAGGAGGTCAGGTCTAATTTGTTTTAGACTGTTGTGATCTTCTGGCTTTCACATTTTTTGAAAGCATTTTTGTAGGGCATTCAATGCTTTTAGTGGACCTCAGTTTTGAGTGAAATGTCTTAAAGGGGCCCTGTTATGAATGTTGGGTTTTTCTATTTCCTGCAGGGTGTTAAATAGCTTTGTGTGCATGTAAATGGTCTGCAAAGGCTACAATCCCTGTGTTCCCTCCAGAGGGAGTTTCTCTCCCACACACTCCCCCCCTGCCTGAAACGCCTCCATTGGACTCCTTTGTTTACTTCCGTATATAACATAGTGACATATCACTATGTTACACGCACACTTCTATTGGCTAGCGCTCCAACAAATTGTACATGAAAGGCTAAGGGGCAGGACATGTCTAAGAGGTTGACCAACCACAACAGAGCCAGCCAGCTAACCAATCAGAGCAGACTGAGCTCATGTGAAACATGTTACAGTAGAGGCAGAAAATACAAATATGAACCTGAGAATGAGCATACTGTAACTAAATGTACTGATGAAATAAGTGCCATGGCATTTCGTTTTCCTCACAGAATAAATTATAACAACAATGGTGATCATATTCTTCTACAGATCTTATTTTGTCTTATACTTTGGGGTTGACAACACTAATGATATTCCCATCGCTCCATAAATTCCCATACATGCTGTAGGAAGAGGGTGAACATGGTGGACACACGCCTGCCAACTCTCACACATTGACTGTCAGATGCAACCAATTGACACCTTTCCCTTACTCTCACGCCACATGTCAATATTCTTACACGAAGAAAAACATATTCATAACAGATAACTTGGGCTAGCCTGGATACTTGCTGGATAATTATCTTTAAAATAAACAACTGAAAATGCTGAAACTAATGTAGAAATAATTACAGCAATAAAAACGATATGATACATATTGAGCATATTCAAACCTGTAACAAGCTCAGCAGCTGCTGAAAACTCAAAAGAAAGCCATTTCTTAAATATGCACACAAATAAGGGCTGATTACTACTTTATGGTGTTTTATTGGGCACGTTATTAATGAGGCACCATGTTCCATCATGTCCATCCTGTTAATCAGAAGCTGTCAAAACGTTCTCTGCACAGAGCCTTTGTTTTAAAAGTGAATTGCAGCTCTGTGCACAGGAGGAAACTCACTCTTTCTTATTGGAGGCAAGTGAGTTCCACCATTTGCATTTAAAACATGCCACAAACTCTTTTTTTAGTTTTGTGGGCCCTGGTCCACCTCTGGAGGGGATCAGAAGGAGAAGTCCTGAGGGAGGTATTAGAGGGAGATATTTCCTGTAGCTGTGTGAACTGTTTTCAGTGCCACAGTCTCAAACACGCCTGTTGTAAAATATAAAGTTAACCAAAACAACACTGTTAATTGACAGGGAGAGGTAATTGCTGATGCTGGTTGCACAAAATGTAACCACTAATCACGGGGCGGAGTGGCGCAGTGGGCTGTACGTTTGATCATCAGATCAAGGGGGCGTTGGGGAACTCCAGTTCGAAACCAGCTTCCGCCGCCACTGCGTCAGGCCGCTGTGTCCTTGGGCAAGACACTTCACCCGAATTTGCTCCTGTGGGTACTGTCCACAGTACATGTATGATACTAATGTGTACTTGTAAAGCACCTCGATGACTTTGATGTGTGAAGATGGGCGGTGTGGCGCAGTGGGCTGTGCATTAATCATCAGATCAAGGGGGCGAAACCCACTGCCGCTGCGTCTGTAAAGCCGTTGTGTCCTTGGGCAAGACACTTCACCTGAATTTGCTCCTGTGGGTATTGTCCACAGTACATGACCATTACATGTATGTCTGATATGTATGTGTAATGTGTATCTGTAAAGCGCTTTGGGTCATGGAAAAAGTGCTATAATAAATATAAGGAATTATTATTATTATTAATCAGATGGGTGATTGTGGCTTGACAGTGTGCAACATCACTCCAGTTTGAGACTACAGATGGAATACAGTAGATACCTGCTGCCTTCAGATGGCTGTTAGGGAAGCTCATTAGTATATTTCACTGACTGGCATGACAAGCTTTATTATACCTAAAAAGAACGTGCCCACATTTTCAGATTCATATTTCTGTTCATGCAGCAATAACAGCATGTGCCATCTCAGGAATACAGTTCATCAAAATATAAATTATTGAAAAGCATCATAAAACCAACAAAGACAATGCTGTGAGTTTCAATGTGTATTGAGCTCAGGGTGATACATCTCAATAAATGTAGCTCTGAAGTTTGGCAAGTTTTGTGAAGTTGCCTGCAAAACTTTTGAAACAAAATTCCTTCAGTATGAGGAGTGATGACCACGAATGTCACTAAGGGTCTCCTCATGAAATGCACAGACTTTAACAATACTGAATGTCACTCCAAACTAGACGACTGATGTTAGTATGCAGCTCAAAGCCTCACAGAGCCGCTAACGTCACTGTATCCCTTTAGTCTTGGTTGCACATTGATTGTACATGACAGTCCCTTTTTATGGAGAAAAATGGCAACTTGTTTTTCCTTTTCTTATTTTCACCTTAACTCATTTGTTCACTCACTCTCCATTGCCTTCAGTCTTTTCTCTTTTTTTTATCGTCTCTCTTTCTTTCGTCTTATCACACAAACATAAATATCGTACGTTAAATATATATCCTGATTTATCGAGTGTTTCGACACAGTCTGTCACTAACTGTGCTGTATACGCAGGCGGCCAACATGCTACATGTTGAAAAAATGAACACAGAGCGAAAACACTCCTGGCTGTCCGTCCAGCTCCATCTATAGGAGGCATTTGAACAGCTGTGTCTTGATACAAGCTATTATAGTCTGACTCACGTGGTAAAATGGCCCCTGGGTTCAGCAGCGAGCGGGGGGCTGTAGCTATTAAAGCAGTAAGCTGTGAATTAAATGCAGATAGACTCAACAACACATGCCCTAACATTGTTTGACCAGGAGGTTTGAAGCAGAGGACAGACTCTGTGTCTTTTCCAGAGGCGGCTAGCTCAGCCAGGGAGATATTTCAGCTTTGTGTTGTTTCCCTCACACTCAGTCTTAGCTTCGATGTGCCTTCCAGGAGACAGAGTTTCAGACAGCGAAAAGAAATGTAGAAACAGAGAAAAGGAAATATCCATTACAGCCTCTGTGAATAGCTTCCACTGCTGTTGCCCTAAGCATGAGAAAAACTGGCACAGTATTCAGGTCTATTCCATCTGGATGAATCGGGTTGGGTTTCTCGATAACTTTCCCGATGTAAGATGTGAAGCAGAGTAAAAAGATATTTTTAACACCATGTAATGCATGCATTTTTCATACCTGCAACTCATCTTCTGTGCAAGAGATTCTGACCGTTTAACTTTCCATGAAAATATTTGATCAGTTTTTTTTCTTGGGAAAAAGAGCGTTGTGTGCAAAGAAAGTTTATTGAAGTGTTGCACAGTCATCTTTGGAGAGGTGCCAGTTGACGTCCTGGGCACTGCCAAGGTGCCCTTTAGCAAGGCACTGGACCCACACTGCTCACTGGGTGCTGTATATATGGCAGCCTACTGCTCCTATTAAGTTTAAGACTTAATAGTTGGACAGATACTTCAAAAGGTTGTTTTTTTTTGCACCAGAAATCCAAGCTGGTGCTCTTGACTGCTGTTCTGCACAGACCACATGTAGTCAGAGCAGGAAGCCACTTCTCTGAGACAGCATAACATAAACCAGTGTCAGGTGTTGAAAGAATTTCCCATTCTTGTTGTTGTTTGTGTATCTCATACTGGAACAAAGCTCATCACCATCAATATTTGCAATTTGAAGGATTTATTTAGTACCTCTCCTGGGACATGTCTCCATGCTTTAATGTTCATAAAGCTCTTTATCTTTCTCATACTGTGCTGCAGCACCTCTTTTCACCCTCTGTCTGAAACCAGAGCCCAGTCTGCTCTGTTGTGATTGGTCAACCTCTTAGACATGTCCCGCCCTTTAGCCTATCACGTATGTGTTGGAGCGCTAGCCAATAGTACCGCAAGTGTTACATGGTGATGTCACTGTGTTAGGGAAGCAAACAAAGTAGTCCAATTAATGGATTTCGGGCATGGGGGGTGGGGGGGTGGGAGAGAAACTCCCTCTAGAAGGAACTTAAGGATTTTAGCCTTTGCACACCATTTACATGCACACAAACCTACACACTACAGGAAAAGGAAGACCCCAAAAATGGCCTCAGCTTTCTGCCCAGAGACAAGAGCTCTATACAATGTCCACATTTTCCACAGAACAGTTTAGATAATAAACGTATTATTTCCTGTCTTCTGAAGATTTCAACCAGACACTGATGTCATGTACCTCTGCAGGATAGTGTGTAGGCTGCTATGAATGGCAATGTATTATCATTGTAAAGTTATTATGAATAAATACATTGTTGTGCTATTCAAACCACTAACTGGGCCTGCTGTCAAACTGAAATATATTGCATCTATTAATATAGAAAAGTGTTGTGGGATATCAGAGGAAATAAAGGTTGGACATTGGAACAGTCTCACTGCTGGCTGCTGCCAGTTTGAGTTTATTAGATGCGTTGTCTCGTGTTGTTTATTAGCTTATTCTTATATTTGAGTGAAGCGGTTTTAAAGACGCTTCCATCATGGTACAGATTACATTGTGTAATATTATACAGTCTATGATATACATGTTATCAGCAGAGGGATGATGGACTGTGTTGGGAGTAACATGTCCAGTGAAGATATAAGAAATACATTTTGTGAGATGCATAAATCTATTTGAGCCCTTGGGAGGTTTTTCGCCAGGTGTTAAAAGAAAGGTGTGATATACTGTGTATGCTTTAATTTCCTTTCTGGCCAACAGATGAGAAGATGAATGCCACTCTTATCTCTATGCACCACCATATGAAGCTGCATCTAGCATCCAGCTAACTTAGCTTAGCAAACAGACTAGATATTTCTTGATATGACGTATTTTCTTCATAACTAGCAGAGTCTACTGGAAGTTAATGGTTCAAAACAGGGAAATTGTCCAACACCAAATCCCAATAAAATGTTGTTCATAAGATAGATGTAGGGTTGTGTTGGCGGTAGGTGAATGGTAGGCTAGCTGTTCCCCATTTCCAGTCTTTGTGCTAAGTTAACTTCAAATGTAGCGTAAATAAAGAGTGGTCCTGTTGTCTGACTCAATGGGGACAAAAGAACAATAATACTCTTAAATACACTTTCCTTTTAAACACAGATTATGTGGCCATTATCTAAAACAAAGATAGATATGTTGACTAAGGAAGAGGCTTTTTACGGATTAAATAAACGTTGAAACAGCGAGGTAAGAGTTTAAGCACACCATGAGCCAAAGGTGATAAACATTAACTTTCTCAGAACACTAATTGCTGTTGTCACCTTTGAACAGCTGTGGCATTTTGAAAATAACCCTGAAAGGAGAGTAGCTAGGTTCTCCAAGTTGGAACATAATGTTTGAATGATGCAGTTTGTGGACGTGAATATAATAAGGCACAACAAATCTGCAGCCAAACGCAGATGTAGTTGCATTTAAAGATTTATTGTGGAGAAATGTGAAGTGCATAGTTAGAAATATATTGCGTTTCCGGTGAATTTACCAGTGATCTACTGTTCTCATCTTAGACACTCTGTTGTAGCCTTGAATACATTGTGTACTATAGAAATAAATAGTGGAAACAATAACAGATTTCAAGCTGTTTTACATTACTGTTTTTCTGCTGTCTCACATCATATCATAGCTTCAAATGTATTTCAGAAATTCAAATGAGATGCCACTTCTGCATGACAAAAAAGGAGGCCATGATGCAGGGGAATATCGCCTGCTGCTAATCCTGATAGAGGCAGAGAAAGACTGACAGACAGACTGAGAATGAGTGATAATTGTCTCAATGCTTTTCACTGTGAGCTGCTGGTGTCCAGTGCCTCCACAGGATGTCCCAACACAATGCCAAGCGGCCAGTGTGATGTGTGCAGAGGCTGTGTGTCTGCAGGAGCCTGCTGTTGTTTGCAGGTGATTTAATCAATGCAAACACAGCGGATCAATGTGTGCAGTGGTTCAGCCCAGTGCTCTACTTTTCAAATTGGAGGATGCAGATTCATCACAGTTATCTGTCTTGCTGCCTTCAGATGGTTTTAAGGATTAAATGACAATAACAGAAGGGGAAGGGTTTCATGTTTTCAGTATAACGCACCTGTAGATGACAGATACTGGTAAAAAGTGCCAATTAATTTCTTCCTGCGGTGTTTTTTTTTTCTCTGAAATCACATCTACTTGCTTTGAAGTGTTTAATTAAAACTGTTATGATGATATGATATATTAAATATTCCTGGATTCTTTGTTTGAAACATTTCCTCTGAATGGATTTGTTCTCAATCACCAAATGCCCCCTGAGCCTGGGTGCAACGCCAACACTCATACAAACCTGGATTCTGGATGTCTATTTTTAATAGTATGTGATCCCGCTTCACCAAAATACCAACACTTTGCCATGTGCTAGAACATTTGAATAAAACTGCTGTGTGTGTGTGTGTGCCTCTCCTCACACATTCAACACTCTGGGTATGAAAATATAAAAATGAAAGAAAAATGGCAACATGTCAAAGTGTTGCTCGGTTGTCTCCACCTAGCTAAAGAAAGATGTTTCTCAAAATATATTTTCCTAATATAGACACATATTATACAAATATAAAAAGGTGTTGTGCTTTCACATGACATATTTGGCTTGGAATATTCTCTAACTGGTGTCAGGTAATACATAATACTGAAATGGAAACAATTGAGGCCAAGTCCAACAATAAAAGATCTTGTCTTACAAAATGTTGTTCCTCAATCTGTTGGGCGGAAAAAAATGTCATGGGCTTCTGGATTGTCTTTTTGTTTAATGTTAATCTCTAACAGTTATTAGGGGGCAGGCTTTTACGTAGACTACAAATCTAAACAACTGTTTTTTTATATATTAATGATACATGTAAACTTTGAGCTGAAAGTGGTGTTCTTCCTTCCTATGGGGCTAATGTGTTACCTTAATGATTTGTGTACTGGTACTACATTCAGATCAGTAGTAAACAGTGGATGTGTCTCACATTTGGTCACATCAACACTCTTCTAAGGCATCTTCTTAAAATATTTGCGGCTGTTGGATAAGCCTATTCATTTTGGAAACTACATTAAAAACATTTGATCACCCCCATATCTTCAAAATATCAACTTTCTATTAGCTAAGAACAAACAGCCTATGGTTTTATGACAATGCGTTTTAACAGGAAATCCAATCGGTTTAAAAAATGTGTGTTTTGTTTGGGAAATCAAGGAATAAACTCATTTAATTTAAACCCTTAATCCCCCAAAAATATTTGGAGGTACATGGTTATCACTGGACAGTGAAAAATAAGATATGTGATGTGTGTTTTCTACACTGCAAAGTAACATTTTGTTCTAGAATGTTCTGCCTTCAGAGTGTAGTTTGTTGTTGTTAGCTGGATCAGTTGCCTGTCGTTGTTGTGTTTTACTGAGAACACTAGCAGAGAGCAAAGGAGCAGAGGGAAGTAAAGTAATAGTCTGCAGAATGTTTTTTTGCTGCAGTTCCTTTTGACAAGTTTGCATTTTCTTATCACTTGAAAGATATAAAGTTATTTTCCGACTGATTTAAGAAGAAATACTGAGTGTTCCTTGCGGGGGTTGCAAGTTGCCTTGAGGGTTCCCAGAACAGTTTGAGAGGATGTGTAAATCTGTATTGTGCACTCATGAGGGAGTGTTTTACCCATCATGAGCTGTTCTTATGATGTTGAGCAAACACAGTTCCTGGCTTTATGAGCATCAAAACCTGACATTACTGTTTGTGTGGCCTCGCTGCAGCACTAAAGGTACCTGGCCTTACTTGAACCATGAAACAGGAGACTGATCGGGACTGACAGTAATGGCTGCCGTACATATGTAAACACACATGGAGGGAGCTGAGAAGACCATACACAAATATTGTTAGGCAGTTCCTTTTTCTGAGAATTCTAGGCTAATGCAAGACAATACCTGAAACTGCATCCTGAGGCTGAAAGGAAAAGCCTCATGGGAGATGAAAAAGAAATAAAGAATAACAGAAGCTGTTAACATCCTAAATATTTACATTACGTCCCTGATACAGTATGTAATGATCTATGTACTGGTTTGCCTTGTTCATATTCATTTCAAAGATAATCTTTAACCCAACATTAGGAGTCCTTATCCCTTTGCAATTGTTAAGCCTTTTGATAAAGCCCATGCAGGCAAATCTCAGCTGGTATACTCCATGTAATCATCACTCCCCAGATTTGAACCTCTGTTCAGGAAAACAGCTGCACCCAAACTCCTCAGAATGATGTCAGGAAGAGATATCGAGCTTAGAGAAGTTGCGTTGATAAGCATTATTACCATTATAGCTTATAATTACAATGTTTCAAAAATGGCTTTGTCACCTCAAATGTCCAATTTTCAACTCGGAGTGTTTACATTTAAAATGTACATGTTCTACATTGTTTGGACAATTGTGGTCACAAATAACCTACAACTTTTAACCTGCTGAAGTTAACCCTAACTATTTAAAATAAATATTTTGGATCCTGAAAATGACAAAAATGGATGCAACATCCTCAGAAATACCCCAAAAAAATCACTCCAACATTTTTCAAATCGGCCAAGCCAGTTTTGAACCAATGTGTGGAAAGGCTATGATGCTAATTAATGCTAATCAATGCAACGTATGCAAATTGCGGAATGCTATTGCAAGTTTCTAATTGCTGAGGACGAATGCTAAAAAAACGAAATAAAATAAGGTCAGTATCTGGAAAACAAAAGCCAGATTGCTCTGCAGCGTACTTCATACAGTGCTGCCACCTATCAGAGAAGACAACTTTATTTTTGTCTCTGTTGAAATGCTGTAAGAGGGGGTGAGAGATGGAAACGAGTGATGGAACTCAGATTATTGAAGGACGGAGTGAAAGAAGAGCAGGAGGAAGGGGGAACAGAGAGGATATCTGTGCCTATATTCTTCAGCTGAAAGCATGATACCCTGATGGAGGGATAAGAGAAAGAGAGGATAAGGGAGAAAGGGGACATTGGAAAATGGAGAGGGCGAGGGCAGAGTGAAAGATAGGCTGAAAATGGATACCATGTTGGTTCTGTGGAGAAGAAGAGGATAGCAGCTCCAGCAGTTTTAGCGATGAAGAGATAGCGATTGATGGAAAGCGTTTGAATAGGGAAGGATAGAAAGAGTGTGGATATCTCTTCCTGTTGATGCTCTGTCAAACACTGACTCCACTGTTGTGTAGTATGATCCCAGCCAGCTGAGATACCATCAACCAGGCATGAACTCGGGACAGAGCAGGAAAATGTGGGGACTGGTGAGGGAACGTGAGATGCCTCGGAGTCTCTCAGTGTCACCAAGTATTAGTTAAGGACATGGAAGTGAAACAAATGAAGTGGCCCACAGAGTGGAAACTACTTGTGTATGCAAATCTGGCTCCTAATAAGCAGACACGCGTTTTTTGGATAAACATAAACAAGCCGACTGGGGGAATGACACGAATGAGAACTCGCAGCATTTTAATGGCTGAATTATCATGATTTTTTTTTATGCATGGAGTAATGCGTCCCTTTGGTTCCACGATTAAGTATGACACACACAGCTGGGACCAGACTGAAGATGTTGCTGGGAGCATGTTCCGCTTGTCTAGCAGGGTTCGTCTGCGTCTGGCCCTCAGCCAAACCTCACAGCCCCCACATGCTTAGCTGCATGCCGCAATGTCACATCTCACAAACATTTCCCCAAAGCCGGGTTCACATTAGACTGACGCGCTCCTACAGCTATTACCCATCCACCTCACCCACTATGTACGCAGCTGCCTCCCGTAGGATCCCTAACACAAACAGGATCCTGAAAATCCCCAATCCGACGTATCTTAAGTATGATGGAGACATCCTGGACCTGGTTTAGCTGAGCCGGACCACTCGAGTTCTGCTTGGATCGGGAACCACTTGTCGCTGGCACCACCTTCCTCCCTAAGGGTCTTTTCATAGACTGAGCTAAGGCGAAACAATGGGCCAAAGCCGGAAGAAATCACACCGCAGGCCCGGTGCCAGGCAGACCAAAAGAGAGACAGAGAAAGAAATAGAGAACAACAACAACGTGGGATGACAAGCTTTGCTATATCTCTTCCTTTTTATAGAGGCTGCATAGAGACATATTAAAGGATATGATTAAATGGGCATATGGAAGCTGCTCCACCTTCAGGGCTGTTGTCAAGGCTTTGTGGTGCTCTGTCAAGAGCCGCTGGCATGAGCCTGAAGGAAGGAGAGGCAAAGAGGAAGAAAGGTGGCCAGCTCATGGAAGAGCTGAGTGGATGTTTGTATTCCTGAAAGCCAAGAAGTGACCGCATGTCATCGACATGACCGAGCAGTGATTGGATAATATCTCTAACTCAGTGTCATTCCAGGCTACTTGGAGAAGAGACTTAGCTCTTTGATCTAGGCTTAATGCGAGGAACCGGGGAGTCGGAGTGTCTTTCCGATTTCTCTCTTTGTTTATCTCGCCTTCAGCAGAAATACTATGGCCCTCACTCAGCCACCCTTCACTGTGGGGGTGTATTTAATACAAGTTTTTATGCATTTGTGTTTGAATATATGTGTTTACGTTTCAGCAAGCTCATCTTTTATTTGTTCACTGTTGAAATATGAAAAGAGCTGATATGAAAAGCATCAATTTGAGTTTTTTTCTTTAGTTTTCTTTAATGGTCAGAAATGATCCCACTGTGTGACAGAAAGAAAAATAAGCTTTTGGAGTGCATCTGCAGATTGGCAGCCTACCCCCCCACTCTGAGTCATTTTCTTCAGTTTTCAGCATAATACATTGCATCAGGAGCAGCACACTGCTACTTGTGCATCAGTTCCTTCTGTTTTCTCCATCATTAATACAGATTTGGGGGTCTAATTGTTAAAAGGAGCTAGTCTCTTTGGTGATTAAGACTATTGTCCCAATCCATTGTTGAAATTGCTTGTTAAAAAGCACTTTTAGAAATGATTAGGCTTTGTAAAGAAAGACGTGGTGTATGGTTAGTTTATTAAAGTAAAGACCAATTTTCCATTGATCTGAGAAAACATTTTTGTACAGTGATTCAAATTGAAGGCCAATTCATACTGTGTGAGTCAGGCTGTCTGCTTTTTTCTTGGTGACGCAAATGTCTTCATCCCCCATGTCTTTGAGGGGTCATAACAGAACATCTGTTGGCAGCCCAACAGGAAGAAATAATAATAACAATAAGAAGAAAGATTGCTGGTTACACAATTTCATTTCATTTCATTTTCATTTTTCATTTCAATCTTTATTTCGAACAGATTTAAAAAATAACAAATAAAAAATAACAAATGTGAAAAAACAGAATACCGTATTGTTAAAATACAGTATTTATCCACATTCACGATAATATTTATATATTCAACAAAAAAAGTCTTCATATTAATAATAATAATTAAAAAGAAAAAAAATCATATGTGTCCGAAAGGGAGTAGGAGGAAGCAAATGCTTATTAATTCCCACCCCTTACTTGATCAATGATTGTCCTTTAAGTCATTATGCAAGTTATTCCTACGTACATTTACATTTATACATACGATACATATACAATAATTTCTCATCTTCAATCACCTCTCTTCATTCTCATATTTTTCCAAAAAAGTGTTTCTGTACATCCTTTTAAACTGAATTATGCTTGTGCTTTGTTTTAACTCCTGCTCCAAACCATTCCATAAAATCACCCCACAGATTGTTATACTCATACTTCTCAGAGTTGTTCTGACCTTGAGTTGTTTAAAATGTAGATTTCCAATAAAAAAGAAGAAGACACCAAAATGTTTTGTGAGGAGATCTGAAGTCACCGCTATTACCCACAATTACATAATGAATCAGTACAATACAAAACAGCCAAATCGTATTGAACAGAAGCAGAAAAAGGAAATAAACCCTCACTGAAACACTAGACTCACTGCATTGCAAAGCTACTATATGTATCTGTTTATGTTGCACAAATGAGTAAGTCTTATTTCCATTCATATTTATTCCAGGTGTTCTTTGAAAATCATCCAGAATAACATGAACAAAAAACTGAACAATAAAATATGATTTGTTATTAAACCCAACTTTGAAAGTGGGAAATGGAAAGCTCTAACTGAGTCAAATTGAAAGCTGTGTAATTGTTAAAGGCCTGAGTGGAAATGATTTGTGTATTATATAGATGTTATTGGAGTAAGCAATGGGAAATTACAAGTCATAACTGCATTGGTCCATTAAAAGTGCCTTTTCTCTTTTTCTTCGTGTACACAATGGGAGGAAATAGCTTTGATAGCTGATGACAGTGCCAGACTTCCAATTCTGAACATGGGTTTAAAATAACCCCTAAACACCCGCTGAGCTTCATCCTGCACCGTGCAACTAATCTGTTTAAAACTGAGCAAATGTAATTGTGCATGAACCCTTCTGATGTTGATCTGTGTTAGCAGATAGCCACTCCTTTAAATGTTAGCAGATATGCATCATTTTAAGTAGCTTCTACCATAACAATTGATATGTAAACAATAAGCTGAATTAATTCAAAAAAGTCTAAATGTACCCAGTCACCAGAGTGCAATGTTTTGTTTTTATTATCCTGTAGTTAAATCCTGCCTCCCTCTCACTTAATCACACAGGCATGTTGATTAAGTCTCTAATTTGTAGCAGTGAAAAGAAGGGGGAGATGGAGTTGGTGTATGTGTGTGTCTATGCGTGTGTCTATGTGTGTGTATTGTACAAAATATGAGCCAGTCATTGCAGAGGATTACTACGGAGAACATTTCTGTTTTACATTACTTCATTAGGCTCCCTTTGATAACCTTTCATTTCATATTATTAGTTTTATTTAATCCCGGCCCCTGTCTGAGCCGCTGTTTGCAAGACGGCAAAAGCCTTTGGAGAGACAACTCCTCTACAAGTGTAGGGCTGCGTAATTAAGCAATAAGCCACGAGAGGCTCCGCTTTACACTGATTTCTGAACAGCTGCTGTGAGATGAGTTGTTAAGCACGACCTGTTAGCTTTACTAGAAATCAGGGTAAAATACAACCTTCGTAGATTTACTGCCTAGAGAAAAGAAGGTTTCAAAGATAACCATGGAAATGATGTTATATTAGATATGATCATTCATAATTAAAGTTAGGATCCCTTTGATACTGTGTAAGGTTGCCATTTTTCATAACAGCCATATAAAAGGGTTCACATTATTTGATCAATTCTCTACATATGTTTTTGTGTTAGTGGTCAATGTTGGAGTCTGCCATCCCTAAGAAGGATTTCAATTACCTCCACATGAGAGATTCACAGAAAGTCACTTTCCAACAGCGCTTTAAGTTACTCCTAATGCCAACCAAACAACTACGGCTGCTAGAACATTAAAATCCTTCAACTGTAAGAGCAAACTGTGTCTTTTCTTGTAAAGCAGTCACACGGAAATGCAATCTATTTGTCACTGAGGTTGCTGCTGCCTGTGATTATTAATCAAAAATGCATCTGCAAAACAATACAGTGTAGGTTTGCAGGGGCTGCATTTTAAACAGATACACCACCTGCTCCTGTTGTATATATGACAGTGGAGCTGCTCCAGGACTTTAGTGCATGATAAAAACACTTTCTGTTCCCAACAGTAAACAGCAGTGCTGCAAAGTCAAACGGTACCTAAATCTAAAGAATGATATCATTTTAACTAACTTCACATAAGACACAAAATATTATCAGGTTCTAACATTGTTCTGTGCTCAAATATCTTTAAAGAGGCCTTTTTATGCTTTTGGGGTTTTCCCTTTCCTGTAGAGTTATATAGGTTTGTGTGCATGTATATGGTCTCAAAGGCTAAAATCTGTGAGTTTCTCTCCAACACTTCCTCAGCAACTAGTTTTCTCGTTAAGAACTGTGTGCTCGCTGTGTCTGCTGTGGATGACATTAGTGTTGGCAAGGACAAGTTACACTCCCGTGTTTTGTTGTAATGTTATCCACAGCATACACAGCGATCACGCAGTTCTTAACGAGAAAACTAGTTGCTAAAACAAAACACGGGAGTGTACCTTGTTAGCTAATGTTAGCTAGCTGTCATTAACGTTACACATTACACTCGTTTAACTCTCACCTCTGCTCTTACGGAACCGACTAACTCCCCTTGTGTGTATGTACAGCTCTCAACATGCCCAGACTTGTTTGTTTGTTTGTAGCCTTTATTTAACCAGGTTAAAAAATCCCATTGAGATCAACGATCTCTTTTTCAAGGGAGACCTGCGGTACATTAGTTACACATAAAAACAAACAGAAAACAAAAGGACATCACAACATAATTACAGGGGTATACATTAGCAACCTATTTACATTGACAGGTATCCAATAACATTTCATCCAGCCGCGCTTTAAAATGATGCAAGGGAACCAAAATGCTCAGTTTCAATATTTTTTGCATGGTGTTCCAAGCTAGAGGAGCAGCGCACATAAAAGCTTTAGTACCTAAAACAGTCCTAGCACTTGGCACATGTAATAAAAACACATCCTGGGATCTCAGGCAATAGCTACTTGCCACTCTCTGTGAGATCAGAGAGCAGATATAAGTCGGTAGTTTACCCAGCATGGCTTTATATATGAATATGTACCAATGACTGAGCCTCCGTACAGTAAGTGAAGGCAGACCTGCCTTGGCATACAGGGTACAGTGATGAGTAAGTGCTTTACAGTTAGTAACAAATCTCAGAGCACTGTGATAGGCGGCATCTAACCTTTCCAGGCAATGGGCAGGTGCATTCATATATATCAAATCACCATAGTCCAGCACAGGTAAAAAGGTCACAGTGACTAGCCTTTTCCTGGCTTCAAAAGAGAAACAGGACTTGTTTCTAAAAAAGAAACCTAGTCTAACCCTCAGCTTTTTAAGCAGATTAGTGACCTGAAGTTTAAAAGTAAGACAATCATCAAGCCAGATACCAAGGTATTTATAACAGCTAACCACTTGGAGTACTTGTCCTTGCATAGTAACAATATCCAAAGCAGTCTCTGGAGTCTTTTTAGCTTTAGAAAAGAGCATTACCTTGGTTTTCTCAACATTTAAAAGAAGCTTTAGTTCAGAGAGCTGAGTCTGAATAATGTTAAAAACAGCCTGTAATTTAACACCAGCCTCCTTAATGGAGGGACCCGCACAGTACATCATTGTGTCATCCGCATAAAAAGTAGTAATTTTCTCCTCGTTTAATACTTTTCGCCTCATTCTGAAAGAAAGAGGTGAAATGTGCTAAGGTGACGGCCATCTTGGTGTTGGTGACGTGTATTGTGCGAGACCAGAGATGTAGTTCATTGAGCGGTTTCACACAAAAATAAGTGTTACTTCACAGTTTTACAGCAAACTTTTTTTTTCTTAACTTGCAAAAATATCTTTTAAATTGACAAACATCATATGTGTAATTCATGGCACAATTCAAACGGGATCGAAAGATAATTTCTCTCTCGCCATTGACTTCAATACATATTTTTTCCGAAATAAGGTCCCATGGAGGATCACCGGAAAGGGAGGGACTTCGGCTCTCTATTGGCTAGTGCTCCAACACATTGAACATGATAGGCTATGATAAGTGGCGGGACATCTCGTTGGTGGTTGACCAATCACAACAGAGCCGGCCAGCTAACCAATCAGAGCAGACTGGGCTCTGGTTTCAGACAGAGGGTGAAAATAGGTGCTGCAGCACAGGCAGTATGAGAGAAATAAAGAGCTTTTTGAACATTAGAGCATGGAGACATGTCCCGGTAGAGGCACTTAATACAAATATGAACCTGAAAATTAGCAGAATATGGCCCCTTTAAAGTAAACTAAGGGGAAATCCTATGATTTTTACTGTAAAATACCATCTTCTGTTTTAAAAACTAAAAAACAAAACTAGCCCAGCTTTAATCATCAACAAATCAAGTGATGCATGGAAGCATGTTGCCCAGTTTAGCTGCTCAATCTCCACCCCAGAATCTACCCGTAGGCTGTTATTATTTCTTTCTTTGTGGAGGGGTATGGTATGTGTTATTGTCGCTTCCCATTCCCCCTCTATGTATTGTTAATGGTATACTGTGGAAAGTGAAAAGGTCAGAGACCAGACACCTAATATTTGCTGTCCATAACTGCATTCATATACTAATGCATCTATTCAAGTTGGCTGACATACGTTGGTTGAAAGCTGCAATTGCCTAGATACCCAATATAGCCCGATAATGCATTAATGGTCTGTGCTTGTCATCTTTTGTCCATACTTACATATAATTTAAATGTGAGGCTTTTCATTTCCCATCACTTGTCACCAGAATGTGTGTGTCCAAAGCCTCGCTCATTACGAGCTGCATCACACACAAAATACATATATTAAATAAGGACATTATGACATTATGTTCTGCTGCAGAAAGAAAACATTTGATTGTCTTAGAATGTATCTGTTTTCAGAAGAAGTATTTATTGCATTGTTTTGCTATACTCTTTTCCACCTTAAATTATAGCCCCTTCAAATGTTTTGCATAGAGGTAAAATGCGTAATCACACTCTCCCTTAAAACAATTACTGGCTGATGTGTTCCTCCTCTCAGTTAATGCCTCCCCCGGATGGCATTTAGTCACTTTTGTGTAAATAGATTGTGTTTTTTTCGGATTGAAAGAGGATATGAGGGCTCACTAACAATTTCCAGTACATCCAGCTTTTTGAATGGCCGGCCATCTGTTTGCCAGAACTGAAGTTTTAACAAGGGCTTTGAAAATATCAGCAATGATGTGGATATAAATATTGACAATAAATTGTGAATTTTAACCCAAAAACATTATACATCACGGTTTAAAGTGTCAAGTAAAATCTCCAAATCCCCTCCTTCTCTTCCCCCCGGCAAATGGTAGATCTGTTTACCGCTGATAATCTTATCATATTCAGATTTCACTCATCACCCTGTCCCGGCAAATCTACATCTCTGTTATTGATCAGCCCTGTGATATAATGAAAGCCTATCTAAGCACTCAATCTTCTTGTCTGCAGGGCTGAAGATCCGCGAGGTGATGATCAACGTGTCCCGGCAGCAGGTGGAGGACTTCCATGGCCCGGAGGACTACTGGTGTCTGTGTGTCGCCTGGAGCCACCTGGGGACCTCCAAGAGCCGCAAGGCCACCGTGCGCATTGCCTGTAAGCACCGTGTCACTTTGATACCACACTGACCTTATTGTTCTTGAAAAGGTTATTTCTCAGGCTGGTGGCATGATTTTGTAGAAGCAATCATTGCATCATGCTCGTGTGTGAGCGGAAGGTCACACATGAAACAACATGTCTTCATGCTGTTGTGGTTATTCTTTAATGCATGTTGTTTATTCTCTTTTCTAGACCTGAGGAAGAACTTTGAGCAGGACCCCCAAGGCACAGAGGTGCCTCTGAATGGCATGATTGTGTTGCACTGTCGTCCCCCAGAGGGAGTGCCTGTGGCTGAGGTGAGGGTTTCTTGCTCTTCAAACAAGTAACATTTTCTCCTGTGTTGCCTGGAGAGAAGCAGTCGTCTGTCTGCTTTCCTTACAGTGTAACTCTGTATTCATGATACGTTGTTTTGTTACTCTGCAGCCCCAGATGCATCTGCACATCTCTTCAGTTTAAAGCTGCAGTTGATGAGCTGAAGATGCAATTTGTATAGCTTTCTCAGGCTCGCTCTGCTCAAGAAGGAGATATTATTCATATACTGGGAGTAACAACCGACCATGTGCATCACTATGTTCTCTTTTCGCTGTGTTCTCTGGTAAAAGTATGTACGGCTATGACTTATTTAGATGCCATGTATTAATTTCACTCTCAGTATCATTCCCTCGCCTCCTCCTCTGAGTGTTTTTGTGGGCGTGTGAGTGTGTGTGTGTTTGAAAGGGAGAGCCTGTCATTGCCATTTTAATTTTTACTTTGAATTTAAAATGAGGCTCTTGCGGACAGTCCTGTTGTGCGGCGCTCTGATGTTGTGAGCCTTCATGTGAAGGCTCAGCAGGCAGAGATGTCAATATCAAAGCCTGTGTGCCCGAGCATCTGAAGCTTTGCATTTACTTAAAGGCACAGTCCGTGATCCATACGTAAACAAAATGACAGCCACATCAGCTAATTTCAAAGCACAGGACCGAAACGCTGCTATTGCTCCCAAAATGTGGAATTGTCTTGACATACACTGACTTCAAAGTTGGTTATTTGTTATGATGCTAAAGCCTTGGTTACATTAGTTCTGTTATTATAAGAAATATAAGTTTATATCTGAATTTATGATCAGTTGAAAGAAAACAACAACAATATGTTTATCTGTGTATGTCAAACTTAATTATTTTAACAGTCAGTCAAAAATTCAAATGTACTATTGATAATAATCGTATTGATATTTTAAATTCCTTTGTCCACAATAATTCTGTAGTGAAAATCTGATATTGTGATTGTTCCTGATTATTAACAGCACATTGCTATTTGCTATGAAAAATATATGTTCAGGCTTTAAGCCTTCTCAAAGATGACCATGGACTCCTTCCACAGCACACGTGAAGGATTAGTGTGTGTGTGTGTGTGTGTGTGTGTGTGTGTGTGTGTGTGTGTGTGTGTGTGTGTGTGTGTGTGTGTGTGCGTGCGTGCGTGCGTGCGTGCGTGCGTGCGTGCGTGTGTGTGCTCGTGTGTGTGGTGCGTGATGAATGATTCAGCTCTCACAAATGGAGCATCGGTGTACCACTAGTCTCCCCGATGCATTGTGGTCATCAAATAGGCAATTTCCTCATGCATTCATTAATGCGACTGGCTAACAAAGAGAATGGTGATAGTAAATAATGCAGGGACGAATCCAGCTCTCTCTAGTATGATGATGGCATTAAGAAAACTCTCATCGTGAGTTGGGGATGGCTGTACTTTTCTTTCTGCGTGACTTTAGGGACTGCTGAGAGGTTAAAGCCTGTTTTTGTAACCAGCTCTGTGAAATTTGGCTCAGAGAGAAGCTGTAGCTCAGCCACATTTTGAGTTTAAGGAATTGAGGTCATGGTGCAGTGTGATCTGCTGAACCACATGTGTATTCTGAGGCATATTTATTTTGGTCATAATATTTATTAGGATTTTTCATAGTCTTGTCATTTGCAACGGATCCTGATGGTGAATCAGACTTTAAAAGTTGCTGAGTGGTCCCGATGCAAAGGAAATGAGTTCCGGCGCTGCATGCTGTTTTAAGACACAAACGCTGTGGAGCCGACTTTACAGCTTGAAATCCCCTTATGTCGCTGCTCTCCTCATGTTCTCAGAGGCAACACTAACAGTGAGAGAGGGAAGAACTTTATCCGCATCTCGCTGTAACTAAGCCACACAAGAGTGTACTGGGCTGCTGTGTAGGATGTTAATGAAAATCACAGAATGCTATATTATCTGTCCCAGCAGTGATAGAGGCAATAATCTGTGCACACTGTAAGTCCGACCACAGAGGATGTATCACAGTAAAACAGCTTAAGTCTGCTTCAGTTTATTGGTGACAAGAGTCAAGATGGCCAAATCTCTTCACTTGGCTCTGCTTTTTATAGACAGTGAGCTGCTAAGAAAACAGATTATATGCACTGTGATGTTGAAGTTATTAAATTGTTTGCTCTGTTTAGGGAAAGATAATCACGTAATGATTTTTCTTAAAGGCAAACTGAAATTTAAATCCCCTCTTGCTAAGCAGTCAATATTGAAACTCAAAACGTAATTACCAAAAAGAAAACAGAGCCCCGAGGTCAAAGCCGAAGCTGTGAGTTTTACAGAGGTCATTGTTCATCACAACAACTTGACCCGGGAAAAACTAATGTGGGACTAAGACCAAACTGAGTGTGAGAGCTGCCAATGACTCAGCATATGTTAAAATAACATAAACGAAAAGTACAACAAGTTAGAATCAGTGCTAATGCTAAGCTAAGGTACCCTTAGCATGGAAGCTAGGTAGCCTAGCTTGCTAGCATCTACTTTTTGAAGATATTACACATTTGAAAGCAGAATGGGACCTTTGAAATGCTGTCAATGTTGTATATGGACATACACTAAATCCCTTAACGGAGAAAAGACACCCAAGAAACATCTGGTAATAATGATTGGGGAATACAAGATTATGAAATGCTCCAGGCTGCTGCACACTCAAATTGACAGCATGTCTCATAGCAACTGCTGTCATGAAAAACGTTCATTTAGGCCTGAAGCTTAGACACAGTTTATACAGGTATGTCAAAAAACAGTTTAAACTCTGTTAAAATTGTGAGATATGGAGAAGGAATATAGTAGTGTAGTGTTATATCTTAAAAAGTGAGGAGAATGTGTTGTTGCCTACTTGAAAGCAATTCAGTCTGTTCTAAATTATAAAGATCATGGCCGTGATAATGACTGCATCATTAATGTAGCTCTAAGAAAACAATTAGGGCGCCATCAGGGATCATAACTGTCACAGAAAATTACACTTTTGTATTTACAACTCTAGAGTTTATAGCCTTGCAAATGAGTGATTAGTTGCAGTAGCTGAATAAAATGCCATATACTCATTTAAAATACATGTAGGTGTTGTGGATAGCACTGAAGCATGAGTCTGAAACAACATGGCCTATTTTCAGACCTTGGATATATTATTATATGTAATTGATTTAGGAGGGATTGATCACAACCTGGAGAGTAATCATTGTATCCAGTGTGACTGTAGGAGAAAACTGTTGAAAATATATTATACAATACAGCCTAGTTAGAAAGAAAACTATGCAAATAGCTTTTGAGTGTTGCCAGCTCCAAATTACTGGAGTGAAAATTGCGGCTGCCGTTGTAAGGGTAAAAGTTTAGTAGGGGAGAAAAATAAAGGACTTAAATAACTTTAGAAAAAAAACTGTTTTACAATCATTAGCCCCACATTAACCGCCCAAGTATTCTATACCAAGTGTAATTAATCATCAGGCCTCTCATCCAAAGTCATTTGAAGTACTTAAAATGTAATTATTCAGCGATGAACATAACATTTCCAGAGACGGTGAGGAGATAAACCAAGGACACAACAAGGGTTTAGCCACCCCCGCCTCTAGAATATGCTGCTGTCAGATTCGGAGGGCTCATTTGTTTAATGTGATTTCATGAAAGTCATTGTTGCATTGAGAAAAGGCCATACATGACTGAGGGAAGGCGGAGAGGGTGCAGCAATGAGGGGAGAGGGGGAGGGCGCTTGTTAATGAAACTCAACCTTAATTGAATCGGATGGAACAAAACCTACTGCAATGCTTTGTAATCGTCTCCATGTCGCCTTCACTTCCCATTTAAATGATTGTAAATTTAGGGCGTTACATTGGCTTTCAGAATAATTAAGTGTTTAGGCGTGATGCAGGGTGGAATTGGAAGGATTTGAACTGAACACACTTTTTTGTGTCAAGTTTAAGACACAGATCAACACATCAACAGAACTGCTCGAGGACTGTTGGCTTCCTTATTTGAACCTCTTCAAAAAGTTTGAAGCCATCAAAAAAGAATACTCTGCTGCGAGTTCCAGGGACCCCCTGCCGACCATGAGATGCTGCTTTCAATATCATGAGTTTATTTCATTT